>NC_141687.1:732357263-732918209 GCF_964263255.1 Lissotriton vulgaris
GTTCTCTCTGTGCATGTGGGCCCTGAGCCCGGTCTGAACCAGTTCTGGGTGGATCCTGAGTACCTTGATGTGCTGGTTGCATCTTTCCTTTCAGAGTGAGGGGCAGAGTCCTCAGCCGCCCAGCAGGAGGTGGAGCCAGCCTTGTGGCAGGCAGGCACAGCCCTATTCAGCCCAGGTGCTAACTCCTCCCACCACTCAGGTAGCAATTGCTCCACTCAGCCTAGCGCTGACTCATCCAGCCTCTGGGGCATTCCCCAGCCCCTGTCACTCACAAACCAGACAGTCAATACACAAATAGTCTCAGGCACACAGAAGGGTCAGACAAGAGAACAGCAACTTTCTAAAAGTGCGGTTCTCAAACACAGGATCTAAAAACCACCTTTCCTAAAAGATGCGTTATTAAATTCTGAGTTCAGGGATACTAGATACTTATGTCCTATCTTGTTCCTATGGGAAGAAATGCCGTTAACCACTGTAGCCAGCATCCCCCATGTTAACCTATGGAGCAAGATAGCCTTACAATAGTGAAAGACGAAAATGGCTGTAATTCACTACCAGAGCATGGCACCTGCACCAGTACATGCTCTACCTTTCACATACACGGCACCCTGCCCAGGGGGGTACCGTGGGCCTTCCATAGGGGTGACTGATGTGCACGAAAAGGGAAGGGTTCGGCCTGGTCAGCGGGGACGCGGACCAGGAGGACATGGCAGTTCTAAACTGCCCGTAGGCGCTGCAGTGGCAGGCCCGAGACACCATTTTAGGGCTACTCCTGTGGGTGGCACAATCAGTGCTGCAGGCCCACTAGTAGCATTTGTCATCACCAGCCCTGGCACACCCAGTGCACTTTACGAGGGACTTCATGGTGATACAAATATGCCAAACATGTATATCCAATCAGAATAACACTTTATATAGGGAGCACTTACACTCTGGCACTGATCAGCAGTGGCAGAGTGTCCAAAGCATCTAAACCAGCAAAAACGAATCCAGCACAGCATCGAAAAATACAGGAGGCGAGGCAAAAAGATAGGGGTAATCACGCCAAAAGATGTCAGGTCTAACACGTGTCCCCTCCAGCTGAAAGTGGGGAGAACTACCCACCCTCTTGGGAGTTCTCTTCACTAAGGTGGAAAAACCTGGACAGACCATCAGTGTTGGCGTGTTCTGTGCCAGGACGGTGTTCCACCGTAAAGTCCATTCCCTGTAGGGAGATGGACCACCTCAACAGTTTTGGATTTTCACCCCTCATGTGCATTAACCACCTGAGGGGCCTGTGGTCGGTCTGAACACGAAAGTGAGTCCCAAACAGGTAGGACCTCAACTTTTTCAGAGCCCAGACCACAGCAAAAGCCTCCCTTTCAATCGCACTCCACTTCTGTTCCCTGGGGAGTAGCCTCCGACTAATGAACGCTACTGGCTGGTCTCCATTCTCCTCAGTGGCTTGTGAGAGTACTGCTCCCACACCATGCTCTGAAGCGTCCGTCTGAACTATGAACTCACTGGAAAAGTCAGGTGCCTTGAGCACCGGTGCTGTGCACATCGCAGTCTTCAGGGCCTCAAAAGCAGTTTGGCAGGCGTCAGTCCAGTCAACTCTTTTGGGCAACTTCTTGGAAGTGAGTTCTGTCAAGGGGGCGACAATGGTGCCATATCCCTTGACAAACCGTCTGTAATACCCGGTGAGTCCTAAAAAGGCTCTCACCTCTGTCTGGGTCTTGGGGGGCTCCCAAGCCAGAATGGTATCAATCTTTGCCTGTAGGGGCGCCACCTGGCCGCTCCCCACCTGGTGTCCCAAATACACCACGGATCCCTGCCCTATCTGGCACTTACTGGCCTTGATAGTGAGGCCTGCCTTCTGCAGAGCCTTCAACACTTCGCAGAGGTGTTGCAAGTGTTCTTCCCACGTGGAGCTGAACACCGCAATGTCATCCAGGTATGCGGCGCTGAATTCCTCCAGCCCGGACAGTACCTGGTTAACCAGTCTCTGGAACGTGGCAGGGGCATTCTTCAACCGAAAGGGCATGACACGGAACTGGAAGTGCCCCTCTGGCGTTGAAAATGCTGACCTCTCTTTGGCCCCGTCAGTTAAGGCAATCTGCCAGTACCCCGAAGTCAAATCAAACGTACTGAGGTACTTGGCAGCTCCCAACCGATCCACGAGCTCATCAGCTCTGGGGATAGGGTGTGCGTCAGTCTTCGTGACCGCATTGAGCCCACGGTAGTCCACGCAAAACCGGAGTTCTGGCGGGCCACCGGGGGTAGCAGCTTTCTTGGGGACCAAGACCACTGGGCTAGCCCAGGGGCTGCTGGAGGGCTCAATCACCCCTAGCGCCAGCATCTTGGAAACCTCTTCCTTGATGCTGGCCCTGACCTTGTCAGCTACCCTGTAAAATTTTTGCTTCACAGGCAGACTGTCTCCAGTGTCCACGTCATGGACGCACCAGTTGGTGACTCCTGGGGTCAGGGAGAACAGAGAGGAGAACTGGCCCAACACTTGGCGACAGTCATTCTGCTGTTCTGGGGTCAGGGTGGGCAAGAGGACCACCCCATCCACTGACCCATCGTGTTCCTTAACTGACAGGAGGTCAGGGAGAGGATCGCTATCCTCTTCCATCCCTGCATCTGTAGCCAGGAGCATGGTTACTTCAGACCTCTCAAAGTGGGGTTTGAGGCGGTTCACGTGCAAAACTCTCAGGGGCTGCCTGGGAGTCTTCAGGTTAACCAGGTAGGTTACCTCACTCTTCCTTTCCACCACCTCGTATGGCCCAGACCACTTGTCTTGGAGCGCGCAAGGCTCCACTGGTGCCATCACCCACACTTTCTGCCCAGGTTGAAACTCGACCAGAGTGGTATTCTGGTCGTACCATCTTTTCATTTCTTCCTGGCTTGCTTCCAGGTTCGCCTGAGCGAGTTTCCTGAAGCGTTGTGTCTGGTTGCGGATGGCCAGCACATAGCTGAACACATCCTGGGGGGTTTTCCCACGGGACTTTTCCCAACCCTCCTTCACCAGCGAGAGAGGTCCTCTGACAGGGTGGCCATACAGGAGTTCGAAGGGACTGAACCCTAAGGACTTCTGAGGCACCTCCCTGTAGGCAAACAAAAGGCATGGTAACAAGACGTCCCACTTACGTCTCATGGGCTCCGCTAGGCCCATAATCATACCTTTCAGGGTCCGGTTGAACCTTTCGACCAGCCCATTTCCTTGAGGGTGGTAAGGAGTGGTGAACTTATAAGTTACCCCACACTCCTCCCACAGAGACTTCATGTACCTAGAGATGAAGTTGGTACCCCGGTCGGAGACCACCTCTCTGGGGAACCCCACACGGGAAAAGATCCCCATCAATGCACGGCCCACCACGGGTGCTGTGATTGTCCTGAGAGGGACTGCTTCCGGGTACCGGGTGGCATGGTCCACCAAGACCAGGATGAACCTGTTGCCTAAGGCCGTCTTGGGGTCCAGGGGCCCTACGATATCGATGCCAACCCGCTCGAAAGGGGTGCTCGCCACTGGGAAGGGTTGAAGGGGGGCCTTCAACTTCATTCCAGTCTTGCCACTAGCTTGACAGGTTTGGCAAGATCTGCAAAAGGAACCGACGTGCTTCCTCATCTGGGGCCAGTGGAAGTGGGTGACAAGCCTGTTTAGGGTCTTGTCTTGCCCCAGATGTCCTGCGAGAGGCACGTCATGAGCTAGACCCATTAGGAAGTTTCTGAAACGCTCGGGTACCACCAGCACACGGGCTGCACCGGGCTCAGCAAACTTAGGCTCGCTATAGAGTAGGTCACCTTCCCAGTAGACATAGTGATCTTTGACTGCTCCACCTGCTGCCTGATCTACAGCCTGTTGCCGCAGACCAATGAGGGAAGGGCATTCCTTATGCGCCTGGCAGAACTCCTCCCTGGAGGGACCACCCTCTTGCTGCCAATGGGTCAGCTCAGGTAGGTCTCCCAGTTCGGCTACCTGTTCCCCTGTAGGTTCCAGGGCATCCCCCTCAGGTTCTGCTTCCTCCTGGACCGTGGGAACAGCTGGGGCTGGTTTCCCGCGCCCTCTGCCTCTTCCTCTCCTGGCAGGTCTCTGGGCCACTGTTTCAGGCTCCAGTTCTGCTGATTCACCCTTACTGGCTGCCGTAGCACGCGTGGTCACGCAGATCCACGCAGGCAGACCCAACATCTCCAAGTGAGTTCGGTGTTCTATGTCCTTCCATGGAGAACTCTCCAGGTCGTTACCTAACAGACAGTCCACAGGCAAGGCATCACTGACAACTACCTCCAAAAGACCAGAGACTCCTCCCCATTCAAAGGAAACCTTCGCTAACTTGCAGAGGCGCACTGAGCTGTCAGCGGCCACTACAGGGCGGAGTACGCCAGGGATGATTTGCTTGTCAGACACCCACTGACACCTCACGGATGTCACACTGGCTCCGGTGTCTCTCAGTGCTTCAACCTCCCTCCCATTGATGGTCACCTTCTGCCCATATTTCTTAGTGTTTGAGGGCAGTAAGGTTTCCGGGACCATCTCTCGGTCTCCTAGCGAGACAAGGGTCATGACCGCTAGCTCTCCCCAATCACTAGAAACCAAATCCCCACCCAAAGCTACACTAGCTAACGCTGGCGCTGGAGCACCAGTGGGTGTGGGCTTCTTCTTGGGACATTTCGGAGCGATATGGCCCACCTCGTTGCAGTGATAGCAGGTAGGGGGACCCTGGTTATTTCTCTTGTCCCGCCTACCCTTAGAGGGCCATGGCTGTTTAGGCTTGGGGGTTTGGGAATCCTTTTCCGGGGAACTACTTTGGGGCCCTTGCGAGAACTCCTTTTGGTTACCCTTGTCCCCTCCACTCTTCTGCTGGGGACCCTGCCCACCTTTGGCTGTGGTACCCACAATTCCTCTGTGGACCCTGGTACTAGACCAGCGGTCCGCCTCCTTAGCAAGCTCAATGGGGTCGGTCAGCTTGCTGTCTAAAAGATGCTGGCGCAGCTCTGGAACACAAAGACTACTCAAGTGCTCCCAACTGATTAAATGCAACAACCCCTTCAAATCAGTTACCTTACTGCCCTTCATCCAACCGTCCAGTGCACGCGAGTACCCATTCACACACTCCATCCAAGTCTCAGACTCTTTCTTCTTGGAGTTTCTAAACTGCAGTCTGTACTGCTCTGGGGTAAGGCCATACCTGAGACATAAGGCCTCCTTCATATTGGGGTAGGTCATGGCACCTGTCAACTCTAAGGGCTCTAGAGCACTCCTCCCAGACGCCTCAAAATGTTTCCACAGGCCCGCCCCCCAATACTTGTCAGGCACATCATTCATCTTCAATGCAATTTCATACGAAGTGAACCAGGCATAAATATCCTCACTCCTATGGTAATTCTGTACCAGGTCTTTGGGAATGTATACTTTACCCCCATGCACTGGCTGTGCGCTGCCACCATTTGAACCGGCATCCGCCTCTTTGTTTTGCAGATCCAGCTCTCTCATTCTCAACTCGTGAGCCAAAAGCAATTTCTTTTCCTCTAAGGCGCGGGCATTCTTGCTCTCCTCCGCCGCCTTCTCGACTTCCAATTGCTTCATTTTCATTTTCATGACCTCCAGGTCATATTCTCTTATTCTTTGATTTTCCTGTAACTCTTCCGGGGTGAGGCCCCTACTGGAGTGGTAGCTGCCAGCTCCAGAGCCTACTCTGCCCACTGGCAGGTCTTTGCCTTGAAAAGCACTGTCTACATCCTCAACCTCATTTCCTTCCTGTGCTTCCCAATAGGTTTTCAAGATTTTCTGCAGCTCCTCCTTCCTGTAGGCGCTCTATATGGGGCACTCAAACTGCTGGCAGAAGTACCTAAGATGCTTTACCGGGTAGGAGTACAGATCTTCAATCGAGAATTCCAAATCTAGCTCTGCCTCCTCACTGGGCGCTTTCCCATTCAGAGACATGATGCTTTCCGAAGAGTTACTCAACAACAGAATGCAAAAACTCAAAAACCAGTAGTATGCGGTGGCGTAATGGTCTGCACTCACTAGTGATGTACACCAATTACTGTGGGTCAAGTACAAATACGAGCTCAAATCCCACCGCCTGACCACCAAAGTTAGAACTGGGGGTCTCTAGTTGGCAGAGGTAGGTACCAATGTCCAAATAGGGACCCTTGCTTCTAGTCAGGACGAGGAGATAACCCTCTTAGATAACCCCTGCTCGCCCTCAAGGTAGCTTGGCCGGAGCAGTCTAGGCTAACCAGAGGCAATGCGTTAAGTATTTGTACCAACACTCACAGTAACACAGTGAAAACACCACAAACTGATTCCACAACAGTTTAGGAAAATAACGATATTTATTCTAAACTACACAAGACCAAAACGGCAGAAATCCAACATACACAATGCAAGGTTACGGTTTCAAATGAGTTCTTCAGGTTGTAATCAAAGTTCTTTAAGTTACGATCAAATAATCCACAGATGCGTGAAAAGTTCACAGTTGCGTCACGTTGACTCACAGTACCTTTTAGATGCAACAAAGTTCCACAAGCAGGAAGCTGGTGCGGTGGAAACAAGCGATGCGTTACTCCTGAGACCCTGGGGAGGCGATGCGACAGCCCCGCTGCAGCAGCGGGCGTGCGGCGACGAATCCGGCCTGTAAGGGGAGGAAGGCAGCTTGCGTAGATTCCGGTGCGTAGGTTCCGTGGGAAGCCTGTTCTCGCAAAGGCACGATGCGATGATCTCGTAGGGGCTGCGACGATCTCCGGGGCGACGATGCGCAGTCCAGCGGTGACTCTCTCTCTCGCAGCTCCTCGATGTGATGTTTTCTGCGACGACGTTCGCAGCGACGTGATGCGGTCCGCAAGCAAGCGGTGCGGTGATCTCACCCAGCGACAGGCTCTGCGACGACACTCGCAGCGATGTTCGATTCCCCTGCACCGGCCTGGTGCGTCTCGCAAACGAAGGGTGCAACGGCCTCGGCAGCGATGTCAGGTGCTGCGCCGATCTCGACCCTCGTAGCGGCGGGAAACTTCTCGCACTGTCGGGGTTGCGCTCCACCAGCGAGCGATGCAACACTTTTCAGCTTCACAAGTTTCTCAGCTTAGTCTCAAGCTTCCCAGCTCAGGTTCGACTTCTAGAGGCCCCACAACTGGATCAAGCACTCTACGAAGGACAGAACTCTCTCAGCAGAGTTCAGGGAGACTGGGGGTGAAGTCCTTTTGTTCCTGGGACTTCGGAAACAGGGAGCCAGCTCTTCTCGGGCCCTTGGAGATTCCTTACAAGACAGAGGACACAGCTCACAGCAAAGTCCTTCCCCTCTCCTTGGCAGCAAAGCAACAGCAGGTCAGTCCAGCAGAGCAACAGCAGGACAGTCTTCCTTCTTCTGAGTCAGCTTTCTCCTTGGCAGAGGTTCCTTCTTGATTTCCAGGATGATCTAATTTTCTGTTGTCAGGGGTCCTGTACTTATACCCCTAAAGTCTTTGTTCTCTCTGTGCATGTGGGCCCTGAGCCCGGTCTGAACCAGTTCTGGGTGGATCCTGAGTACCTTGATGTGCTGGTTGCATCTTTCCTTTCAGAGTGAGGGGCAGAGTCCTCAGCCGCCCAGCAGGAGGTGGAGCCAGCCTTGTGGCAGGCAGGCACAGCCCTATTCAGCCCAGGTGCTAACTCCTCCCACCACTCAGGTAGCAATTGCTCCACTCAGCCTAGCGCTGACTCATCCAGCCTCTGGGGCATTCCCCAGCCCCTGTCACTCACAAACCAGACAGTCAATACACAAACAGTCTCAGGCACACAGAAGGGTCAGACAAGAGAACAGCAACTTTCTAAAAGTGCGGTTCTCAAACACAGGATCTAAAAACCACCTTTCCTAAAAGATGCGTTATTAAATTCTGAGTTCAGGGATACTAGATACTTATGTCCTATTTTGTTCCTATGGGAAGAAATGCCGTTAACCACTGTAGCCAGCATCCCCCATGTTAACCTATGGAGCAAGATAGCCTTACAATAGTGAAAGACGAAAATGGCTGTAATTCACTACCAGAGCATGGCACCTGCACCAGTACATGCTCTACCTTTCACATACACGGCACCCTGCCCAGGGGGGTACCTTGGGCCTTCCATAGGGGTGACTGATGTGCACGAAAAGGGAAGGGTTCGGCCTGGTCAGCGGGGACGCGGACCAGGAGGACATGGCAGTTCTAAACTGCCCGTAGGCGCTGCAGTGGCAGGCCAGAGACACCATTTTAGGGCTACTCCTGTGGGTGGCACAATCAGTGCTGCAGGCCCACTAGTAGCATTTGTCATCACCAGCCCTGGCACACCCAGTGCACTTTACGAGGGACTTCATGGTGATACAAATATGCCAAACATGTATATCCAATCAGAATAACACTTTATATAGGGAGCACTTACACTCTGGCACTGATCAGCAGTGGCAGAGTGTCCAAAGCATCTAAACCAGCAAAAACGAATCCAGCACAGCATCGAAAAATACAGGAGGCAGAGGCAAAAAGATAGGGGTAATCACGCCAAAAGATGTCAGGTCTAACATACATATATATACATACATATATACATATATATACATACATACATATATATACATACATATATACATACATATATACATATATATATACATACATATATACATATATATACATACATATATATATATATATACACATACATATATATATATATATATATATATACATACATACATACATATATACATATATATACATACATATATACATATATATACATACATACATATATATATACATACATATATATATACATACATATATATATATATATATGTATATATATATATATATATATATATATATATATATATATATATATATATATATATATATATATATATATATATATATATATATATATATATATATATATATATTGCCACAAAGAATTGCAGAGCCACACCACTGACTTCTATTCAGGCAGACTTTATTCGTCAGAATTGTATCATTCATTTTCACTCATTTGAATCCTTGCGCGTTTCGACGAATTTCCGTCTTGTTCGCAGGTGAGTGATATTAGTGTCCAAGTGGTCACATGGCCTCTAAGGTAACTACAGGCCCCAAAATGCATCACAGCAGTTCATCCACATCGTGCATGGAGTAAACGTATAATTTGTACGGCTCAAACAGCATTATTTCTGCACAAATGTCAAGAAAATCACAGGTGCATTTAAATCAGAAGCAAAGTGCATATGATGCCAAAGTCTCATTAGGGCTTGAAATGCGGTGAGACCAGAGAGAGGAGAAACACCTCCCTCATCTCCCTTTCTCATACCCAATGCCAAATATCCACGGAAGTCCACTGGCTGGTGCTTGGGCTCGAGCAGGTCATGCCCCCTCCATCAACATCGCACACAAAGGTTCCATTTTACCGCCCCCCCCTGACCTTGCAGGGCGGGCTCTGCATGCAGGAATGGAGATCCAGTTGCTCGGAATTTAGCCACAAAGAATTGCAGAGCCACACCACTGACTTCTATTCAGACAGACTTTATTCGTCAGAATGGCATCATTCATTTTCACTCATTTAAATCCTTGCGCGTTTCGACGGATTTCCGTCTTGTTCACAGGTGAGTGATATCAGTGTCCAAGTGGTCACATGGCCTCTAAGGTAACTACAGGCCCCAAAATGCATAACAGCAGTTCATCCACATCGTGCATGGAGCAAAAGTATAATTTGTACAGCTCAAGTAGCATTACTTCAGCTCAAATGTCACGAAAATCACTGGTGCATTTAAAATCAGAAGCAAAGTGCATATGATGCCAAAGTCTCATTAGGCAGCAGGGAGCTTTGCACTTTGTTTAAAATGCGCATATCTCTTTGGGCGGCCGTCTTGAAACGGACAGCCAGACATGCACATTTGAAACTTCTCTGATCTAGCTGTCCTACACAGGTAGGTTAGAGAAAGTGCAGGCCTCCAGTTCTTTTAGGAACACTGCAAGAGGCCACTCCCTCCAATCCTGATGCATCTTTCATGCTGAGAGAAGAGCCAGAACTGGAGAATGTAGTTTCCTGGTCCAGAGCTTCTGGGAGCAAAGACACCAATCGAGGACGACGTCATGTGGAATGTCTGCAAGGTAAGTGCCTTTTTTCTTTATTATCTTTAAGCCACCCCTATGATGTCCACCCACCACCCTAAATACATGCCAGCCACCACTGGAATGTTGATTGTGCTTGTGGCACTAGAGGTGGCCAACCTTGTGGCCTAGATGCAGAATAGGTCCGGCTCATATTTATATATGTATGTATTCATGTACAGGGATCTATAAAGTGAGAGCCTAGATAGTAAGTAGCATAACACTAAGAAAGAAAGAAAGAACTAATCGGGGTGGGTCATTGCAGAATTCGGAAAAAGATTTCCTAATTAATGACAATGAAGCGCTCATCCAGCACAAACACTGTTGATAACTAACCATTACTGATGTTCTGGTCTAAATGTACACTAAAAGCGATTTTGTAAAGAAAGTAGTGTGCATGATATAAACTTGCCAGCGTTTCAAGTATGAACGCAGGCATTCTTTCATATTGTGATCAGTGGATTTAATCTATGTTATTAATGAAAGACAATTACACTCAGATTTGTTCAGCAGATGTCAGACTACATTTGAGCTGTTGTTAGTTGAGCTTGAAACCAATGAAACCATATGGGAGTGGCAGCTACTCAAGGGTGCTGCAGACTGATTGACAGGATAAAGCCTTTGAAGTAAAATGTCTACGGTCATATGGCTTGATTTCAAAATGTGTGCAGGGGTTCAGAGAGTGCACAAAGTGGCCTTCTGGCAGCTCTCCAATGATGCTCACTTGTACAGGTACCTGAGATTATCAGGGACACACCTGAGTCTGACAGGGAGCATGTCACAAACGAACATCTGTCTAGTTTTGAACATCAGCTCGAAATTGAGGAAAAGAAAACACGTAGTATAAAACTTAATTTAAAATCTCTCCAATGGCAAGAAGACATAAAAAGACAGGTAGCATTTTTCTATTTTTTTTTTTTTTTTAAACACTTGAACAGCTATGCAGAACAAAAAAAGGATGCCACAGCTTGGGGACCGGAATGCATTTAATGTTAAAGAAATTGTCACTTACAAATTAGTCATTTAATTCAGGAAAGGTTTTGCCATAAATTCCTCAGACAATGCATACACGCTCCTTGTCCTCAGCTGCCACATTCTTGTATCTAAAAATGCTCCCTCTTTCACATATCCTGCCCCAATGTTCAGTTGTGCTGTTTTGAATCACATAAGAAAGAGCTGCTCTGACCTCAGTCTGTAGAAATCTAAAGACGTCTATCTAACCCTATTTAATGGCTGTCTTTTCAAAGAGGAAAACACTTCAGTCGAAAGCCAGCCTGAAGCCCAGATCCCGGAGGCACGCTTTCTCAGGTCGTTCTTGCCAGCGCCTGCAATCCCATTAAATTGGCTACTAAAATATCTTGTGGAATGTCCACCGACATAAATATTGCGTCCTCACAGATATCAGTTCATTGGTGTTAATAATAGAAAATGCAAACCCAATAGGATGGTCTTTTTGAAGATGATATGTAGGAGGCAACATTTATGTCAGACAAACGTCTCACATACTATATTGTGGAAGAAAATGGCTGGTATTCCCTGTGCAATTAAAAATCGATATGTAGAGTGAAACCTTTACTTTCAGTTTCAAAGTATGTGGTTTTTAATTTGGAGTGCCTACGTCTGTAAATAGCCTACTTCCACTCATCTGGTTGAAAAATGGAGGGAGGGTACATAAAGAAGCAGTGTTTTCTCTGCTGTTGAGGCTGATAAGCAGTCTCAGAGGTACATTTTTATTCCTCATACACCGGATGACCATTAGATCTAGAAGACAAATGGACAGTATGTTGTAGTATTCTTGTCTTTGTGGTA
Source organism: Lissotriton vulgaris (assembly GCF_964263255.1). Classification (NCBI taxonomy): domain Eukaryota; kingdom Metazoa; phylum Chordata; class Amphibia; order Caudata; family Salamandridae; genus Lissotriton; species Lissotriton vulgaris. The sequence continues at coordinate 732,369,162 of NC_141687.1, forward strand.
CACAATTTGTGTTTAAAAGTAACATAATATGCATTGGCTGGAAAAAATACAGACATAAACACTTCTTTCGCCATAGCTCCAGTACAGGATCAACATCGTCAAACTTCAGAGTCAAATCGGAGTAGTAAGTCATGGTCATTGTAGGAAATTGGATTCATATTTGGGATGGGTGACCCTTGACCTCAAGAAAAAACTACAACTCTCGTCAGAGTGAACCCTTAAATTCTCTAAAGTAACCTGCACTCATCCCGCTGGGAGCTATGGCACAGAGCAGACAAGCTTAACTTAGTACAATGTTTAAAGTATTTATGCTGTTCCTAAAAGTAATGAAGGCACAATACCTTGCAATAAAAATCCCAAACCAAAATTAAAAAACAGAAATAATGAACAAAATGATATCATAGTTCAAAATTCAATATGGAGAAATAGACATATGAAAGATTTAGATGAAAATAACGCCAAAAAGCTCAAAGTGCCAATGGTAGTCAATAGTCACTGTAAACCAGGATTGAGAAGCAATTTGCGGCTGACTGTAATGGAGCCCTGGTCAGACACACCAGATGGATATGTCCTGGCAAAAGTCTTGAAGTCAAAAAAATTGAAAAAGTTTCAAAGTCCTAATCCAAATAGGGGCATTGCTATCTCCTTGCTGGACACATTTGAAAGTGTAGCTGTTGCCATGAAACAGCCAGTCGGATAGCTTCCACATGTTAGTCCTGCTAAGGCTCCGGAGCTTTTGAGGTTTTTGCTTAAAAAAGTTTTAAAGGCCCAAAACAGAGAGGGAACGTGTAATTTTATCAGGGACTTTGTAGGCTTTCAGAAGGAAGCACCTCAAATTAATCCGATACTGGGGAACTGTGGGTCAGGTACTTTTTGCAGTAAATCCATTTAGTTCTAGATAAAAAGTTTTCAAGAGTTTCCAGACTTTCTGCTAGTGCCCAAGCAAACCCAGGAGTACACTTCTAAGCCCCCCAGGAACTCAGGGGGGTATTTGAGGGGGTAGAGGGCCAAGGTCACCTAGAGACTCTCACAATGCCTGATGGAGACCACTAGAAAAGTCCAAAGTCCAATACAAGTTCCAGTCGCCACTGGTCAGCTGTTAATTGTAAGGAAAGGTTGTCCTGCAGTTTCTTCCATCCCTGTAGGCACCCAGGAGGTCAGACAACTGACCCTTGGAGTCCACATCTTTACCCTGGGCACAAGGGGGAGCAGGTCCAGTTCTTCCAAGCTCCTCACAGGTCACAGACAGCAGGCACAATCCTCTTTTGTTCTTCCACAGGTCCAGAAGGTGTTCTGATTACATGCCTTGGAGTGCCGCATTTATACCTGGCACTAGGTGTGGTTTAAGTTTCCAGGAAATTCTACTCACCTTTTGACCATTCCTTTCTGCTTACTGAAAACAGGCCCAATTGCAACGTGTCAAGGTTTTTTCAACATGGTGGAAGTCTTTAGCCACAATATATTTGGGCTCTGACGGTTGTGTGTGTTGAGGAGTGCACTATGATGATCACTCGTGTCATTCTACATGTAACACTAAAATTGAGCTTGAAGTAGACCGTGTATTCACAACAAATTAGCAGACAGAAGGCTTGTAGAACAAAGACATGTCCTACAGAACCCCGATCAGGTATACAAAACATTTTTCCTGGCATTCTGTTTTCTCCCTTTTAAGTGTTTTGTGTGGCTCAAACAGATCTGTCAGGTAGGATTTGACACTGTGTTGTAAAAAAGGATGCCCACAGCCTCCACCCTAAACATTCTGCAAAGCTCAGAGAAGTCATCCTTACCCACTTAGGTAAACCCATTGAGTAGCTTGTGGGAAGAATTTCACAACTCGTTCACACCTCATTCAATGCTGAGTCCAGGCTGGGAGCTGGCAGCGGCTAATGCTAATTAGCCTTCTTTCTGCAAGCTCTGGCAGATAAAGGCTAACTTTCTAACAGTTATGTTTTCTTAACCCCTTCGATGCTCATGACGAGCTGAGCTCGTCATGAGGCACAGTGGAGCTGTGCTGATGACGAGCTGAGCTCGTCATGAACAATGGGATTCATGAAATATCAGCACAGGAGGAAAATATCACTAGCAGCGATGGTGTTAATATTTATTAAAAATCCAACTTTGCCATTGAATTGGATTTTAAAATAATTAAAATAGTAGTTTAATTGTTTTTCTAGCTGGTCCCTTTCCTGAGCTATCAGTAAGTTTTTTGCCTTGACACTGTAGGTAGACAGTAATATTAATTTTCTACCTATCCCACTTTTACATACCATACACTCTGCCTCATGGGCTACTAAGCCGGCATAGGGGTGACTTACTACTATTTAAAAGGAAGGTCTTTGCTTGTCAAGAATTGTTATTTTGACCGATCACTCTGCAGATTTTTTACTGCTGGAGTCTGGCTACATAGGGTAGGCTCTATAGCCATGCTTGCACTGCGACAGCAGTGTATGGCACAACAGGTGATGCAGGAGAACAGTGGCATTTAACAACCAAGCCCTACGTGCACTTTCTATACCATATACTGGTGGCTTACAGGCAACATAAATGTGTCATTCAGGACTAAGCCAATTTAACCATGTTTAAAGGGGGAGCACAGGCACCTTCCTCCTGGTTGGTAAGGGTAACGTGCACAGAGTTCTAAAGGCAGCAAAAAGGATCCAGCAAAAGGCAAACATTCTGGGGTGATCAGGCACAAAAGGCAGATGTATTCCAATCATTCATCAAGTAAGTTGGAAAAACAAGACTGTGATAAATTACTCTAGATCAACCAACATTTTTTAACTCTATATTTAATTATGTGAGTGCAAAAGCTTGCAAATTATTTAGGCATCTATCTGTTGACATGATAATAGTGGTGCTGGCAGTGTACAGGAACAGCCAAATGTCCGAATTATATATTAAATATACCTAAATCAATGTTAACCGTTCTGGAATATGAAGGATATAATTTAATCCAGGTCATATCCTTCAATCACAATGCCAAGTCCAGGTGTTTCAACATAATTGTATTATGATGTACCATTTAATGGTGGTTTTGTCAATTTCAAGTACAATAAATAACAAATGTCAGTGGAGAGCATTTAACTGTCTGGATGGCATATTGTTTGTGGTCTGAATGACCCTTCACAAACCAAGCAGTACAAGAGTGAAGATGCTTGATATTTTCAAAGTTGCAATATTACTCACCAGGAGGAGAAAGTACTCTTAAACTGGTGATCAAAATTGAAGAAAATTTGTGCACCCTTCCTAATAAATACCCTGCCTCTAACAAACATATATATGAAAATTAAAAAATCACATTTTGTCCTTTCTGAACAGCTTCTTTGACTGATAAGGAGAGATTACCACCAAGCAAGAGAATACAAAGAGATAATATTTATTAGAATTAAACATAGAAAGATGTCAGAAAGTTGGCATTCTTCCTAACAGTTCTTGGGCACTTCTGCATAGCTGCTCATGTTCCATTTCAGACTTCTATATTGCAAAACAAATGAGTGCTGAGGACAGGCCTTGATACCTTTTCCACCTTTGTGGCTAGTGCAAGGTCCACGCTCATAGTTAGCAAATTTAGGTGTTCCTGCAATGGAAAACAAGCATGTCAAGAGACATCAGTGCATCCACAACCTGCTTAGAGCCTGAGCATTGTGAGCCTGAGTCAGTTGAGTGGGATGTTGACTTGTATCACTGTAGCACTTCTCTTGCTGCCACCACACATGGTTCAGCAGGGGCTGGATCCGAGCATAGATAGGGGTGGGCTTTTCCCAAATGGTGGACTTGGAGGTAAACCTGTGTACCACTAATTAATACCTGAATAGTGATGTAGTTCACTCCTCCCTGATGACTCATCTAGAGTGGCACGGGTCGGCAACATGTACAAAGGAAAAATGTGACTTCCTACAAGTGCCCAATAGGAAAAAGTTTATGCAGATTACATTGTGGAGTTAAAATCTACAGGGGCCGCTCAGACAGTCAGTGTGCAATACATTTCCCAAAGACCAGACTGGGTTATAAATAGAATTTAGTTGAGGCATTGGAAGGAGGCTACGACCACCATAGACCAGGCCTACACCATTTAGTACTCACATATCACGAAGGTGGTGGATTCTAACTGATGCCAACCCCCTTCCTGCTGCCTCTGTTCCTCCCTCTTTGTCCATTCTTCCCCCAAAATTACGATAATCCTTTGGGATCTTTCTGGGTGCCTTAGGGTTCTCCCCCCCCCCCATAATGACAATATACACGCTCCGTAATGATTCATCACACACAAATCCTGGAATCACCTCTTGGGGTATCGCTCTAACCACACCAATACTACCATTCGGTACCTCTGTTCATTGCTCTCACACCCCAGATATACTTGTGTTGGACAACCAAAACTGTATTTGTGTTTCCTTCTTGTCATTAACACAAATCTTTCAAGAACAAGCAGACACCTCAACGAGAATGTGAGCTGATGGGATATTGAATGTTCTGTTTCTACTGATAGTCACCGCGTGCAGATGTCGATCATGTAGTCACAAATAGTGTGTTCGTCAGTGACAGTTATGGGAGAAAAGACACGCAAAAGAATGCCACCACCTGTTATGTTATTTTGTTATGTTATTTTTATTTGTATGGCGCACAGCTGCCCCAGCAAAGGGGCGTCCTGGCGCTTTGACAAGATCGGAACAACACAACACCACAAAAAAGCAGAGGGACGAAAGAACCCAGCAAGGGAGCTAAACAAATAAAATGGTTTTAATGGCCCGTCTGAACTGAAGAAGATTGTCCATAGCCCGAACATGTGCCGGGAGAGAGTTCCACCAATTTGCCGCTAGGACTCGGAAAGAGCGGCCACCCGCTCTGCTGAGTCTAAAACGCGGAGCCACAGCCACATTTTGACCTAAGGATCTAAGGGCTCGCGAAGGAACATACGGTGTCATCAAGTTCTCCAAGATTTGGGGAGATATACCCTTAAGGATTTTAAACGCAGGCATAACACCTTAAATTTGAGCCTTTGGTGTACCGGAAGCCAATGAAGCGAGTGTAAAGACTTGGCGACTGAACTACGCCTAGGTAGACCCATCACTACTCTGGCTGCAGCATTCTGGACTCGCTGCAGTCGAGAGAGTTCGGATTGGTTGATCCCAGCCAGAAGTGAGTTGGCATAATCCAGCCGAGACAGCACTGATGCTTGAACCACCAGCTGTCTGGTGGAAGCATTAAAGAATTTAAGGATTAGCCTGAGCCCTCTAATAATGCCATAGCAGGAAGCTGCCACCTTCTTGGTATGGCAGATGAAACCGAGGGACGGATCAAGCCATACCCCCAAATTCCTTATCTCCGATACTGGAGATGGAGTCACACCCAATTCAGCAGGATCCACTTGTCACCCCACAAAGCCGCCTGCTTACCGACCACCATAATCTCGGTCTTCTTGGTGTTCAACTGGAGACAGTTGGTATTCATCCAGTTGGCCACTGCCCGTAAGCCGTCACAGAACCTGAGGGCCTCCGTGTCTGAGTCCCCACTCAGCATGACCGCCAGCTGCGTGTCGTCCGCATAGGAGACCATCGTCAGGCCCCACTGCCTGACGACTGCTGCCAGCGGCCTCACATAAATGTCGAATAGAGTGGGACTCAGCAATGATCCCTGTGGGTCCCCCAGGTCTAGCGGACGGATTTCGACTTACCGGGCGAGATCGCGACCTGGAATGACCTGTCAACAAGGAAAGATCGAAACCAGCACAGGGCGGAGCCTGTAACGCCCACCTCCTCAAGTCGTTGAAGCAGAATCTTGTGCGAGACCGTGTCGAACGCGGCACTAATATCTAAAAGCAACAGTGCCGCCGTTCGTACCGCATCAAGCACAGAACGCAGCTGTTCGACCATGGAGAGTAGGGCCGTCTCCGTGCTGTGGCCCGCACGGAACCCATTCTGGGTAGGGTCAAGAATGTTAGCCCTTGCTAGATGGTCTACCAGAATGGTGTTCACGTGGGCCTCCGCGACTTTCGTGGTGCAAGGAAGCAGCGAGATAGGACAACAGTTCTCAGGCTTGAGAGGGTTCATGGTTGGCTTTTTCAGAATAGGCGTGACTACAGCCTGCTTCCATCTGGCAGGGACTCTCCCAGAGGTGAGCGAAAGGTTGATCAAAGAAAGCACCGGAGTGCGGCATGATGGCGATAACTTCATCAGCTGGCCCGGTTTCAGTGGATCTGTCGGAGATCCTGATTTGATTTTCAGGCTAAGAGAATCAAAGGCCTCCGTAGACAGGGGAGGCAGAGTCGAGAGACACTCACTGTCTCTCAAAGTACAGCTAACTCGCTCTGGTATTGAAGATCCTGTAGGGAAAGAACGATAGATGACCTGTACTTTCTCCCGAAAAAAAGAGGCTAGGCCTTCACAGTGGGAATCTGAGCAAATTTCCGCCCCCACTGTCTTCTTCGTCATCAGATCTTTTACCACCTTAAAAATCAGTTTTGAGGGGTTCGGGTTGTTCTGGAACTCACGAGCATAGAAGGCTGCTCGAGCTCTACACACAGCCCTGTGGTATGCTTTAATTTTGGCCAAATAGCAGACCTTCAAATCAGGGTCATATGCTTTCCTCCATGATCTTACAGCCTGTCTACAACCTCTTTTGAGTAACGCCAAGGCGTTGTCGTACCAAGGACTAGGCTCATGTCTACGACATTTGGCCCACCTCATGGAAATCAAAGAATCGAGGGCACCCGAAATCCACTCGCAAAAAGAATCATACCCATGATCCACCTCAGTGAAAGGGCCTATCGGTGCCACCTCGAGCACACGGTAAAAGTCCTCCAGACTAAGTTTGTTCCACTGTCGTTTAAGAACAAGTCTGTCATGAGGTATGAGAGGAGATTCCGACATGGGACGTGTCAATTTCATTAACATGTGGTCTGTCCAAGTCAGTTGTATAGGACAGTGAGCCCTAACTCCCTCCAGGTTCGTAAAGAAAGGGTCAAGTATATGACCATCTCTATACGTGGGAGAGTCAACCTCCACAATTATTTAAAGAATACTCAAAGTAAACAGTCCTGTAGAGGAGGTCAAGGTAATCCATCATTAAGAAATTGCACTTGGAAACAGCTAAGATTCAGAAATCTTCCCAAATGATCTCAAGTAACAGTAATAGTGTATCACAAAAAGTCTCCAATCCGAGTTGATATTTCTGTATTTACAAATAGAGAGTGTAAAGAAAGAAAGAGAATGCTGGGTTTGATTAGAAGGTGTGTTTGAGTTCTTGATGCCTCTGTTGCAAATGTTATCTTTACATTTCTCATCTCTTCTTCAGAATTGGGTTTTCTTTAAACTGAATAAAGCTCTAAATACAGGAATCATATGAGGGATGCTTAAGAAGATGCTACTTGGTTCACGGAGTTGCCACCGGTTGATCAGTGGAGGAGGAAAGATGGAAATGTTTGACACAAATATATGTATATTCACTGAAAAAAACGTAGGTTTCTGGCACGTTATAGTTAGAAATGAGCATTTAAAAAACCTTTGAAATTCACTGAAAAAACCATAGGTTTCAGGCACGTTATAGTTGGAAATTAGCATTTAAAAAACCTTAGAAATTCACTGAAAAAAACATAGGTTTTAGGGGCGTTATAGTTAGTTGGACATTTCACTCGTACAAAACCATAGAAATTCCCCCGTTACAGTTAGTTCAGCCAACTATAACTCGCATCCACGCAATGCACTGCTGATGACGTCACATATTACATCACTCATGACATGGTCAGTGACATCACTCATCCACTGAATGTGTGTTTTGTGAAATTTAAATATGTTTTATATATGTATATGTTGATTGAAGAATAAGTGGGTATATAAGTGTCTAAATGGATGATTTTGTTTGTGCGAAACTGATTGTATAACTGACTGATTAAGTGTATCTTAGTGAATACATGGGTTAGTGAGTAATCTTAAATGTGTAAATATCTGTATCAGTCTCTCACTTTGTGTATAAAAGGCAGCATGGGTTGGTGAGTAACTACATGAGTGTCTATATGAGTTATTAGTTGTTTTTTCAGTATCAGTATGAGTGTCTGAGTGTCTGTGTGGTTCATTGGGGGTATTACTTTGTGCATAGATGCATGAATGAGTGAGTCACCATTTGTATGTGTTGAAGACAGCATGTGTGCAGGGCTGTATGGGTGGATGAGTGTGTGTATGGGTGTGTTGGTGAGTGAATACTGTCTCAGTAGTGTCTTTTTGAGTAACTACATATGTTTTAAACTAGTACATGTGAGTATTGGTGTATGTAAGTGAGTATATGTGAGAGTGAGAGACTGGAAGAGTACCTGTATAAATGAGTATGTGTTTCTATAAGTGATTGTTTAAGAGAGTAAGTATGTGTTTCTGTAGAAGTGCGGTGGTGTGTGTATAAATGTATACGCAAGTAAATGGATGTTTGATACTTTCATTGCATGTGTGACTATGTGTGTGAGTAACTCTATGGATGAGTGGTGATGTGTAAGTGTATGTATAGGTGTATGTTTACATATGATGAGTGAGTGCATGTCTGAGTGACTGTATAGGACTTTTGGTGAATGAGCGGATGTGTGTGTAGATCTTGGAATTAGTGGATGGGTATGTTGTAACTGGTATTGGTTTGTACATTGTTTTGAAAATTGTATTTTGTATTTTAGAGTGTGTGTATCAAAGGTTGTATTAGGTTAAGAGGAGGTCTGCAACTCTATCACAAGGATGATGTCATCAGTGATGTCATTTGAGATATCATCAGTGATGTCACTGACCATGTCATGAGTGATGTAATATGTGACGTCATCAGCAGTGCATTGCGGCGCAAGTTATAGTTAGCTGAACTAACTATAATGGGGGAATTTCTATGGTTTTGTACGAGTGAAATGTCCAATTAACTATAACACCCTTGAAACCTATGGTTTTTTCAGTGAATTTCTAAGGTTTTTTTAAATGCTAATTTCTAACTATAATGTGCCTGAAACCTAAGGTTTTTTCAGTGAATTTCAAAGGTTTTTTAAATGCTAGTTCTAACCATGCCTACAGAGGTAGGACATGTGAAGAAAGAAGAAAAAACGCACAGAAAGAAGCAAAAGAAATGCAGAAAGAAACAACAAAAGTCCACAAAGTCGAAGAAAAGTGCAGGAAGAAGCAAGACATGTGCCGAAAATACCAACAGAGGAGCAGAAAGAGGCCTTGTTGAAAAATCATCCTGTGCCCACAACTTCTTTTGATGGGAACTGGTGGTAACTGACTGTGACTAAACCGGCCTAGAGCCAGTGCTATGCTAAAAGACACTTAGAATACAGTGAAAACACCTACATACACTAAGGAACACTTTGCGTTGGGGTACAGCTGTGATTAGCATGACCTCCTCTGTAAGCCCCTAGTACATAAAAGGGCAGGGGGATTAAAATCACCTCTAAGTCAGAGGAGCAGAAATATGCTACTTTAACTAGTAGTCTTGTTTGCAGAGTGGTAGAGAAAGGGTGCTGGGCATCCAGCCAACGCTCAGGAATTCCACTGCGTAGGACTTACAGGAGTTATCAGGAGAGATTCTTAGCTCCCTAAGTCCCTCAGGACTAAATTGGACTTCATGATTCATCCCAAAGTCTGCCACGAGGCACGTTTGCAGAGTGGTAGAGAAAGGGGGCCATGGCCTCCGAAGACGTCTTAGCAAACCTACTGTGTGGGACTTACTGTAGGTAACAAGAGGGGTAGTTGTCCCCCAAGGACATCCTTGGGGGCCAACTTCCCAAACTATTACCTCCAGTCAGACCCACACAGCAGCATTGTTAAGTTCTCATACCAGGCCATGTCCACTTTGCCCACCAATCTACAAACGCACTCCCTGGCTCGCTCTTGGGTGGGGATTGAAGTCACCTTCACTGCCCTGGGGGCAAACTAGCTTACCTTTTACCTCCAGTAAGCCCCACGCAGTGGGATTGGTGAGACGTAGACAAAGACCATGCCCCCTTTCTCCACCAATCTGCAAACATGCCCCCTGGTGCGTTTCTATATTGGGGATTAAGTCCCCTTGAATCCCGAGGGTCCCTGGGGTCCAACTAGCCCTCCAAGTACCTCCAGTAAGCGCCACAGAACTGCGTTGCAGAGAGATGTAAAATGGGGGGTGGCCTGGGCTGGGTCTGTGGCACTTACTGGAGGTATCTGGTAGGCTCGTTGGACCCCAGGGACCCTCAGGATTCAAGGAGACTTAGTCCCCCAACTTAAACGTGCCTCAGGGCATGTTTGCACACATGTCACCTCTAGCCCCGCCCCTTCCCTTCACCACTGTGCAAACGCGCCTGTGGCGCATTTTAAGTGGGGGGATAAAGTCCCCTTGAATCCTGAGGGTCCCTGGGGTCCAACTAGCCCACCAGGTACCTCCAGTAGGCACCACAGAGCTGCGTTGCAGAGAGGTGTAAAAAGGCCCTCGGCCTGGACCACCACTCTGCAACACAGCCCTGTGGCGCTTACTGGAGGTATCTGGTTGGCTAGTTGGCCCCCAGGAACCCCCAGTATTGAAGGGGAATTAATGACCCAACTTAAAATGTGCCACAGTGCAGTGCGCGTTTGCAAAGTGTTGCTGGGAGGGGGCATTCCTCCAGCACCATCACCTCTTTTTTCTTTTTTTTTCTTTTTTATGAAGGGGGCTGTGTGGCCCCCCTTCCTTTTCTATTTAATGGGCGATGGACCTCCTCCCGAGCACCTGAACCCTATTTTTTTTATTTTTTTTAATAATGGAAGGGGCCATGTGAACCCCCTTCCAAGGCCATGTTTGGTCCCCGCATGGCCTTGGAAGGGGGTTCACATGGGCATGGCCATTGTTTTTTTTATATAAATGTATTCGGAGGGAGTTGCGTGGCCCCCCTCCTCAGGCCAATTATGGCCCTGGGCACCCCATCCCCTGGGGCCGGCCTTTGTGTGTTTTAAAATATATATATATATATATATATATATATATATATATATATATATATATATATATATATATATATATATATATATATTATGGGGAGGGGATCCGAGTGGCCCCCCCTCCCTGGCCACTTCTGGCCCAGGGGACCCCATCCCCTGGGGCTTGGCCTCTCGTTGGGGACGGTGGAGGGAGCCCCAATTCCCTCACGGTCCCTGTTGGCTCCTTGCATCCAGTGTGAGTGGGATTGGGGGCTCCCCACACTTTTTACTGTGCCCACGGGACCTGGCCCACCCGGGGTCTAAATAATAACTAAGATCGGGAGACCACGCTTCAATTTTATTATGTTCGCAGCAGGGTCCGCGGATGCTCTTTCTGAGCCAAGGGCTAAATTTGCGCCAAATTTGGTATAATTCCGTTCAGCAGTTTCAGCTGTAACCGTGTCTAAAGTTTCCTATGGGAAATTGATTTTCCGACCTCTATTTTTTTAATTTCTCAGGAACTACTGAACAGATTTACACCATTTAAAAAAGAGTCTCTTTCTGAACCAAGGGCTACCTTTTTGCCATATTTTGTATAATTCTGTTCAGCAGTTCGGGCTGTAGCCTTGTCTAAAGTTTCCTATGGGAATTAACATAGAGAAAACATGTTTTGGGGCCATCCTTTTTTCTCGGCCCCCACTTGCCGAATCACCCCAAAGCTTTCAAGATGGGAGTTGACCGGAGCGCCCCACTAGTTTTGAAAATTTCGCGATGATTCGTCAACCAGCGCCAAAGTTATTGGGAATTTTTTTTTTTAATAGAAACAAGGTCCTAAGGTCCTAGATATATCTATCTATCTATCTATCTATATATATATATTACCTACTGGCGGTCGCCAGTAGGTATGTATAGTTAGGACCTAGGGCCAGATGTAGGAGCCCTAGTACCGGTCGGAAACGTCCGATTTCGGCCGTTTCCGACCGGTATTAGGGTTTTCAGATGTAGGGGCATGTTATTTTAAGAATCGGTAATTTTACAGATTCGGTAAATATACCAATTCTGTAAAATACCGAATCGGTATATTTACTGACTCAGTAAATCCATATGTAGGTGACACTCCTAAGAGTGCCACAGGCCCTTAAGAGTCGGTATTTTACCACACAATCCTATTGTGTGGTAAAAATACCGAATTCAGGTGTGCATGCACATCTGTGCATGCACACCTGTGCAATGTGACACACAGACATGCCCTTTGGGCATGTCTGTGTGCCACATGGCACAAATGCCTGTATTTGGGGTGCTAGAGGGTGTCAAAGTGACACCCCCTGCACCCTTGCTGGAATCGGTATTTACCAAATCGGTAAATACTGATTCGGTAATGCCCATTGATTCCTATGGGCTTCAATGGCCATAGGAATAAATAGGCATTACCGAATCAGTATTTACAGAATCGGTAAATACCGAATCTTAACGATTCGGTATTTACCAATTCTGAAATACCTACACCCCCCCCCCTCTATTTTACCACTTCTTATATACCGAATCGGTAAAATTCGGTATTTAAGAAGTGGTAAAATAAAATTACCTACATCTAGGCCCTAGTTACCATAGGAAATTCTGAACATTCTATTGGGAATAACTTTGGCGCCGATTGAGGGATCTGCCTGTAATTTTCCATGAATGATGTAATATGTGACATCATCAGCAGTGGATTGCGGGTGCGCGAAATATAGTTAGTACAACTAACTATATAGGAGCAATTTCAATGGTTTTTTAAATGGTAATTCCTAACTATATAAGGCCTGAAACCTATGGTTTTTTAAGTGAATATATATATATATATACATATATACACTCATATATACACACACATCTATATATTCCACACTTCTTTCGTTTTCACCAAAGAATTTGGGCGCACACCTTCTGGATTTCAACAATCTGATTTATTTCGATCTTTTTAGCATGAAAGCAGATGATCTATGCGTTTCGATGCTACAGGCATCTTGCTCACAATCGTGAGAACGGCGTTGTTCTGCCGTAGGGAAACGCACCCGCGACGAGCACTAAACGGTCGGGGAACTCTGAACTGGTGTGTGGATACACATCTATATATACACACACACATGTGCATATCACACACATATATATATATATATATTGTCCGAGCCTTGATCACATGACATATATATATATATATATATATACACACACGCACACATATATAGGTACATTTTATATGAGTATGGATTAGGCTTTTACAGCAAGTGTGAATTCCACGTCTAGGTTTGTTGGAATTTTTCTCACTCCACCTTTGCTAATTTCCGATAAGGATGATGGGATTTCACGACATATGGGTAATTTATAAACAGGAGCACTGAAGAAGTGACCTGTGAGGTTCAGATCGCCAAGCAATAATAATTTCCATTAACTCCATTAAATTACTGTGGACTAATGGACTAAATAGGGTAAGTTATAAATGGTATGAGTTCATGTCAGGTATTTCAAAGTGAGTGCACCGTGTATTTGATTACTAGTAAAGTAACACTTTTATTGTCGGGAACCTAATTTCCCAAACAGCATAAACGTCTACACACAATAGTGGATGTGAAGTGAAGGTTTGCATATCGAGGGACCAATTAAACACAAAGGTGGTGGGTGAAATGATTGAAACATTTCAGCCACTGTCAACCAGTCATTAGACCAGGTTACATTTTCATTACACTGAAGTCAACTTACATAAATTCCGTCATTTCGCATGATGCTGATCGCATGAAACCCGAAATAATGAAATTATGACAAGCCATGTAATTAGGCTGCAGTTCTGGTACAAATCCTAGTGCAGGAGCATTAGGAGTATCAATGTAAACAAACAGAACAGAAGTGGTTACCATTCACATTATATGCGATTTAGAGCTGTTTTTCAGCCTCTTCTTCTTTTTTACATAATTTCCCTGAAACATTTGCATAATTGCACAAGAGTAGTTTTATGCAGATTTCGACCACCTGTACCTTTCATGTAACATTTCAGTCCATCATTGTTTTTATCCACTGCGATATTGCAAAGAGCGACGGGGATGTTCGTACCTAGGCCTCATGTGTTCTGCATTATAGGCTCTAAGATGTTGTATAGACCATGGCTTGCATATAAACCAATGAGGACATAGGTTTTTATAGTATTTCAAAATATAAATGGTGTTATTGATATTATGTGTAAAGGTTCACATGTTTGTAAAAAGCACCTAATACTTAGTTTGATCATTGCAAGCAGAGGCTACAGATACAATGGCCATTTTATACTAGTGACGGCAGTTCATTGAAAAATATCAACAATGTTGCTCAGAAAAGAAATATACATTTTATCTTCAAATTGTTTTATTTCTTTTAAAATTCACACAAAAAATACTTCAAACAGTGATTCAGTTGCACTTAAATGTAGTCAATATATATCGGCAGTTTGCAACACAAAAATGTTTTTTGTTATTTACCAGCACCAAACTGCAATTCTACAGAAATTGGCTTTATGATTCGGTATTGGAAGAGGCGTGCTTGGGGCATCCCTTCCAAATTTCAAATTGCAGTTGTATGTATTAAGGTTTTGTGGCCAAATTCTGGTCACAAACCATTAATATGTTACCACCTCTTCAAAAGACCTATTCGCAAATGGAACCCCTTCTCCTTTGAGAATGTTAAAAACTAAATTTTTTAAAAGCAGGCAAGGTCTCAATGTCCTCTCCCTACTCTTAAAAAACTTAAAGTTGAACGTTACATTATTTTTTAAGACACGTCCTGTTTTCCCCTTTGAGGAAAATGGGCGGGATTGTTTTTTTAAATTGCTTTATTTAAAAAGCAATCACAGAAATGGTGTTCATCTGACCCCAGCAGGCCACCATCCTTGTGATGGATATAATTCCTAAAGAGTAACAAACTTCGACCTACCTCCTTAATATTCATGAGATGGGTCGATTTGCGACCCACTAGGAATCACTAATTAAAAAATAAAAGTTTACTATATTAAGAATAGCAACAGAAAATCACAATTAAAAATTGCTATCCCAAATGTTAGTAAATGTGGCCCTACAACTTGCGGACCCTCACCATGCACAGTGTTGTCATCAATTATGCCATATCAGATGTTCCATTAATGATATGATGGCAAGGGTCTGAGTTATAGTTACTTCAATTAACTAAAACTGGTGAATTTCGCTGTGCCATGCAAATACAGAGGGAGTATCATGCTAGTTATTCACTTTGCGTGCTTTGACCTTGTAGTACCGTGGTATTCCGTTCACTTTACGCAATGGTACTGCGTAGTTAGATATCTAGAATTTTTTAACCTTATTTTGTAAAAAAACAACTTGAACAGATTTACACAAAATCATAAAACACATACTTTCCTGATCAAGATCTGACTTTCGGTTACATTCTGTTTAGTCGTTTATGCTGTACCTGTGTCTAAAGTTCTTATGATGAATTGCATGGGGAAGAAGCATTTTGGGACCCCCAGGAGCCCTCTTTTTCTATGCCCCGACTTGACAGATAACCCCAAAATTTTCCAGGAAGGACCTGAGGCAGATTAACCTTTCTTATTTAGGACGTTTTTGTGAAGAGTTGTAAAATGGTGTAAAAGTTATTAGCAAACCAAAATTTTTATTTCTAATTGAAACCTGGTCCTAACTATCTATAAAAAAATACATGTATGTGTGAACATATATATATGTATATATATATATATATGCTGCGAAGCTCGCCTTCAGGAGAACGAAAAAGACGAGGAAGACCCAAATTCGGTGCAAATTTTAATTAATTATTTATTTTCTGTGCTTGCCATATCGTCACGACGCGTTTCGACAGATCCCTGCCTTGTTCATATATATATATAGACGCTCCAAAACCACCAGCCAGTTGCACTCACGAGCGGGTGCTATCCACGCAGGGGTGTACCCACATCACAGTATAAGCTCCCAAAGTTCTTTCGAAGCACGTTTTGTGCCTGAAGCTTTCAATAAACTATCGTTGGAAACCTCCCCCTCGTAAGAGTGCTTTCTTCTTTCCTGGCGGATTTTATTGCCGTGTTTCGTGTTTCGAAAGAACTTTGGGAGCTTATATATATATATATATATATATATATATATATATATATATATATACATATATATATATATATATATATATATATATATATATATATATATATATATTTTTATATATATATATATATATATATATATATATATATAGAGAGAGAGAGAGCGCAAGCACACTCACATTCCGAGATCTATTTTAAGACTAACAGTTCTGGAGTAATGTTTGTTCAGCTTCCCCCACCGAATGCAGTGAATGCTCCACACCTCTTTGGATGAAGCTGTTATGTAATATGCAAGTTCCTACCCTCGCCAACGGTAGTACCCGCCAAAGAAGTTAAGCAATTAAAGGTGGGACCTTGGAGCAAAGAATTTATGTGAGACTGTTAGAATCTCTATTGGCACAATTGCCCCGCCGACCAATAAAGGGTTAAGCTGCAGTGATTATGAATGGTCGTCCCTATCGAGGGGCTAGAGGGAACTGTAAAAACAACGTGGCCAGCAATATGTGGAAGGTATCATGACTGGGATCTGAGCCAGCCCATCTGAGATTATTCAGAAACAACATGTGGGCATTATATGTGACTTATGTGATGGCAGTGACAGTGACGATGCCAAGAAGCATTGCAGATGAAATATTACACAAAGTACCGCAGCACTCCAATTGGATGGGATTGCATCGATGAGGATGGAGGATATAGAACTTAAACCAATCTGACAACAGATACCATGTAACAGCAGTTAGAACATTGATCAAAAGGCATTAAGCTGAAACGCGTCTGGAAGAATTGCTTTTGATAAATCTTCTAACCGTGCAAGTGCTCATTAAATGTAAATGTGCTGGACTTGTAAAGCGCACAGCTGCCCATAAGCGTCCCGGCGCTTGCTTAGGGAACCCGTCCTGGTATTCCCCTGTGAGAAACCACAGCAGGGTGTCCACAAGGTGAAAGCCAGGCATCCCGCCGCGAGGGGCCGTAGTGGAGATTAAGCAAGCTATTGCCCAGAGTCACAGAGTGTGACCCCATGAGTTGAGTAGGCACCAGAGCAAGAATTGTCGGGTCTGTGGAATTTTGAGCCCGAGACCCGCCGAGGCGGGGAATCGAACCCTGGTCCACGGTCGATCTCAGCTTCCGGGTCTGCCGCCTCTAACCACTGAGCCACGCTTCTTCTTTGGATGATGATGTTATGTGATATGCAAGTTCCTACCCTTGCCAACGGTAGTACCTGCCTAAAAATGAGGGCAGCTGCTTCTGTGAAGGGTTTAAAAAGATTTAATAGTACATATGGAGAAATGTCTGATAGGCCGGTTATAAAGACCTATCTAGAACTGGTCTTACCACAATTTCTGTATGGAGCAGAGATACTTAATTTAAGTGGCAAAAAAGGCTGGGACAAAGAGGAGAGAAAAACCCTCAGGAGCTTGTTCTCGCTGCCCAAATCATCAATGGTACAAGCAGCAAGACTAGAATTGGGAATCACCTCTTGGGCCATAACAGCCTGCATGGCTTTATTACGTTTCTGGCAGCGTCTAGGGTCAGGTGAGGACCAAAAAATCTCGCAGTGGTGTAAAAATGAAATTGCCAACAGTGAGTTGACCTGGGCAAAAGAAACAAGAACCTCAATAAGTGAAGCGTATGGAGTGTTTAAATTAAAGCTGTGCCCGCAGTCACTCCTTTTAACGATAGACAAGAAAGAACTCAGGTTATTGGGAACTGAAATGTTGCGTATACACTATCTTGAGTACCTTTCGCGGAAAACCTCAGTGTCCCATATGATCCTTGCTTGGGAAAATGACCTACACTACCCCTATGTAGATAGATTACCAAGCTGCCGACTGAGGAGTGAAGTGTTAAGATTACGAATAGGGATAAACCCCTGCTATGAGAATAAAGGGGTCAAAAATGTAATGATAGACAGCAATGGTAAATGCACTTGCACTTTAGGTATCACCTGCAATATTTTACATATTTTATTAGATTGTATGAAGATTCTAAATATACAAAGAGAAATTTTCGGTCCGATTTTTAAAAAAACTATGAGAATAAAAATAGGTTGCAAGCTGTGAACCTCTTAGTGGGAATGAGGAACTTAGATATTGCCTGTGCCTTGGGGAAATTCATAAATAAAGTTAAAGTGTTTCTCAAATGTAACGAGTGACGATGAAAGTTAGATTTTTGGGAGAAGAGTCATTTATTTGAAAGACTAGATGTACAATAATGGAATATCTGATCTTAATAAATCTGAGGATGATAACTGCTTTTATTTTTTTTATTTTTATTTTTTTATTTGTTATTTAGGCATGCAGAAGATGTATTGCATATTTTATGATATTGACTTGTGTACTAATTTTAATTAAGTGAGATTCTGTATTGTATATCTTTATGGCTGTAAAAAAACAAATAAAGTTTTATTGACTGACTGACCTGCCTTAAATATAAATATATATATATATATATATACGTGCCGAACTAGTTGGGATTTCAGGATTGCTGTGCACGAAGCTTGAATAAATGCTCTCTGTTCCTTTAAATGGGCCTCTCGAGTAGTGCTTCATGTTTTTGGAATTTACTGGGAATCTCCGTGCCTGGTTGAAGAGGCCGCCCTGCAGGGTCAGGGGCTCCCCAGTCGGAGGTGTTCTTTGGTGATGTTTAATGAGGGAGCATGACCCACACGCTGCCGCCAGACCTACTAAGGAAAAACTACTGTGTAATACGAACGGCAGCGCTGTTAGGGATTTGGATGGGGGTGATTTCCCTTTCCAATCGTTCATACAACAAAGGTATGAAAAACAAGCCTTTTGACATTTTAGCATTATGCTTTTAAGAGGAATCTTGCCTGTTCACCACTTGGATTTGAATTACCCACCATAAAGAATGTACCAGGGTGCAGAATAGTGCATTTTGCTTACTGCTGACATGCCGAATTTCTTCAATACTTACCCGCATGGAATGGTGCATTTTGGGAACTGAATGCTATGAACAGTCAGGTGACTAAGAAACGTTATAAAATTGTAGGCATAGACACTATAACTTTTATTTCCTGCCCGTGACCAAGGCTCTACGAGCCGAAACTAGTTGGGATTTCAGGATTGCTGTGCACGAAGCTTGAATAAATGCTTTCTGTTCGTTTAAATGGGCCTCTGGAGTAGTGCTTCATGTTTTTGGTCCCAGGATCTTAGTAAAGATCCTGGGAGCAGAGCAGAGTCCAAAAGGTAATACCTGGAACTGGTAATGAAAACCCAGTTCGCAAAATCGGAGAAATCTCTGATAGTCCGGATGATTAGGAACATGCAGATAAGCATCCCTTACGTCTATAGATGCAAGGAAATCGCCCTGAGACACCAGAGGAAGGATCAACTGAAGCGAAACCATTTTGAACCGCTGGTGAGGGATGAAAGTATTGACCCATTTCAGGTCCATCACAGGCTGAAGGTCCCCTGTGCGCTTGGACACCAGGGATATAATGGAATATACCCCCAACCCCAACTGATCGCGGGGCACAGGAATCACCGCCTTCTTGACCACCAGGGATTCGATGCCTTCTAAAAGCGCCAAACGTCTTAGAGGGTCTAGGGGACAAGGAGTGGCTTTGAAATAGTCTGGGGGAGTCCGGGAAAACCCAAGACGCAAACCCTCCAAAACCACTTGAAGCACCCATTGGTCTGACGCAGTCATCCGCCAAGAGTCCAGGAAGCAATTGAGGTGACCCCCAACCGGACCCGCAGCAGAAGCGATCCAGCCACGATTTGGAAGCAGGAGTGGAGGAAGCTGAAGCACCGGGGAAACGGGATTTATCAAAGGAAGGAGCACCCCGGCCACGCCCCCTCCCACTAAAGGGCTGACCAGCCCGACCCCTCCTAGAAGGACTAAAAGCTCTGTGAGAACCAAAGCAACGGAATCGACCAGCTCGCTCAGGAGCAAGGAGCTTACGGTCCTCAGCCATCTTCTTCACCATTTCATCCAAAGGTCGGCGGCAGCGTGTGGGTCATGCTCCCTCATTAACATCACCAAAGAACACCTCCGACTGGGGAGCCCCCGACCCTGCAGGTCGGCCACTTCAACCGGGCACGGAGATTCCCGGTAAATTCCAAAAACATGGGTTGTTTATTTTCTTTTTTTTTGTGCAATATGTGCGCATAAATGGGGTTCCAAAACTAGGATCCCAGCTCTTCGTCTTCCTTCCCTATTGATGGAAACCACAGGAGCAGTTGAAGATGGGGCATCAAATACATTCACTGGAGAGCCGAGCAAAATGTCTGACTTGACCCTTAAGAGCCTGTGTACTAGCCAACTCATGTGAATATTTGGTGTGTAAATAATGCAACAAACATCAGGTTTAAATATGATAAGGCTGCTCCAAAATTCAAAAAGGTAATTTTTTTAACGTGCCTCACTTTAGTACATCAGATGATTTCACTGCATTGAGAGGCATTTATTACATTTAAACATGAACTTAAAAATATTCACGCTCGCTCTTACGACAATGCCACTAGTGAACTAAGAGCCAAGTCCTTTCTTAAGTGCACCCAATACATGTCCTAGATTTGTACTATACAGGTAGCAACATTATTTTATTTTGAATCAAACACAAGTGTTTTGTGCAGCACACATGCCGAACACAGATATTTGAAGGCTCTCTCATATGTGATAATGAAGAAAAAGGAGGTATGGTGAAATAAAACTTTTTCTAATGATCACACAGTTTAGTGGAGCATGGAAGGCCTTTTGATCTCAGGTTTTCTGGCTTTTCATTGTGCAGTTCAGCTACATGCCAGCTCTTTCTCTCGCCCATTTTACATCAAAGATTACAGCTTTGTCTTCAATTCTTTGTCTATGAAGTTGGAGCATGGGTGACAGGCAGACATCACACGAGATTTCAGCTTGTTTTGACTTCGAGGTGAGCCTGAGCCAGGCATCCAGTTTGAGTCTAGCTCAGGTTTTCAGTGGCTCATTCACATTTAGTTATTGGGCATATATCTGGATCAGTGGCCTGCACAGATCACTGGTCCTTTCAGAACCTTTCGCCCTCATGCACTCCCTGCCACGCCCCATCACTCCTGTGTCCAGATGTGTCATTGTGCACTGCGGTGGCAAGCAGCGGCAAGCAGATGGGAGGCTTTATTTTCTGTACAGACAAGAGCTACAACTGGGGTGTGGAAGGACAGTCCAGTTGAGTACTAGTCAGCAGGGTATCTAGCAGTAATTCATTCACCTCAGTAGCAGGACTTACTCCATCTGCCTGGCTGGCAGCAGGAGCCCTCAACGAGCAACTGAGACAGTACGACAGGAGCAAGGCACTGCCAGCCCAGGTCTGGCATCTATTGGCTGAAGTTCGTGCTGGACGCAGCTGAGATAAGGCACAACCTGTCATGGCATGACATCATCGAGGGGTGACTGATTGAGAGTGACAAGAACTGTGGCCCAGGTTCGAACCCAGGACAGTATCAGCGTGTTCAGCATCAAATGGACAACCGGCTCTGCCCCAGAGTGTTCCTGGACCACGCCCCACACACAC
This sequence comes from Lissotriton vulgaris, assembly GCF_964263255.1. NCBI lineage: Eukaryota > Metazoa > Chordata > Amphibia > Caudata > Salamandridae > Lissotriton > Lissotriton vulgaris. The sequence goes on from NC_141687.1 coordinate 732,390,640, forward strand.
CTACCGCATACTTGACCTCCTTGAACATCGTCGAAAGAAAGACCCACAACTGAGATTAAGCTCAAAGAGGTTTAGAATTAATTTTGTTTAGAATTATGTGCTAAAACATTGCCTGCTTCTTAAACAAAGCCCAAACATCACAGTGACAGACAGGCTCAATACTGGGCAGGCTGGATACTGTAATGCATCTCTAAAGGAGTGATTCTAGGTGTAATGCACCTTGATTGTATTGTAATTCCATTGATATAGTGCTTCGAGCCCCCTATGAGGTGCTGAAATGTGTTTGCTGATGGTAGCACATACCCTGCGGGATTCATGGATTGAAGTGTGTCTGCAATATGACCAGCGTGGGAAGCGTGAATGCTCTTGAGGACCTAAGTTGTTCTTTTTTTCATTTTTGCACTGAATCCATGCATGACTTTGAAGCAAAAAGGATTGAGAAAGAGGCACGAGCATCAATGACATAAATACAAGCTGTGACCAATCATTTGGCGCAGCAGTCTAGGGAAGGTGGCACAGATCTGTTCAGCAGAGAATACGAGCAGCTTCACTGCATTGCATTTCTGGTGAAGCTGGGTAGATGGAGAAAACCTCAAGAATGTGCTGCATGCACCCGGAAGCAGGAAACGCTCTGAGGGATCTCCCACTAGGTGTCGGGGAGCAACCCATAGGGTTGAACATTATATGCCAGGGCTCTGAGGGGATATGGCAGAACGGAAATAGGAGTCACATCAGGTCCATGCCTGGCTGTACTGGGCTCGCTGAAGGCCGTAGTCAGTGATATTGGTTAAAAGATGTGTTCAGGGGGTACAGACTGTATAAGAGTTAAGTTTTATACTTGAGAAACAGCTACGACAAATCACTTCTGGTGACTGGACCTGTCCATAGCTTATTGATAGACAACCTATATGTCTTTAAGGTGCAAGAACACGGCATACTGCTCTTTTTTATGGAATGTGTGTAATGCTACCTTTACAATGTTGTCTTGAAAGTCCACTATTAAACAGGTGAATATTTATGTAAAGGCAATTGTAAGCCGATCTCCCCCAAAAAAGTAGTGTTCGCTTAAACATGGACATTTATGCAAGACCAACATATCCCAGGGAATGAAGTGTCATGGCTGGCTAAAATTCTGGTGGCACCCTGTGCGACAGTGTCTGTTGGCACCCCCCAATGACCACCTCTGCCATGGATTCCCTCACTAGCACCCTTTACCAGTGACCCTCAAGTCTCCATAACAACTGTCTCTGAGATTCATTTAGTTTTATAGCACCACTCATACCAGTGTAAGGTGTCAGAGCACTTTACGTCACACACACATTGCACAGAGACAAACATATGACATATGACACTTTGACCTCCTGAGGCGGAAGCCGGGAGAGTCTAGCTAGCGTTTTTAAAATTGTATTACTGTGTAATCTGAAGTGATTTTAGACTTTATTTTACTACTTCGAGTGTGTATTTAAGGTGATTGACAACTTTCCTACCTCGATCCCCCTCTGCCACGGGATACTTTCTCGAGTGGACGCCCTGCCCTGGGCCACGCAGGCCCCGCCCACCACCTGACAGGCCACGCCCCTTTTTAGACGAACGAACGCTCAAATAGCGCGCCACTCCTAGCGCGAGGCAGAACACTTTGACCTCCTGAGGCGGAAGCCGGGAGAGTCTAGCTAGCGTTTTTTTAAATTGTATTACTGTGTAATCTGAAGTGATTTTAGATTTTATTTTACTACTTCGAGTGTGTATTTAAGGTGATTGACAACTTTCCTACCTCGATCCCCCTCTGCCACGGGATACTTTCTTGAGTGGACGCCCTGCCCTGGGACACGCAGGCCACACCCACCACCTGACAGGCCACGCCCCTTTTTAGACGAACGAACGCTCAAATAGCGTGCCACTCCTAGCGCGAGGCAGAACACTTTGACCTCCTGAGGCGGAAGCCGGGAGAGTCTAGCTAGCTTTTTAAAATTTGTATTACTGTGTAATCTGAAGTGATTTTAGACTTTATTTTACTACTTCGAGTGTGTACTTAAGGTGATTGACAACTTTCCTACCTCGATCCCCCTCTGCCACAGGATACTTTCTCGAGTGGACGCCCTGCCCTGGGACACGCAGGCCACGCCCACCACCTGACAGGCCACACCCCTACCTCCGCCACTATTTATCATGTGTTTCCACCGGAAGCGCAGCGGATGGGCGCAGCGGGGGCGCCGTTTGCGCGCCGAAGGCGCGCCTAAGGCAAGCCCGTCTGCGCCCGTCCGCGACCAGACCGCGGCCGGGGCCAGACATGCTGCCGGCAGTGGAATACATGGTGGAAGGATAGCGTGGTCAGGTGAGGACCTTAAAGCGCTCGATCCCCCATCCAAGTGCTGCCCTCACTCCACAGACCCTATGACCTTCGAACCCCCCCCAGATCTGTAACAACTGTGGGATAGCTATTGGCAGGGAGGCCTCCATGATACCCCCTAAGCACAAATCTCCACCTCAAACTAGCCTTAGGGCAGGTCTACTTAACTGCAGATCCCTAGCCAAACATGCAGATGACGTCTGGCTTTTATTAGAAGAAAAAGAATGGGATATCCTGTTTTTAACAGAAACATGGATCAAGGAGGACAACTTGACCTCCATTGCACTCGCAGTCCCTCCGGGATTTAAAATATGCCTCGCCAACCGCCCTGGGACAAAAAGAGGCGGTGGTGTAGCCATTATTTTTAAAGAGCATTTAGTATTAACATCCTCAGCCCCCACTGCTATTCAAGGAATCGAAGGCCTTCACTTTTGCTTTCAAGTGAGCCCTCAGCTATCACTAGCAGGATTAGTGATATATCGCCCCCCGGTCGGCGCAGACCCCTCCCTAACTACCTTATTAGACACGATTGTTCAGAGCTCGCTCCTCCACCCCCTTTTTATTGTGGTAGGTGATTTCAATATCCACATGGATAAACCCGACTGTGCCCTGGCAGAACTGCTAAAAACCACGTTAAATACGGCCAGTCTCAGACTGATCAATGAGGGCCCTACACACACTGGGGGCCACAATATTGATCTCATCTTTTCTAATATCAAGAATGTGCTATCTGAGACTCCTCTTCCTCTGACATGGTCAGACCACTCACTCGTCCCTTTTACACTGAACATTGTGAATGACATCCCCGCTGCGAGTAAAAGCTACTACCTGAAGAGGCAATGGAAAAAACTGACCCCTGATACTATGTGCCATGTCCTAGCGCAAACCTCCCCATCCTTGACAAATAATGCCAATACGGATGCTCAACTACTTAATGAATGGATCGGAAAGATGGTTTCCTCCATTGCTCCAGCCTCTCGGGCTCTATCTAAAAGAGACTCCCCCTCAGCTCCCTGGTTCTCGCAAGAACTTAGGAATGAGAAAGCAGCCTGTAAAAAACTGGAGAGACTCTGGAGAGCAAGCTACGGTCTGGAAGAAAAAGCTAGGTATAAAGAAGCTTCCAAAAAATTCCGGAAAGCTATCAGAAAAAGTAAAAAGCGTTTCTATGCGGACTTGATTCTTCAGGCAGAACAGTCTAGCAAACAGGTCTTCAAAGTGGTACAGTCGTTCTTCAAACCAAAATGCATTGAAAGAGAGGTTGTACCCACAGCTACGTTATGCGAACAAATTTCAGAGTTTTTTGACCAAAAAATTAAAAAAGTTTATGACTCTTTTGGTCCAATAATAAAAACTGTGAAGCAGGGCCTAGCGAATAATGGTGGGCCAGGCGAGATCCTCACCCAGTTCATGCATATCCCCCTGATTGAGGTAAGGCAAGAACTTATCCGCTGCAAATCCGGCTCCCCTGACGACCCCTGCCCAGCTAAACTATGGAGTGCCATAGCGGACTCGGTCGCCCCCACACTTCAAGGTATCTGGAACTCCTCCATCATGTCGGGCATATTCCCGGACATCTGGAAGCACGCTACTCTCCTACCCCTAAAGAAAAAACCTAATGGGGACCCAGATGACCATACGAATCTCCGCCCAATATCCCTATTAGCTGCCCCGGGAAAAATGCTGGAAAAAGTTATACAGCGCCAACTGAGCAAATTTGTAGAAACCAACAACATTTTGCATGAAACACAATCTGGCTTCCGTCCCGGCTTTAGCACAGAAACGGCGCTCATTGAAGTTGCCGAGTCTGTGAGGTGGTCGATTGATGCAGGAAACTCAGCAATGCTGGTACTCCTGGATCTGTCGGCCGCCTTCGATACGGTGGACAACGCCAGACTACTCAGCCGGCTGGCTGAGATAGGTATTCAGGACAGAGCGCTGGGGTGGATAAACTCCTACCTATCTCAGAGAACGCAGAAGGTGGCACTTGGAACGATTTCTTCTACACCCAAAACCCTCAGCTGTGGAGTCCCGCAGGGGTCGGCCCTCAGCCCCCTTTTGTTCAACATCTACCTGGCTCCTCTCTTTACGCTAATTGCCAACTGGGGCGTCAAGGCAATCTCATATGCCGATGACACCCAGTTGGTATTTCCTTACTCTGAGATGATGCAGGAGTCTTTCTCTAATTTCAAAGGCTGTCTCCAGGATATAGCACACTGGATGAACACTAATAAATTAAAACTTAATGCCAATAAAACCAAAGTCATATTCTTCGGCAAGGGTCCCTCCCCCCCCCAGAACTCTGGTGGCCAACGGAGATGGGCCCGCCCCCTTCACCGAGTCACTCGGCAAAAAATCTTGGTGTGAGATGGGATGATAACATGCCCTTTTCATCCCATATCCAACAAGTCGCCGGATGCTGCCTGAGCAAGCTGAGAAACCTCCGAAAAATCCTAAGATTCCTACCAGAGAGCTGCAGAAAAACGGTTGTCCACGCGACTGTCACCTCCCGACTGGATTATGCCAATGGTTTATACCTTGGCCTCCCAAAATACCTGACTCACAAGCTTCAGGTAGTTCAAAATGCGGCTGCGAGACTACTACTGCGAATCCCGTTCAAGCAGTCAGTCTCTCCGCATCTTCGAACCCTGCATTGGCTGCCAGTAGCCAACAGAATAAAATTCAAAGCCCTGACGCTGGCGTTCAGATCTCTGCATGGCTCCTGCCCACAATACCTGAAAAACCGCCTCCCAAGATATCTCCAAAGTCGCGCACTACGGTCCAACGACCGTGTCCAGCTGGCCGTCCCGCGCGCAAAAAAGGCCCGACTAGGCGGTCGGACCTTTTCAGCAAACGTCTCCGCTCTGTGGAACTCACTGCCTCAAGCAATCCAACAGGCCCCTTCCGAACCCTGCTTTAACACCTTCGCTGCTAGGTGTTTTCCCCTCCGGTGCTGGATGATGCCCATTTCCCATTGTTTCATGACGAGCTCAGCTCGTCATCAGCACAGCTCAACCGTGCATCATGACGAACTGTGCTCGTCATCAGCATCGAAAGGGTTAAGAAACTACTAAAGACCTGGCTATTCACCCAGCCACGCTAGCTTTCCTATCTTTAGCCCAGGTCATTTGTGTTCTACTAGTGCCGGGACACCTCCTTCGTGAGGTAGCTGTTCGCGCTGTATAAAATCCAGTATTATTATTATTATTATTATTATTATTATTATTATTATTATTATTATTATTATTATTATTATTATTATTATATGTGTATGAATCAGTGTACAGGAAATGTGACATCAGACAGAACTACAAGGTGTATTGTAGGAGGGACATGTCATCAATACAGGTAGGCAATATAGTTTGAGTCCTTACTCTAGAAAAGTACACATACAGAATTTAAAATGTAGCATCATTGTTAGGGGTTCTCATTAATAATAAGAATTGTTTTCAACCCAAACGAACCTTTTCGCTCGATTGGGATGATAAAAGACTGGGCAAAACAACATATAGCTCTAACATATACCTTGCAGTTTGCATACAGCTCGTTGATGACACTTAATAACTCAATGTGCTATATTAGGATTCTGATTTCTAAAGGACAAGTTACAAGAGGAGCTCTCCTACAGAAGCACTGACCTATTTACATATATGCACTTTGTTTTCTGCATAGTACAAGTTCTTAGCAGCAGGCATTTTAACCCTCTGCGCTACCTTAGGATGAGTCAAAACTTCCACTAGACAAACCTCCGGTCTCTTTCCAGGAAGAGGACTAATCAGCAGAGTTAACTTGACATTTTAATTGATGCCTGAAAATGCTGGAGGCCAGGAACACAACAGCAGGTGCTTTTAAAATGATAATATACTTGTAAAATGACGCCCTCCACCCAAGTCAGCGCCCGGTGGGTGGCACGATCGCACCGCCCTAGATCCGGCCCTGTGAACTTCTGTTCTTGGGCCGTGAGCTGGGATGGTGTGAATCTGCAGATCCAAATCAATAATCCAATTCAGGGATGAAAGCAAATCCAAGGGGAAATTTTTTCAAGTATGAATCCGACTTGTACCACCAAATCCGTGGAACATCGATGGGCTCGACCTTTGCGCCGAGCCTGGCGTGCATTTATATGGCTGCATTTGAGAAGAAATGCATCTACCCCCCTGAGCACAATCCATACCGTGAAAATCTGACGTGTTGGCGTCGATACATCGACGACATCCTGGTGTTTTGGAAGGGGGACCGGATTACTTGTGAGGCCTTCTGTGCATGGATAAACCAACAAGACCCCTTTCTAAAGTTCACGGGCACAATTTCCAATAAATCCATACCTTACTTGGACCTTACTATAGCCCTTGAGCCAACCACCATCAGTACCTCTCTCTACAAGAAGGACACTGACAGGAATAGTCTATTGCCTTACACTAGCCACCACACAAGATCCCTAAGGGACAATCTACCCTTCGGACAATTTCTCCGCCTTCGGAGAAATTGTAGTTCAATCAGTGATTTCAAACAACAAGCGCACTCCCTACAAACCAAGCTCCTGGACCGGGGGTACCCTACGCGCCTTCTGAAAAATTCCACCAAAAGAGCCCTTAACAATAACAGAGAGGCCTTGCTCGAGGTGCATCCCAAGGAGCCAGACGACACGATTACTTGCGTGACCTCGTTCACGAGAAATTCTTCATTCATTAAAAAAACTGTCAACACACACTGGGGCATTCTGAACTCGGCTGGGCGGGAGCTACCGCGCCCGCGGTTTGCATTTAAGAGGACGGCAAACCTTAAGGACACTTTAATTCACACCCGCCCTAAGAAAACCAACACCCAGGCTGTCAATACCCTCTGGGACCTTCCTCCAGTAACTGGGCACTTTCGTTGCGGTTCCTGTGTTGTATGCCCTCAGACCATCCAGGGCAAGACCATTGTACTCCAAAACAACTTCACTTGGACTATGAACAAGCATACTAACTGCAATAGCTCCAGATGCATTTATGTTTTGATTTGCCCATGTGAATTGCTGTACATCGGGATGACCATGCGCCCCGTCAAACACCGGATAATGGAGCACAACAGCAACATTCGGTGTCACAAGACACACACCAAGCTCTACGAACATTGTAAAGTAAACAATCATTCCCCAGAAAACATCCGATGGACTGTCATTGAATGTTTACCTAACCTCAATCAACAGGCTCTCTTCAGATTCGAACAGAGATGGATACATCGTCTACAGTGCGATGATCTAGGATTAAACGATGGGGTGCCCTGGACGACGCTCGCCAGATAGTTATCGATCTGGACTAATTGTCCATTCCTAATGATTATCAATATGCCTTACGAGATAAGCATGCCCTTTCCAAGATGGCCCCCGCATTACGGTGTACTGGCCTCGCTGTTTCTAGTAAACCCCTCATTGCTTTCTACTCCCGCGTGCCGTCACCTGGCAACCGGAGAGACACACCCCTTGTTACGCGCTCAATTCTCCCTTATCTACACCAGACAGTGCCCAACTACCGTGCCGGCTGTCCAGTCTTCGGTGTTCCTGTGGGAGGGGTAGGTGCTGAGATGCCAGCCATCAGCGACCTTTGAGGTAAGGTGTTGTGCTATTCCCGGATACCCCGCGTGCATTCTGCCAGCACACGCGGCAAACCTACTCCCCTACGCGAGGTTTCCGTATTTTTCCTAATGATCCCGCGGGTTGCCTTACTCTCCCTGTAGGAACTCCTCACTCGCTGCTGGTCCCACCTGGACAGCCCGTGAGGCCCTCGGGAGGAATACTAACGGGTAAGTGCACCATTGATTTTGACATGGTCCTCGCTCACGCGCACTCGTTGAGCAGAGCACGTTGTTCATTTGTAAATCTCGCTGGGGATCACACCTCGCTAGCGACGACTTCACTTATATACAGAGTGTCAAACCATTTACGATCTTTTTTTCTATGCGGTCTTTTTGCCAATTGTGGCTAAAATCCTTAGTCCACAATTATACACTTTTTTTTATTAAACACTGGCTCCTCACGCCACCTGACTGAGTTAGGGTGCAACACTACCACTGGCCTTGAATTGTGTATGTCCCACCCTACTCAGCATGCACGGCCGAGAATTCGGCCTCTTCACCTTGATGCATGTCTTAACTGAACAGCATGATAGCCCAATACAGTACGTGTCCCTCACGCGCGCTGTATTTTCTAGATCCCTCTCTCTTACTATACCACTCAATTCTGTCATGATCAAGACAGATTGTACCCACTGGGCGCGCATTTGTGTCACCATGATTAAGAAGCACGATATGATGTATTCTGGTCTTAATAACTTTAACATCATTAATATCTGCTTATTTCTCCTCAGTTCCCAGGAGGTCCCCCACAAGGAACCATTTCTGTACGATACTCTACAGGTCGTATACCGGTGTCCTCTTGATTGAGAGGATCCCAGCAATTATATGAGCACGAAGGTCTTGACGAATTGCCCTTATGGCAAGAAACATGTCGACCGCATTCATCACAAGGGTTGAATAAGGATTCGTTTCATTGCCCACCACTCCTTAATACCCCTTTATTTTTAACAAAGCAGTGAGCCTGACCATTAAAATTTTCACCAAGGGACTCAACTGACTTTTTTTAGACACACACACCCCCACGCTCACTTTTGCACTCTTCTTAGGCCCCTCACACACACACACCCGTTGGCTCGGAATAGAAGATCTCCGCCAAAGTGCAGCTCTCCTTGCTACCCGACGGGCATTGCACCGCCAGCCTGCCGTAGGAGCAGGATACCGATGATGACGCTGGACGGTCATCGGCTGGGACAACAGTTGTGGTCCTGCCGGTAGTCTGTGTGAGGTATCCTTATATTCTGAAAAGGGTCTACACCATGCACTTATCCCTTTTTAACTAGTGAGAGAGAAGATAGGCTGAGCTAAATCTCTGGCTCCCATTGGGGAACTCTGTACAACACTCTTTGTTTGCTGCTTCCTAGGACGAGTACATTGGACCCCACCAAAAATCGTCCACCTTTATTCCCTCTATTTGATACCAGTTATGACTCTACCCTAGTGCATGGGAAGTTTTCCAGCCTCCTTCCCTGATAATTTTGCTACTGCAAAGTTATATTATCTAAAGTGTCTGCTACACAAGTGCTGTTTAACAGTCCCTAAATGTGCCATATCGCTTAGCATGTACAAATGGATATAAATAATACTAAAATGATGTAGTATTGGTCTAGTGGAGTTTTGTAATAACGCTATCTTTATTGCGGTCCATTTGGGCACAAATACAGTAGACGCACAATGGCACCAATGTATACTGCAGCTAGCGCTCGCACCTCACAGGTACAGCAGCTAACCGGAACATGCCTGAATCCACTGGACGGAGCTGTGGGAGGCATGGTGAGGCCAAAGCCGATCTTTCTTTAGCTGCTCCAATCTGGGCAGATCCACTAACCACAACCTGCATGCTGAATTCAAGCTTCAGAAAGACAGTGTTAAAGTGAGGCATCACACTTAGGGACCCCGCTCCCGCACTGCCAAACCCATGTATGAACTGCCCGCTCGATCAGGAGTTTTCTCCTGTCCGGCAGGCTGTTCTTTAGCGTTCCCGGGCCGTGATTAGGAAATAGGCACCACAATGGGAACGTTAAAGGCAGTGCCTGCATGGCATGGACAGCTACAGTCCTTGCCATGAAGGTACTGGTGTGCATGCACAAAGGGGGGCACAACATTGCATCCACATGGCAGAGTCACAAGGGGGCCTTGTAGGGCCCTCTTTTGTTTCCTCACCTCCACACTTTTCACAGCAGAGGCACCACCATGGAAAGTGTGGCGGTGAGGAAACTCCCAATATGCTTTGGGGAACGCAGCTACCCCCACAAGCATATTGTGGCCTCAAGACCATAACACCACCGCAAAGGATCTCAGATCCCTGGCGGCTGCGGTTAGCCCAGTGTGGCCCAACTACCCTGGTCCTAATAGCGAGGTTGGGAGACTGCCAGCTACATGCCCCGCTAGTCTGGCAGTCCGTGGACCGGCAGACTCGTAATAACCCCCATAACCACCAGCTACCACTCCAACCACACATTGGCTATATTTGTGCTGTCCTCCACTGCCTTTGACAAAGTACACAAGTAAAGAAACATATATTCACATATACAGACAGCAGCCAATGTACCCAGTGAGACCTACAAATGAGTTTCTGCTCGTTGTTTTTTATAGAGCACCTCCTGCATTCTTAGACACATAAGGCCTCATTTATGAGACTCCTTGTGCCTCCGGAACGTCACTTTAGGTGACGTTCCGTGGTGCAGAAGCCTGCGTGATATTTATCAGGCAGCATTAAGCCACTCTTGTTGGCTTAATGCTGCCCAATAAATATCAATCCCTTAAACGCAGTGTTCTGTGTTAAAGGTGCGTGCAATGGGTGTTGCTGGGGGCGTTCCCGGCAATATCCAGGGCCTTCTGACACCGCCTCAGATTTATGAGAAATCGTAAATCTGAGGCAGCACCAAAAGCTTACGCCTCATCAGGGGAGAGGTAAGGGACGCACAAACGAGGAGAAATATCTTCATTTCTCCTCGTTTTACCTTTTTCTATGTGTGCTGTATTCTGCAGCACACATAGAAAGAGGAAAAAGCCTCTTTTGATAATTTTTGTACAGAAAGGCTTTCCTTCCTGTACAAAAGTAATCCTCCCCGCAATGCAGGCATCCTTGCACCATGGTGGAAAGGTGCCTGCGTTGGCACACGGCAGCCCATTGTGCTCCGGTGCACGGGAAAAGGACAGGAATGCGTTGTATCTTTTAGAGACGGCGCATTCCTGCCCTTTTCTTTTGCCATGGCCTGCTGCACTTCCCTATGGCAAAACCTTATAAATGAGGCCCCCAATGTTGTCTTGGTGTCCTCAACATCAGAGAAAACAGAACTGCTTAGCTACATGTTCTATGTATGGTTATCTGGTGAGGCTCATGGGGGCAAACGTATGGACAAATTAGTACTTCAGATGAAACAAAACACTAAACATCGATCTGGTTTCTCAAGTCTGGTATTGCTGGGTTGGACTCTAACACCTATTGCTGCCAAGACACCCACTGTCATTAAATCAAACATAAGAAACACAAGGAGATGATGGGTTGAATCCAAGGCCGGAAGCAAGCATCCTGAAACCAGTTTCTGGGTAAGATCCCTCATCAGCCAGGCTAGCTTGAATTCTGTGACAAAGTGAGCAAGAGACACACGTTTTGGTATACCCTGCCAACTTAAGGTGAACAAGGCAAACATAAGAAATAATGGATAGAGCGCTGAAACTTTTCAGACACTCACCCCCAAGTCACATATCCGGGTTGAACTCATCATATTTCTTTAGCTCACTTCATCACCCCAGTTCAGACCCAGCCATATGTAAATCAGTCTTGACCCTGTGCCTCGTGGGAACAGTCCAGCCCGAACTGCCAAGCCAGGTCTTCCCTGGACAGGAAACATGCATCATGGGACTGGGTAACACTAAATTCACATCAAATAAAACATGTTCATCCAGTTATCGCTTTTTAGCCAAGAGTATGTTGCATTCTGGTATTCGATTTTAGCTTTTAGTATTGTAAACACTTACAAACAAACACAAACATTACTTAGTTAATAGGGAGTTATGCAATATCTGGGTGCATATGTAAATGGAAAGTAGGTGCTTCACTGTTTGAGAGTCTGTGTGGTATATATGCCACCCTGGTTGTGATGAAAATTATGATAATTTGGCACTGTATATGATGCATCATTAATGCTGTAATAAACGTGTGACTGCATGGTCCAAATAATACTTCACACCACATGTGTACTGACATCAGTGCGTGGGATATCTGTACATTTAAGTCAATGAGACTACAGGCCGGGATACCATTGTTATGCCAGGCACATTTAAACAATAAAAGGCTATCTATGGTAGGACAAGCTTGGCTTGGAAAGCATGTCTTCATGCACAAACCTGGAATCTCCCCACCTGCCCCATCTGGACAACTTGCTTGCGTGGTAATGAGTGCACGAAGACTTTTGGGAGTTTCCATGAAGGCAGAAGGCAGCACCAGTAGTGGAAGTGGGCCACATCATTGGTGGATATTGGTGGCGCCAAGATTGGGCTTGGCTGCGGTAAACTCCCAAGAAAATGTTTACTCAAATTGCGTGTATTTTATTTATTTATTTTTCAAAATAATAAGCTCATCAGAACAAGCTACCAACAGGTAAATACAGTTCATCACATTTTATTGTGAACAAAGCCAGTTGAAAAAATTGGTAGCACAAGCAAAATAAAGTAATTCTTTTTTGAGAGCTAATCAGTTCAAGTTGATCACAAGCCCAACTAGGCTTAAAAACTAGACATATATTCAGTAGGCCTTTACCTTCATATTCATGCAAGAGCTGGCATATATTCCATCAATTGAACTCTTCTTTTAGTTGGGCTACCAAACATTTGAGAATCAACTTCTGTCCTGATAAGTTATATTACATAGCATTTGGTCTAAATACATAACACGTCAGATGCATTTCCTTTAGGTCATCCATGAATTTATTTAAATCAGCTCCATAGGCATTATGTACAAAAGAAGATCCGATCTCAAGCACATCTAGTAGGAGGTTTGACCCCAACCTTGTATTGGATTGGATCATTACCCAGGTCTATATATGCAGAGCGTAGGAAATCGCAGATAGGGAGGCCAAATAACTGTTTTCTAACATTGTTAGTTTGGAGAAGTTAACATGACCCACATCTTAGCACCATGTGACACATCAGTCATGGTCTTAGCATAGTAAACCTTAAGGGTCAGTAATATAGCTCTACCACCAAACTGGAAGAGCCGACCACACCGAATCAATCTATGTGAATGGATAGACCTTAGGTAGGCAAATTCCATGACTCCTCTCTAGCCTCATGTGATCTAATATAATACTAAAACAGAGAAACCTATGCGGCCTGAGCACTGAGTACTTGGTATTACTTTTAGATACGGTCCGACCCCTATCTCTAAATAAATCCTCAAATCTGTGGAAATAAGTGAATCTTGATAAGATAGCTGTGTCATCTCCAAATAATAGAGTGGTTATGTTTTTGTCCCTTGGAGTCAGAAAATTTACGGGTTCTTTACAAAGATAAGCAGAAAGAGTGTTGATATTTAAGAAAAAGCATTGGCAAAGCAAATAGGTTTCATCTTTGGGACGTTCTAAGTGTTTACCAAGAGTTATTCGCTTTGCTAATGTCTTTAAGCTATGTTGTAGAGTAATGTGACATGTGTACAGCATGATACAAATTTCTAATAAAAAAATGTAATTAGCATTTTTGTTAATTTATCTCTAATTCAGATGAGATTATGTCTAACTGAACAACCTTTAAAAAAAAGAATTAATATAAAAAACAATTGTGTTTTTTAGGGGGGGAATGTTGGTAACTTTTTCCTGCCTGTTCTAAAGGTTTTTATAGGCTTAATTTTTATTTTTGGTGGTAGGGGAGACATAAACAAAGGGAGGGTAGAGGTTGGAAAGTAGTATGTGAATTATAATGTGAGTAACAGATGGATATTAGAGGAGAATTACCAGATGTCAGATGTTTAGGGTACTATGGAGCACAGTAGTTACTAGTGCTAGGAGGCCACAACAGTCACAGAAGGGTGTTATGCAGAAACTGAGTAAGATAGCAGGCAGTGCACTTTTACCCCTTCTTTACACTTTTATAGACCCCGTCCTCTTTGTATCCAACTTAGAGCACCGTTATCACTATTGAGCACGAGGAAGTACAATAAAGAGTTGTGTCCTCAACCACAGCCTATAATTTAATTTTAGGCACAATATTAAAAGCGCATGCGAGGTCCGCAATTGCCATGTTTTTTGTTTTAGCATTTCCCAAAGATAAGGTGAAAGGATGGAGTTTAGCAGCTATTGAAACGCAAGAGTCTCGAGTATGTCAATAAAGCATTGAACAGTGTTCATATCACTTATCTTCAGATTACCATGTACCTATGGAGATGCAGAAATGTTAAAATATCTCATGCTCACAATCCCCTGTAAAAGATTATCCCATCATGAGAATTCATTGCAATTTCAAACCATTGGCGGTTTGATTCACCCCACTTTTGCTTTTTCCGGCGGAGAAACCTTTTTTGTTGTTCTCTAGTTGTTTAGATATCTGCTTCAGGAACAAAACATGGTATTTTTACCATTGCGAACAAAGTGGATTTGTTTGGACGACACTCATTTTCAAAGCACATTTTAGCCATATGTTTATTTACCATTTTTTGTTTTGGACCACATCGTTTAGAAAGGAATTTATCTTTGCCGCCATGACATCCTGGAGAGGTAGTCATTCCTGCGGATTATTCCAGATGTATTATCTCATTTGTTTTCACTGAATTCCATTGACAAAACGATCAAAATAGTTTATGCTTTAAGGGTGAGTGAGCAGTGCTCAGTGAACATAAGCAGTGCAGACTATTTCATTTAGTAGCAAAACGTGGTGCATCTACTTTTACATAATTTTTCCATTCGTTTTTCAATGTTTTACATCCAAAGCTAAAAAAAAAATAAAAAACTGTTTTCTTTCATGATGTCAGTGGCTCCAACAACACTTAAATATTTAACTTTCAAAAGTGTTAATTTCTAGTTATAAAAAAATTATAGTTTCCCTTTTGTATTTACATTTTAAGTACCTACAGTCAGATTTCCCTACTTATCAATTGTAGCATTTTTGCCAAATACTTTATTTGTATTGCAGTTGATCGAGTACCGTACACGGAAACTAGATTCATGTACTCAATTTATTTACATATGCAATGTAAATATTACACTTTATTTAAAGCTTTCCCATGCACATTTTGAGGATACCATCTACATCTTTTCTCATCAGAATATGCTCAATCATTGATTCATGCAACTGTATCATTCAGATAAAAATGTTCCTTCTCACAGAAGCGAGAGCAAGGTAAATACCTTTTCTATTTCTCTCGGGATTAGCCTCAAATATTGGATTTTTCAGGGCGCCTTTAAACTTCACTGCGTTTTAATTTTATTCGATTTTTAACCAAAAGTATAGGAAAATAAACGTATAAGCCGATCGTGCTCAGAATAGCATGATGCGATATGAAATAGTTTGTATAGTAACGATAATACAAAAAGACAACGCGCGTCACCTTCGGAAAATAAATGGTCACATTTTCTAGCAATAGCAAGATGCTCATCAATCTTATGACACTAAATGCAATAATACCCTTGTGCATCTGTCCAAGACAGTTTAAACAGATATTCCCCTTACCTCGCATTCTCTTTCTACACAAACAGATGTTTTTTTTATTCCAAATAGTTCACCGGGGGTTCGATTCCATATAGTTAAATATGGGTCTCTCGCCAGCCACAGACTGAAGAATTTCTACCCATCATGTAAAGATATTTATTGCACCAAAATGGATAACTAAATGAAGCCAGCCCCATGTAATAGTTCATGCCTGAATATTCTGGAAGAAGGGGGAATTAAAAAGGATAGAAAGCTGCAAAACGTAAATGGCCTCATAGTAGTTTCAAATTATATTTAAAATCTTTCTGTAATTGTATATTTAATAAAGTACCCCTACCAAGTATTATAAGCATATAACAAGTCACCAAGGAGTTCCATGATCATGTAGAGGAATGTGACCGAAGGCAGAATTCCTTTATACAGCCATGGAACTCCAAGGTAACTTACTTCTCACTTGCCTCTCAACCTGGACCCTCATCTCTCCAAAATGGGCCTGCCACATGTCTCACCATCCTCAAATGTCCCACAAGCCAATCTTTTCATCAGAGTCACAGCTTCATAATGTCTTAAAAGCCCGAGAATCTCTTCTCAGCACTGGTATCTCAAAGTAAATAGGCATCGTTTAACATCCCCACATCGGAACACAGTCCCAGTATATATCTACAGTTCCCCATAACTACAAATTAGCATCTATCTATTCCATGCCATACCGTCCCTCCAGAGCCCCAGCACATTTTTACAGCCCAATAACTATTCACGACTTCATCTCTCTGCAGTCACATTAATTTATAGCTACAGCATCCCTTTTCAGGCTAAGTATCTGCATTACTTCACAGCTCAGTATCTGCATCCTTCCGCAGCCTAAGTATCTGCATCTCTCCACAGCTCAGTATCCGCATCCCTCCACAACTTAGTATCTGCATCCCTCCATTGGCTCAGTATCTGCATCCTTCCACAGCCCAGTATCTGCATACCTTCACAGCCTCAGTATCTGTATCCCTCCACAGGCTTAGTATCTGCATCCCTCCACAACCTCAGTATCTGCATCCCTCCAGAGCCTCAGTATCTTCATCCCTCCACAGCCTCAGTATCTGCATCCCTCCACAGCCTCAGTATCTCCATCCCTCCATAGCTCAGTATCTGAATGCCCTGCAGGCTCAATATCTGCATCTCTCCGCATGCTCAGTTTCTCCATCCCTATACAGCCTCACTATCTGCATCCCTCCAAAGGCTCAGTATCTGCATCCCTCCACAACCGCAGTATCCCCATCCCTCCACAGCCTCAGTATCTGCATCCCACCACAGCCTCTGTATCTGCATCCCTCCACAATTCAGTATCTGCCTCCCTCCACAGCTCAGTATGCACATTCCTCCACAACTCAGTATCTGTATCCCTCCACAATCTCAGTATCTGCATCCCTCCACAGCCTCAATATCTGCATCCCTCTACAACTCAGTATATGCATCCCTCCACCAACTCAGTATCTGCATTTCTCCACGGCCTCAGTATCTACCTCCCTCCGCTGACAGTATCTCCATTCCTCCACAGCCTCAGTATCTGCATTGCTCCACAGCTCAGTTTCTGCATCCCTCCGCAGGTCAGTATTTGCAACTCTCCGCAGCTCATTATCTACAACACTCCGCAGCTCAGTATCTGCATCCCACCACAGCCTCAGTATCTGCATCCCTCCACATCCTCAGTGTCTCCATCCCTTCACAGCCTCAGTATATGCGTCCCTCCATAGCCTCAGTATCTGCATCCGTCCGCAATACAGTATCTGCCTCCCTCCACAGCTCAGTATGTGCTTTCCTCCACATCTCAGTATCTGCAGTTCAAAACTGGACATTGAAGCCTTTAACAAATTTCTATCCACTAATGTCCCCACCCTTAATAAAAAGTTTACTTCTTACTCAGTGGCCATTCAGAATTGGATCCAGAAAGCCATTGATATCAGCCTCCCACCTTATATTAAGAGGGTGAATAATCACCGCCCCAGCCCCTTGGTTTACAGACAAGTTAAAAACTGAGAAAACAAAATGTAAAAATATGGAAAGACGTTGGAGGAAGGGACTATGCACCGGATTTTAAACTTGCCTACATACGAGCTAAGAGAGATTATCATTCTCTCTGCAGGGCTGCCCATGCTGACTACGTTTCCTCCACTATCATTGGATCACAGAATTGCTCAAAAACATTGTTCAAAATGGTGAAGGAATATTCAGGCTCTGAAACCCAGCCCATTCCTCCCAGTGTAAATGAAGGGCAATGTGAGGATCTTGCGCAATTTTTTATTAGCAAAGTGGAAACAATATACGCAACCCTGAATGGTAATAACACAGCTAATACCATTTCATCTCCACCTACTTTTCTTCAAGAAATAAGCACGTTCAAATGCAGACACATATGCATCATAGAACCTGCCAACAAGCTGGAAGCATGGTTACCATTAGACATCGCGGTATTTAAGTAGCATCAAATCAGGTTATCCCGTGATCTCCTTCCTATACAAGTTCTACGTCAGCTTGAACTACCTTGGCTCAAAATAATGATGGAGCTTCTTAACTCCTCCATAAAGGACTGGAAGCATGCAATGGTCCTTCCTTTACTAAAGAAGGCCAATGCCGACCCTACCCTTTCTTCAAACTATTAGCCAATCTCTTTTTACTGCCTGCACTTTCCAAAGTTTTAGAAAAGCACATTAATGGGCAGCTGTCCAATTTTGTTGAGACCCAACAATTCCTTCATCCATCTCAATCTGGGTTTAGAGCTAGCTTCTCAACTGAAACCACTCTTCTTGGCATCATTGAAATGCTACGGCATCGCTTAGATACCGGAAACACAGTGACCCTTATTCTACTTGACCTAAGCGCGGCCTTTGACATGGTGTCTCACACTGTGTTAATAAAGGCCCTACAAACTCTAGGAATTGTTGACTCAGCACTCGGATGGCTAACTTCCTTTCTCACTGACCACACTTTTCAGGTCTTTTCTTCTGTAGCCACCTCCAGCTTCCACTCCTCGTTCTATGGGGTTCCCCAGGGGTCTATCCTTAGTCCCCTATTACTTAACATCTATGTCAGACCCCTGGCAGCGATCGCAGAAGACGCTGGGTTGTTATTATTCTCTTACACTGATGACACCCAGATTATTTTCTCTCTCTCTACGGGCAAGGAGGCGGAACCATCTTTTCTCCGGTCTGGGCTGAGTAAAATTGCATCCTGGATGCAGGCCAATTTTCTTAAACTTAATGGTGAAAAAACTCTCTGGGGACCTCTCCATTGGCTGCCAGAAATGGGTGCTCTACCTCGCCCGTTTCTTCTTGTCCGGAACCTTGGCTTTATTATTGACGATTTACTATCTATGCGTCAACAAGTGGTGAAGGTGGCTGCAACCTGTTTCACCATATTGAAATGGTTGAATACAATTGTTTGGATGTTGCCAAGCTCCATCCAGAGAACCGTAGTCCAGGCACTGGTAACGTCTAGACTGGACTATAGCAACATTCTCTACTTAAAGATGTGACACACAAGCTGCAGTTGGTGCAGAATTCTGCTGCAAGATTGCTTTGCCAGGTTCCTAGAGCGGCCTCCATCTTCGGCTCTTTGAGAGACCTCCATTGGCTGAGAGTTGAGAGCTGCTGAATGGAGGCCTAGTGTAAGCTAGGTCTGAACCGGGAGCTCTCGCTATGTGTCCCTAAGGTTTCAAAATGTCTATGTCATTAATGTGGTTCAAATTAATGTAAACAAAGACTCATTGGACATAATTTCATGAGGTTTCAAAACTTATTTAGTAAGCTTAGTATCAATATCCGTGCTTCAAATATTTACAAAAAATTAACAGTATCGATGAAACAAACAATTCAATGAATAATCAAATCATGAATCAACTCAAAACGTTAAAGACGAACAGTAAATGATAAAACTTAAACATTTCCCAATGCATTTCGGGTCTACACGACCCTTCTTCAGGGGAATTTTCAAATGTATATGCAAAATATTGTAGTTGCAAAATACTTCAGTCCGTTTTCAGGCACTACAAAATAAAAGGTTGTTGTATTCCATAAATGTTCATTCTTTACAGGATGAAAAGATAGAATTAACACTATTTCCCTTAGTGTGAGGTGATCTCTAACTAGCATGCTGTTAAACCTGTGAAGACATTTACTAATCCAGAAGGATATTGTGTCCCAAAAAAAAGGTGTGAATTGGTTATCATGAGCAAAATTGCCAACCCAAAACATGTGATTACAGAGTTGACACCCTCGTGAGTCCAAACATGCTCGAATAATTTAAGAAAAGACAAATAATCAAGCCCAATGCATGCCCTATGAGGAAAACTACCTGTGTAGTATCTTTGTCTGTGCTTGAGTCTAGCGAGAAGGTGTTCCTGAATCCAAATATAACTCTGCGAGGATGATATACATAACTGCTTATTAAGGGAGTTACCGTTAACGAAATTAATAAGTGCTCAAGAAAGGGTTATTCTGGCTTACCAGTAAACTCACACGTAGTGTTGAGGATCGCTCTGAATAGACTGTTCTGGATAACCAGTCCTGAGGAAAATTAAGTTAAACTGGTTATTTCTACCCTAACTGAGTAGATTGCGACCCTGATACCGGTCACAGTGCAATCTTACCGTGAATCCGTATGTAAGCTCCGCTCTCCCCCTGATTTGTCTCAACTCGCCTGAATGACCTGGTAAGAGTGAGGAGAGGAACATATTATCCCTCCGCTCGCCGCTAATACAATTTTACTCAATCAGCGCCTCAGCGGCGCGATGCGTTTTCCTCTTACCGCTGGCGTCCGCTGACCTCTACCCTCTCGAGCGCTTCCGGTGTCAACATCCGGTTAGCGGGTCGGGTTTAAATGCCGATTGCCTGATCTGAAAAATTACTATTGAAGACAGACTCGATTACTGTCCTATGGCTAAATCGCTGTGCTTGAGAAAAAAACCTTAGAGAAATGAACGTGATATGAAGATGACAACATGTGCAGAAAATAGAGTTGAAAAACAGAGTTAAAAAAGAGTTAAAAAACGAGAGTTTCAATAAATGTCCCCTTCTGCCCCAAGTGATAAAACCTATGTAAGAAAACGTGCGTGATTAATTCGATAGTCACAATCCCCGCTGAAGGTGTTTGTAAAATGAAATTAGGGTGAGAACGTTATTAGTGTGTCACACACTCGGTCATAGTGTAAATCCTGTACAATAGAGTAAATATGATCATAATGAGAAATACTGGGATCAAACTGAATAAATATCATGGTTATTGGTCACTGTGCTGAATGTGATATGTTGCTTATAAAAAGCATATCATTTCATATTGGTCATTAAGCCCACCTGGTGTTAAAGTCCCGAGCATTTTTATCCAAAATGTCTCTCTGCGTGCCAGGGCTATGTTGTGATCTATTCCCTTGTGTTTTTCTACCACTTCTAAAATGGTGTATCGCAATTGTGGTATGGAATGACTGGATTCTGTCCAGTGGGTTGCCAAACAAGATGTTGTCGATTTGTTTCTTATGGTGCTTTTGTGCTCGATGATTCGAGTTTTGACTTTACGGGAAGTTCTTCCCACATAGGTGAGTCCACAGGGGCATCTTATCGCATAGATTACCCCCACTGTGTTGCAGTCTCCACTGTATTTGAGTTGTATGGCTTTACCACTGTGGGGATGCTTGAATTCTTTGCCCGTGATAACATTGTTACATTGGCCGCAATTATAGCACTTTCTCATTCCCCTATTGGCATCTTTTGGATGGTTTACAGGAGCCTTCAGTATTTCTCTCATATTTTTTGCTCTTGTGTGTGCTATAATCGGAAATGTTTTGAATAAATTGGCAAAGTCTGGTTCATTTGCGATGATTTCCCATTGCTTCCTCAAAATCTGTTTTATCCGTTGGGACTGTGTGGAATGTTTCATCACAAAAACAATTCGGTCATTATCAGATTTCACCGTTTTTCTGAATAAGTCATTGCGATCCATCTTAGTGACTTTTTGTATTGCATTGTCAAGTACTTCCGTTGGGTAACCTCTTGCAATGTATCTGTCAACTTGCTCGTCAATCATATGATTGCTGTTGGATGCATCTGAGGATATCCTTTTGATCCTTATGAATTGCGAAGTGGGAAGGTGATCTTTTAAGTTTTTAGGATGAGCGCTTGAGTAGTGTAAGGCGTTATTTACATCCGTGGGTTTGCGGAAAATATTAGTTGTTATGCCATCTTGTGATTTCGAGATCTCGATGTCCAGAAACTGTATTTTCTGTTCTTGGATGTTGTGAGTAAATTGTATTCTGGGGTTACACTGATTCAATTCCCTTATTAGTTCTTCTAGCTCCGTCTTGAGAGCCGCATCAAGTTCAAAGCTCTGAGCTATATGTTCAGGGCCAAGCAGGACACGGCTCCTCAATATTCGCTAAATCTAGTCAAACCCTATTTACCTTCACACACTCTTCGCTCTATCACCCAAGCTAAATTCATAGTGCCTAGGATGAGGCTGTCCTGTTTGGGTGATCTCTCCTTTGCTTACCTGGGCCCCTCTCTGTGGATGCTCTTCCGTTACCACTCCAGAATGAAACCAGTTACACGCTCTTTCGTAGGTTACTCAAAACCTGGTTGTTTAATCAGTGATTTCTTTCCTGCTCCTTCTCTGGGTTGGTACCGGGAAACCCTTTTTGGGTAGCTGTTCCGCCCAATATAAATTTAAATAACATAACGTAACATAACATACCAGGTTCATACAGCCCATCAGAGAAAATAACAGTGTACCTACTCACTGTTCCTAACAGGGTCCTACTCTTTGCAAAGGCACATCTCATTATCCACAAAATCATACAGTGTGGGAAAAATGAAGGTAGGTCTTTGGAGGTCCAAGGCCCGTGGCTGTGGAACACATGTACATCAAATGTGAGTACAAAACGAAACTAGATGAGCAACAGTAAAGTCATGAAAACCAAACTGTTTTATATCACCTACAACTGAACACCTCCTAACTGTGCAGGAGTAGCCCATGCAGGTAGGAGCGGTGAGTTGGGGTGGGGATTCTATAGACGACGAGGACAAATTAAATATGTAATTAATTTTTCCTTGTCGTCTCCTGTTGAATCCGCCCACCCCACCTCACAGGTTTTACCTGCAGGGGCCACTCCTAAAAGTGTGGTAAAGATTTGAGAATTTGGGACTCTGGTGCAGCTTTCACTGGTTGCACTTTAGCTTCCCATCAGCACAACATTCATACTCTTGCTCATTTGCAATGAAACCGACATGCAGTGCTATATAAAACGTCTCAATAAGAGCACAGTTTGCCTTAATATATAGTTTTTTTCTCCTCTTTTTTCGCAGTTTGCATTCAGTTGCTTCAGTCATCAGACTATAGTGCTAACGCTATACTGGCACACTTGGCAGCTACCTTCTTCAATAAAAACCTCCACCCATCCTCTCACATGCATTTTAATGGAAGAGAGACAAAATATCGAAATCAAAATATCGATATACAATAATATCAAAGTTTTAATTTCGATGGTATAGAATATCGATGTGCAATAATATTGATAGACAGAATATCGATATTAAGGTATGTATGTTACTAATATCGAAATTTTGTTTAGTGTTATGTATTTTATTACGTTGTTTGTATGTTTGTTAAACCTGTTTTTTAATGTATGTTTAGAAATTAGTAATTTTGTTTACATTTTGCCTTTTAGTATCAGAGCGGGTTGTGGGTTTATAGGGGAATAGGGTGGGAAGTAATCTAATTATAATTAATTAATTAATATTTTAAAAAATATTTTTGATTAATAAATAAATATTAAATAATAATTAATTGGTAATTAATTATTATTAATTAGTTAATTAAATAATTAGAGTTAATGTCGTAATATTTATTATTTTTTTGTTATTGTTAATTAATAATTAATTGGTAATTAATTAGTATTAAGTCATTAAAAGACAATTACATTTTTTATGTGATTTATTTATGTGTACTGGGTTGTGTGTTTATAGGGGAATAGGGTGTTACATAATTAAATTAAATTAATTAAAGAGAGTGTATTTATTTATTGGTATTTATTGTTAATTATTTGGTAAATAATTCATTGGTAAATAGTTTTTTTAAATTATTTCATAATATTAATTATAAATAATGTATTAATAAATATTGTTTATTCTTGTAAATATATTGTTAATTAATTATTTTTTAATTAATTATTAATTGGTAATAATATGTGTTAATTAGTTAATGTATATTTACATCAATGCAATAATATTAATTGTTATTAATTGATTAATTAACATTTATATTAATTGTGTTTTTTTGTATGTGTAGTGTGTTGTGTGTTAAAGGGGGAGTAGTGTGGGAAGTAATGTTTACCCCCATGCTATCCAACGCTTTCCCTCCTGTTGCACCCTCTGGAGTGGGAATAGTAATTTTTACCCCTATGCTATTCAACGCTTTCCCTACTGTTGCACCCTTTGGAGTGGAAATAGTAATTTTTACCCCTACGCTATCCAACGCTTTCCCTACTGTTGCACTCTCTGGAGTGGGAATAGTAATTTTTACCCCTACGCTATCCAATGCTTTCCCTACTGTTGCACTCTCTGGAGTGGGAATAGTAATTTTTACCCCTACGCTATCCAACGCTTTCCCTACTGTTGCACCCTCGGGAGTAGGAATAGTAATTTTTACCCCAATGCTATCCAACGCGTTCCCTACTGCTGCACCCTTTGGAGTAGGAATAGTAATTTTTACCCCTACGCTATCCAATGCTTTCCCTACTGTTGCACTCTCTGGAGTGGGAATAGTAATGTTTACCCCTACGCTGTCCAACACTTTCCCTACTGTTGCACTCTCTGGAGTGGGAATAGTAATTTTTACCCCTGCGCTATCCAACGCTTTTCCTACTGCTGCACCCTTTGGAGTGGGAATAGTAATATTTACCCCTACGCTATCCAACGCTTTCCCTACTGTTGCACTCTCTGGAGTGGGAATAGTAATTTTTACCCCTACGCTATTCAACGCTTTCCCTATTGTTGCACTCTCTGGAGTGGGAATAGTGATGTTTAACCCTACCCTATCCAACGCTTTCCCTACTGTTGCACCCTCTGTAGTGGGAATTGTAATTTTTACCCCTAAGCTACCCAACGCTTTTCCTACTGTTGCAATATGTGGAGTAAGTATATATATTCATTTATATGTAGAGTTTTTAATTTATTTTACATGTATATGTATTAGTTATTATTTTTTAAATATGTTTTAATGTTTATATTTATAATGTGTTAAATTATATGTATTTTTAAATTATTTTTACATTATTATTAATACATTTAAAAAAACAATATTGTTAACTTCGATGTTTGTACTACAAATTTTTTTAAAAATATTTTTGTACTTACCTTTATGTAGATAGAACTCCGATATTTTTGATGTCGATATTTTTGTTTCGATATTTTTGTATGTCTATATTCTGTCTGTCGATATTATGTCATAGATTCCATTTTAATACCGGCTGCAGGTTCAGACAGTTTGCCTTTTCTGTACTTAGCGGTATACATTTTGCTCCTTTTCTAATTTATATGTTAAGGCTTCCAATAATTTGGTTTTCTACTGCATTGTATTGAATTCATTTACACCTGGTGCAACATTACTTTCTTTCAAGCAAACCTTGTGCATTCTTTATGTGGACTCTCTAAACCTGCTTTGACCTTGTGTCCTGCTCTCTACCTACAACTAGTCCCTCTCTGCTACTCAGAAGCAATACTAGAAGAAATGCCCTTCCAGGGTCATTATTTGAGCTAAGTCATGAAGTTGGACATTCCTAGAATCGGGTCAACCTTTTCCAGGAGGAGTATCACTTTATATATCTTCATTTAGATAGTGTAGTCTAAGAAGCAAGTTAGGGGTATTTTTGCCCAGGACTCTTAAGACATTGCAACCACCTGCTGTTGGATTGAACATTGTACTTACTTCATAACAACGCTATATAAGAAAGTTACAAGATAGATGGGCAATGAACTACTTTATCCCTAGTGGGTCTTTGTAATGTATCCAATTATTCTGTCTTTTCTCAGACGTGTGGGATTGTCTATCCTTTCTTACATTGCCAGAGATCCATTTAGAATGTTTAATTTTGCAATGTGTCAGCTGCAAGTTGTACATAATGAATGGTTATAAGAAATTCTAGGAGTGATTGAAATCAATTCCCAGCTAAAATTAATTAATTCGTTGTGGATAAATACATGGTGAATGAAATAATCTCTTCAGTATTCTGCTGTTTTCTGTTCTCTACATAGATTGTCTAGGATCCGTGGGATTAGATCGGCACACCCTTTTACAACAGCATTGATGGACTTCAAAATAAATATATATCCATGGCAAGGCTGGAAAGGGCAAATGGAGTTTTAAGATTAAAAGATGTGGGCAAATTTCACACCAGGCTTCTGTTGGGTTGCACAAATTCCACCAGATAATCTCGGACAAAGTGCGTGCGATGGGGAGAAGTGGAGAAATGAGTTCTGAAGCTCAGAAAACATGGTACAACAGTGTTAACCCCCTTTCATACAACAAGGCCTGATTTTGGAATGAGGCTCTAAAGGTAAGACTACAGAGAAATTTGTAAGGTATGGTATTACAGTGTGAGAAGTGAACTTTATTTTCGACAAGCTCACAGACAGCAAAAACGTACCACACTGCGTAAACGTGTAACCAAAAGTGTTGTCTTAAAGTCTCAAAAATGTTGTTATTCTGTCCCTCAAACAAACCTTTGGTAATTAATGCCTTCATCAATAAAGAGTTTACCATGAAAGTTTAATAACCCTACAGAGGTTATTTGCAAAAGAGCTACAGCCTATTTGCATATATATGCCAATAAAGCCAGCTGAAGCCTGCTTTGGTAAACATGAAACGCACAACTTCATAATGCAGACTATATTACACACTAACTATGCTGGAGCACCAGTATGGTTTCAAAAATGTATATAGTATCCTTGTTGAAACACTTATATGGTTGATTTAAAAGTAAATTGAGCCCAACCTGCTTTCCAATCCCATAAATAAAATGTAATAAGGATGAAGCACAATTTTGAATAAGGATAACATCTTCAATATGGAAAGATTTTAAATTTATTGAAAACATCAAGACAAGAAGATGAGAAGTTAAATCTGTTCTATTTCTCATCTCTTACTTTTGATATTATATGACTAATAATAATACATACTCTTCAGTTGTTGGCTGGGGTTACGGCATTAAATGGTCAAGTAGTTGCATGATTCCCATTAGAGTAAAGGATCTGGCTTAATTCATTCAATTAACCTGAGGATTTATGAGAGCTCAATGATAGGGATTTAACGTCAGTGTTGGTGTACCTGACACAGCGAATACTGCAAATTCCTCATCATTCAGTCCTTTGTGCTCCTTGGTGGAAAAGGTAGTCCAAATAGGGTGACATTGACTTTCTTCTGACTTGCATTAGAGTTGTCCAGGTGGCATACTTTGTTTGCTAACTTGGTAGCTGGCTTCACAGCATGGATATTTTCTGAAGCCACCTGAACTCTTCTCTTTGCCAAAGCATGATAACCAAACTGTCATAATAGGTTTGAGTGGACAAATCATTTAGAATCCCTCTTTCTATTTTTGTCTGTGCTGTTGCCTAAACTATATAGGCGCTCCATCTGCTTTTCATCGATCTTTGTAGGAACTGTAGGCTTGTGCTCATGTGGGTCTGGGGCAAACCAGCTATACATGTCCCAATCCACTAGTTTGTAAGATATTCCACTATTTGCAACAGACCGATATAATACAAAGGTGATTACTGGCCGGTTGGGCAAATTAGAGAGCTTGAATTTCTTTAAGGTGTAATTCTTAATCCTATTTACTCCAATACAGTGGAAAGACATTCATCATTCACACATTTTAGAAAACATTCACATAGAGCATTGAAAATTTCAAAATGTTGCCTTTATTACAAACACTGATCTCTTCTTTCTCAACCTCGAATTACATGACTTTGTTGTGATGTATGACAGGGCCCGTGTTCAGTCTACATTTTAGTTTCATGTTTTAGCTTGATATAATTTTCTAACGGTGACTTTTTACATACTTTGCGCTTACACAATAATATACTGAGACATTTTTATACACACTGTTAATTTCTTAGCAAGCATTATTATGATGGTATTCAT
Organism: Lissotriton vulgaris; assembly: GCF_964263255.1. Taxonomy (NCBI): domain Eukaryota; kingdom Metazoa; phylum Chordata; class Amphibia; order Caudata; family Salamandridae; genus Lissotriton; species Lissotriton vulgaris. Next base: position 732,418,415 of record NC_141687.1, read on the forward strand.
TCCTTTTGTCCAAGGCTAAGCACATAGAACGCAATACCCTTGTATTAGGTTGACTGGTCGGAGACTGCTCTACACATCAGCTCTGCACCTTTGACACAGTGCAATTGGAGCAGTGCTTTTATTATATATATGGCGTCTTCTCTACATTTGGTATAGGAGCACTATTGCAGGGATTGTCCTGGAACAAGACTCACCGTGACGGAGATGCAGCCCTGCTGTCTCTGACCTCTATTCTGCAGAGGGCAACAGGCTGTTCTGCACATTCCGGCTTCCTGATACATCATATTCAGGTATGGGGTTAGGCTATCCCAAGGGATCTGACAGAGGGTACTCCCACCATGCACTTGATAGTGTAGGTAGTGTTAGGTAGTTATAGTGGTAGGTATAAAAGTAATGTCATAATGGTTGAAATGTTTCTCTTTCTCACCATTCTTGTAATGCTGGTTACAATGCTTTGCTTCTTCTGCTTACTAATTCTTCCTATTCAAGAAAGCAATTGTTTGAATAAATGTTGAAAAACCCATTAGTATCTTTCTTTTGTTTACATCGGGCATGCAAAAGTAAAACAAATGAAGAAAAGGTCTGTTTCCACAATTTCTTTGGGGGGTAAAGAGTGGTCTGTCTGAGGTAGCTGGTACCATCTGGTACCCTGGTAAGGGTAGGGGTTCATATTGGGGCACTGTGAGCTAGCTTAGAAACCAGGCAAACATTCTCTGATGGCATGGTATTCCCATATTCTGAAGTCTATGTCATCCAGATACACAGTCCTACTAACTGTATAACATGGAACCACTAATGTTCTAGGTCAGGCACTTATTTAAGTGGTCTCCTCAGTAGTTCTTGTGCTTGCCCAAGGTCTCCTTTTCACCTCATATGGAGATGTCCATGGTATTAAGAAATGTAATCCTCTTAAAAGGAACCCCCTAATTTAGTCTGGTAGGATGTTCAAGCTTGAACCTTTAAAAGGGTTAGCCCACTACAGAATTTTCCTTTCTTGAATTCCAATTAAATAAATATGGCGAAGGCAGCTATCATTTTTCTAAACTGCAGACATGCTGTTACAGCATTATTACAACAACAAGAGCTCCCTGTTGGTAGGAGCCGGTGGGACATTACCTTCATGGTTGATGCCCACCAAACATATACGCAAGAGATATTCTACTCTTGGGTACACTTTCCTGAAGTTAATGGCACTTCACAAACATTTTACACATGCATCTCAGCTGCATTACCAGGTAAATACAAAGCTTTTGATGATTTAGATATACCATTAACATATCAGGAGCATCAGAATTGGTTCCAGGGCACCCTCTCACATCTACTAAACAATGTGAGACTGGGTCCCCTAAACAATAAGGAGGCGACCTGTCCTGTCTTAGCCAGCTAAACTTCATATCCAAACAAAGCACAATTAAATGTTGCAGACCTTCGAACTCTTACCCGTGTCAAGTTAACATATATAGAGGCTTAACATAGTTTGCAATGCTTACAACAATGGCTACCCCATTGAGGGCTGTTCAAGCTGCCCCTGACCTGGAGTTGGGAATGAAAATAATTGGCAATTTTGCCACAGTTCCCTCAATTATTTTAAGTAATATTAATGGGAAGGCAGCAGCACTGTTGGTACGCCAACACCCTGCACAGTTTATTTTTGCAGACCAAGAGCATGAAGTACCAAACATTATTGCTGACACCTCTGCATCTATAGGTCGCAGTGGCCAAGCATGAAGTTATTTTCTTATTAATAAGGAGAAGTGTAGATCAACTTATAATTAAGGTACGTATCTCTCGTATGTTTAGTTCTCAGGAACAACAAGTTCTACATGATGGGACAAACAATTGCTTACACAGAGATATCACAACGGTATAGCTATTCCCTATCACTCTTAAATGCAGGGCTGTTAAGGTCAGTTACCATTCATATCTCTTACTGCCTTTAATCAACCCACTGTGCCTTGCAGACCTCAGTCCCCAGCAGGCATGATGAGTCGGAGTGGTGGAGTCCAGTGTTTCTGTTTTCTCTATTTTCTCATTCCCCTTTATCAATTTCTACCACTGGCCCTCATATTTATGTTTATGTGGTCATTGGTGGAGGCAGTAAGGAACTGAAGAGTGTGTTGCTTCCTTTGGATTTATAGTACAAAGTTAGGGCTTGCTGACAGAACTTCCATCAAGATTCAGGTTGAGTCATTTAACAGCTCCTAGAACTTCCTAATCTCATCAACGATATCACAAAGAGTTTTTAGAAGGAGTTTCAGAAGGATTGCAAAACATCTCTTGCCATTAGTACAAACTTTGCATTGACGTTTACCAGTCAATGAATAAAAATACCAGTATTGCAGCCAGTTGAATAGCAAATCCTGTAAAACATTCTGAAAGGTGAAGTGATCAGTTAATGCTTACACAACTAAAGCATAACTCTTTTCTTCTGCTATGTTATCCGGTAAGATGAAAAGAATCTACTTGGAGAAATATCAAATATTTCCATTAGGTTTCTAGCATCTGAATTTCACTGCAAGTAATAGAGGCCCTTGGTTGTAGAAAAATGGTGTGCAATGGAGCAGAAAGATCTGACACATTAATGTCAGTTATTTTTAATCCCATCATTAATTGTGCTGCAGCATTCTGGATGTTTGGAAGTGTCTTAATCAGAAGTGAAAGGTTGCCCAGGTAGAATCTGTTCCCATAGTCAATTCCTGGTGAGAAGGACCCAGTCACTGGCAAGGATCGTCCTCAAAATACCAATATGTAAAAAGTAATGGCTGCCCACATAACTGGCTGAGCTAATCTTTAAAGCTATTACCCTGATTTCGGAGGACTAGCAAAGGTAAACAAAAAGGAAAGAAGGTGAAAGGTCAGTCACAGGAATGCTTCTGTTTGTGAGTATTGTCATCAATCAATTTTCATGTAGCCAATGGTGAAGAGACTGTCAGTGGATTTTTATGGATTGTTGCCCATTCATAGTAGCTTCTGGAAGTCCTCAGTTGGACATAGAAGGAAATGGGGATGTAATACATCACAGGGGCAAAGCCAAGGTATAGATGTTGCACAATAAAGGACATAGATCGAAATCTTGAGGGACACCATAAATAACTTCTTGAGGTTCAGCCACTATTTGATATCTCCCCAAAAGGAGGATGAAATCCACTCAACAGCTGTATCTTCAACTTAGGAAGCACTGAGTTGCTTTATAAAGATATTATGATTGACTGTGGTAGGCAAATTACTGGATTACAACTTTATACATGCTATCTATACTACTATTATAAAGGAAGAACTTTGAACCTTTGAGGCGGGTAAACTCGGGAACCACAGCGCCAATCCACACACCCGATACATTGTTGTAATCGTCAGGGTGTGCAGATGGACATAAGCTATATAAACGTAATAAATATACGTTATTTAAAAAATTTACAGAAAAAAAAGTAGTCCTTGGAAGAAGCACCGGCTGCGACGTGCGTGCCTGATGTGAGGAGCGTGGGGAGGAGCGGCGTCCAGGAGCGCGAGGAGGACCGGTGGACATGGCGCGGGGAGGAGCGGCGGACAGGCATTGAGGAGCGGCGGACAGGCGGTGAGGAGCGGCAGACTGGCGGGGAGGAGCGGTGAGCGGCGGATGAGGTAGGTTATTTATTTATTTATTTAGGAGCGGTGAGCGGCGGAAAAATTAAGCAAAAATGAAAGTCGTGAGCAAGAGGAAGCAAACGGAGCATTACAAAAGTGAGCCAAAAGGTGCATTACAGAAGGAAAAAGTTACGTGTGCAGGTTACAAAAGCGTACATCGTGAGCAAGAGGAAGGAAACGGAGCATTACAAAAGGGAGCCAAACGGTGCATTACAGGAGGAAAAAGTTATGTGAGCAGGTTACAAAAGCGTAGAAAGTAAACATAGAGGTATAGGAGGAAAAAGTTACGTGTGCAGGTAGCAAGAGGAAGCAAACGGAGCATGAAAAAGGTGAGCCAAACTGTGCATTACAGGAGGAAAAAGTTATGTGTGCAGGTTACAAAAGCGTAGAAAGTAAACATTGTGGGGTAGGAAAAAGTGACGTGTGCAGGTAGCAAGAGGAAGCAAACGGAGCATTAAAAAAGTGAGCCAAACGGTGCATTACAGGAGGAAAAAGTTATGTGTGCAGGTTACAAAAGCTTACAAAGTAAACATAGAGGTATAATACTGCAATATATGGAGGAAGGCTCTGGGGGACCCACGGACAACGTCGGGGCGGACGGGGGCCCTGAAGCCTAATTGCTCCCAGACAACGTCAGGATGGGCTGCTAGTATAGATATAAGACTCAAATGCAGATATGGCTGCAGTTGGAGGAGCGGCTGGCTATATTCAGATAGAGTACAAAATGACTCCAAACGTATTAAGAAATGCCTCACTCAACAAATTGTGGTTCATGATTTGGAATGTAAGGGGCCTTATGACTTCACGAAGCTGCCTAAAGTGGTAGCTTATCTTAAGCGTCATGAGGTTGATATTGCACTGATTCAAGAGGCACATTCACCACCTAACAGTACTATGCTCACCTGTAAGCGGTTACAGGGCCAGTTACCTGCTGCGGGATTCACCACACATGCAGCAGAGTTGCGGAACCAATAGCATGTGTGCTCAAAGAGTATCACTGCCATAGAGGAATTCAACTTCCGAATTACTATCTCATTTCATCTGCATAGGCAGATGACATGCTTTTATACGTTCAAGAACCAGGGACCAATCTAACCCCTATACTAAATGAGGTGATGCGATTTGGCGTCACATCAGGGCTCAGAATTAAATGGGATAAGTCCATTATTTTCTGCCTGACCTCGGTCATGACCCCAGTAGAATTGGACTACCCACTACAGTGGTCCACTGACCCTGTTCGCTATTTAGACATACAAGTTCACAGTCACTCAGAACTGGTGCTCGAAGAGCATTACGGGAAAGCGATCTCCAGATTGGAAGATGATATCAACCAGTGGATTCATCTCCCATTATCGTTAATAGGTAGTATTTCCCTTATGAAAATAAATCTCCTCCCTAGATTTTTATTTCTGTTTCATAACATTTTGATAATACTCCCGAAACATTATTTCAAAGCTCTCCATTCACTTTTAATAAAGCTAGCATGGGCTGGGAAGCAGCCTAGGGTTAAATGGGACATGCTCACATTAACTTATTTCATGGGTGGTCTGAATGCACCAGACCTGGAATTATATTATAGTTCAGAGCAGTTTTCTCATGCACATTATTGGATCCAAGGCCCTCAGAACCTTCCACATTTACAGATTGAAAAGGTGGCAGCTGACCCTCTTTCTCTATTGGAAAAGTTGTGCCAGTCTCCGTCCAGGCGTTCCGGGAATCTGGACTTGATTAACTCCACTGTACATGCTTGGCAGGATTTATTAAATAGAAAAGCAGGGGTCCTTTTGTACTCTCCTCTGATTCCTGTAGAGTGGTGTCACTGGATGTCAGTGAGTAAAGAAAAAGCAGTAACAAAAGCACTGGCAACTTTTAACATTAGGACGATGGGAGATTTATATGGAGAGGCCCGCAGATGGGACGACATTGTACCCAAAGGGCATGATTACACGCCGCTCACGCATTATCACTTTTACAGAGTCAAACATGCACTACATGAGCTACTTGGGGATGATATGCAGGAAACTCACAAATTATTATCACTCACTTTTCTTCTACACTCTTCCTACCCAGCTAAAATTATACCCACAATTTATGATCTGAGACACGAATCCAGGAAGACAAAATACTCCAAAGGGAGACTAAAGTGGAAGAGCGATCTGGGGGTAGTTCTAGATGACAGCACTTGGGGATATTGCAGTAAAAAGACTAAGAGCATTTCACTAAATGGAATGTATTGTCTCATCCATTTAAAATTTCTCAACAGGGTCTACTACACACCGGAGAGTCTATTCCGATACGGCCTGAGTCACACGTCAGCATGTAAGCGCTGCAAGGTGGGGGCGGTTGGGTTCATGCATGTTGCCTGGTCCTGTCCAAAAATGGTGGAATTTTAGGATAAGATTATTCAGACATTAAATGAGGTCACAGGGCTATCATTGTAACTTGATCAATTGCTGATGCTGTTGGGCTATACTAAAGATCTGAAGAAGGGGGTCAGACTCTTGATAGCAATGTGCTTACTACTCACTAAACGCCGAATTGCAATGTGCTGGGCTAAGGGCCCAGTTCCGAAAATAGCGGATTGGTCCAAAGATATGCTTTACTGCAATATGCAGTCCAAAATTTACAATGAGCTCTTACTTCCACAAAGTCGGCCTAAAATTTTTTGGGTCAACAGTATCTGGTTGGAAAGGAAACGGGTGAACCGGAAGGTAATGATATTGATTAAGCCTGCTAGACTGTTTACTATGTTGTCATCTGTTTGCTGGTAGATAGTTAAGAAGGATGTGCATAAAGGAAACTAAAAAGTAGCCCTTCAGATGTGCACTTTACTCCTGATACCAGGGGTAAGGTGCTTGTGCTCCTCCTTTCAACATTGTAACATGATTGGCATATTTAACTTACCTGTAAGTCCCTAGTATATGGTACCAAGGTGTATGTAAGTTAAATGTCTCAAGTGGACTGCAACACCCACGTGCCATCAAATACAGTGACAATGTAAACATGACTGCAGGCCTAGCTGTGCAGGTTTTAACTATAAATTTGACCTGTCAGATAACCCTTTTTGACAGGCCTAAAACATTGTTTTAAATATGTATCAGTCACCCCTAAGTAGGCCTTATTTCCCATAAAGGTAGGGTCATGGTATTTAAAAGTAGGGCATTCAAATAGTTAATGTTAAACATGTCCTTACAGTGAAAATGCCCTTTAAGCTATTTTAACTGTGGCAGATTTAGCTGTTACACAGGGAAACAATAGACACATTATTGAACACTAATCATGTATCTTCTGAATGGGACTTGCTAGAAAACTAACTTAGCAACTATTTTTAATAATTGCTAAAATCCAATTAATTGGTAAGGTCAGATTTGTTCTAAATTTTACGGAAAAGTCACTTTTGCAGGGCTACCTTTGCCTTTCCTGAAGTTCTGGAAACTAAATCTTCATTTTGTTCTCCACTTTGGACATCAAGCAAGTAGCATTTAAGTATGTGTGAATGAGGAGTGAACTTGCTACCTGGAGAAAAACAATAGGCTGACCTAAATGGGCAGGGATGACCCATCAGAACCTAATAGAAATGCAGGGGAGACTGGGAGGATGCTCTTTGAAATTATAGTGTCAAGTCTTGCTTGAATGTCACATCCTGCTTGACAAGTTTATGGAATTTTTCACAAGATACTTGAGGAACACTTCAAAGAGGCTCTCCTGTCACAGGCAAATCTAAGCTGATACTTAGGAAGGGCCTTTCTCTTGTCCAGCCACGCAGTCGGGCCCACTCACAGTGGAACTTCCTTTGACATTACAGTGTCACATCCTATTTGACAGGTCTGCTGGATTTACATATAACATTGGTGATGTACCTCAAATGAGGAAAACAGAATGTCACAACACTAAGTGTGATCCAGGGTCTGGTTGTTGAAAACTCAGCTTTGAGTCTACAAGCCTTCTGTTGAGTTTGTTAGAAGTACAGGGACTGCGTGAAACATGATTTTAGTGTTAGTTGTGGGAGAACACCAGGATTACCATACAACACTCCACACACACTCAGCCCTTAGAGCCCAAATTTAATATGGCTGAAGACCTCGGCCATCTTGAAAATGCCCAAAGTGGTAGCGTTATCCCCTTTATCCCATTGGTTAGTATGTCCCTGGTAGTCATTCCCACCCATTAGCTTGTGCCAAATATAAATGTGGCACCATCAGGCACCCACATCAGAACACTCCTGGACCTGAGGAATAGCGGAAGAGGAGAGGACTGAACCTGCTGTCTGCAACCTGATTAGAGCCCTGCTCTTTCTTGTACCTAGGACTAAGAGGTGGACTCCACTGTCATAAGGCTGAATTCCTGTTAAAGCTACAGGGACACAACAAGCTCCAAGAGGCTTTTCCGGCAAATTCCTCAGCATGTTAGTGGCAAATGGACCTGGACTTGCCCCTGCTGCTGGCCACTGTCTGGTCCCCTGCGAGTCTCTACATGCATCTCCTGAGTCCCTGGCGAGCTTTATAAGTGTGCTTCTGTGGTGGATTGGGACTTAAAGGACTAAAGTCCAGAGGTAAAAATAGTTGACCAGGACAAATCAGCTTAGTGTATCTGTTCAGTGTTCCTTAATGGTCGGCATCAGTTTGAGCTTCTTGGCACTATTTTTACTTATAACTATCAAAATTATTGTTTTGCATTCTGACTTTATTACTGTTTTACTATTGCATAAATACTTTACACATTGCATCTGCTAAGCTTGTCTGTGCTGTGCAATAACTACCAGGGGGTTGAGCTCAGGGTAATTCAGTACCTTTAAGGGTTCATTCTGATAAGGACTGTGATTATTACTTGAGATGGGTACTTACCACCCTCAACTAATAACTTAATTTCTTACAACATGCTGTTATGGTCACAAGCTATACAATATTTAGGAAGCGTCATCGTACAAATGAGTAGGTATCTTATTACGAATGTATGAATGCGTTTGTAGCACTGTCACATTCTGCATTGCAAAAAAGTGCCTTTATGCCTTTGACTACCACAATAATGTGCACTAATCGCTAAACACAAAAACAGGCTCTCTTTTAACCTGCTTTGTGAACTCAACCCACCTTACACATTTTGTTAAAAAGTATCTTGATGCAAAAAGAACAATTGAGAAATAGAATACAGAACAGTGTCATACATTCACCCCAGTACACAGATGTTGGCCTAAATCCATCTTGAGGCCTCCTCCTTGTACATGAAGAGATGAATAATTCTTGTCTTAAAGCACTGTATACTTTCAATAATCCAAATATGGTAAGGAGGTTTCAAACGACCTACCTTGCAAACCATAATTTCAGGTCGACAAATGGCCAGCTTCCGGTGGGTGTGCTAAATTTACAATTGGACTAGGCTTAAAAAATGTTTACAACTCATTAAAAATCACAAGTTTCATGCAAATTGTGATTGGTAATGAGATTTTTCCACACACAATTTCAACAGGTAAGACCTGGTCTAAATTCACATGCAAAACTGCACATTGTGTGGAAAATCGCGTAGAAAAACAAGTTAAAAAGATAATTCGCACACTGGCAAGCCGTTGAGCTTCAAATTGCATATGTATATGAAATGGTAACAAAATAAAAGCATGTTTTTGAAGAAAAACATATGCTGTTTCGTAACTAGGAATACTTTGCTTTTTTATTTCACTTACTCAAAAATTTACAAAATATCTCACCATGTAATATTATTCTTTCGGCACAATAAAGGTAAGTATTGTATACATACATGAAACTCTCGTAAACTCCACATTTGACATCTATGACCCCATTTTACAGAGAACTCAAGCAATTCTTTCACTAATATGTGTATATGGCTTGTGTCTAACTGTGTAATAGAACCCTGTTCAAGACACTTTGTAACATGTGGGACTTTTTCCGGTTGCAAAGCTCTATTACAGCATAACAATCCTGACAATATTAGCAATAAACAATGTTATATGTGTGCCTTTTGAATGTAAGCAGTCTGTGCCTGGAGGATGAGGGATATCTTGGCAGAAGCTAGCCCTTAGGGAAATTATCCTAAATTACGAGAGAAAATGTTTGCTATCAACTAAGCAAATTAATTGCCTGAGGAAAATATAATTTATTTCATTTCATTCTGGTCTGGTCAGAGAATTTTAGTAATATTTGAATACATTGTTGACAACAGAAACCATGATACGCATAGTGAGCAGCATTGGTCTATCATATCTCGGCAAAACATCTGTTACGGGCAGATCCTTTCATGCATGTGGACCCACGGAGAAATACAAAGGAAAACAATGATAGCCTTTCCCATGTTTACATGAGCATGCCTGCTCGCTGTTAACAATGAAGGGGAGCTGCGGCCATTTTCTTCTGTTCCCATCCTTCATTTCGTCCAATCTCCTGTGAGCATTGTGTAAGCTAACCAGGCCTGTCTCATTAGAGGCTGCCATATTTGATACTGACAGAACGTCAAGGACTGAAACAGCACTTGTGAGAAAAAATCAATGTGTGCAGGTTGTGCGCCGACTGCCCTCCACCTTATTACCTTTGCAATTACACTTAAGGAGAGGAGCTTTGGGATTGTCAGTTAACTATAAACAAGAGAGGGAGTGAAGCTGTTCAGTAAGTGGAAGACTCACCTTCCTCTGTGTATCATGAAAAACCACAGAGAATCCACCCTTGTAAACAGAATAATAGTATCCTTCCTAGATCAGTTCAACAGGGTCAGGAACTGTGTGTCCCCTAAAGATGTATATGAAAACACAATGTTTTGTTAATATAACCCTCACCCACCAAAAGGTCCCTTGGTGGCATGCTTCATCATCTGGTTCTTCCCTCCTGCTGCGGGACGGGCGTGCTACGATGAAGGTTCATCGGAGCCCCCGGGAGGCCTTTCTAGGGTGATGACAAATGTGTGATTTTCAGTTAACGCCTTAGACCCAGAAATTGTAAGTCAATAAAAAAAGTCTGCTTACAGCTCAATGGCAGATTTTTTTAGTAGTTGGCTTGTACTTCAAATGGCAGTCAAACAAAATGGCGGCTCAAGTAAAATGGAACAACATTCGGCTTCAAATCCACTAAAGACTTCTCAAACTGTACGGCTTTAAGAAAGAACCCCTCACGGACACGGTCCAACATGTCACCAGTGCAACCACAGCCTTGTAAAACGCCCTTTTAACGGGTCTGCAGCTTCCACCTGCTGCTCCCTATTGACTGGGACAATGAATGGTGCTTTGCATCGATACCTGTCATTGAGAAGATTGCCCTCTGCTGAAGACATACTCTTGCTCTTCAAATGACATAAAAACTGGAATAACTATAGACTAAACAAGAAAATATTCATCTGACTGTAAGTAAAGTATTGTTCTTCAATGTCCTTCTTTGAAGTGCATTTCTCTTAGTTCTCAAATACTTCTATAGTACTCGGAAATTTTTAAGGTGTTCTTGAGTCTGTAAATTTCTGTGACGTGTAATGTTTTACCTGAAGTGCGTCTACGTGGCTCGTAAACCACAAAAAATGTGGAACAATCATGTATGACGTATATGTATATCTAAATGAGCACAAACTAACCTATTAGGCCATAACTCCTAAATCAGCCCAAATCAGCTTCTTGCAAAGAAAAACGATGCAAATGATGACTAGGCAACATTTGTTCTTCCACTGGTAGATTGTAAATCTTAATGCTTAAACATTTATTTTGTTGAGGACTTAGGAGGCAGCAAGTAAAGTGTAAAAATGGAGACAAAGAAACAATGGTCAATGTCTTATTTAAATATAATAAGAATGTTTTAACTCACTATGGGAAAGTATTAAAGCATAACATAGGAGGAACAGGAAAGCAAAGTAAGTTTCCAGACGTCTTGAAGATAAGACAACATGCCAAATGAGTATTATAGGGCCATATTAAACAGCCTATATGTGTATATGCCATTTAAAACATTTTCAGGAAAACTGCTAAGCTTCATGGGAATTTTTCGGATTACAGAAATCAAGGAGTAGACTGTGCCCAAGGGGGGGTTGACTGGCATACAGAAGAAGGCTGGGTTAGTAAATACTGTTTGAGTTGTAGTTAGTTCACTGGAAATGTGAGTAGATTGCAAGCAGAGCCCAACTAAGTCTCAGCATCCATGGATAAGCTTGACAGGCATTCAAGCAGAAGGAATCTTGGCCTATGTGTGATGCATTTTTGGAACCTTGTTCACTTTGATTGTAAAGGCGTGTTTTGATTTCAACGTGATGTTTTTAAAAAGTCACACCACCTTTACCCGGTCCCTCACTACCTTCACACTCTCCCTCCCCTTCCCACTGAGAGCACTCTGAAATGTAATGATTTAATAATTGCATTTAAGTACTTCTGTGTGTATTTTGAAACATTGGATACAACTAAGCTGATTAATGTACGCAAATGCTAATATTGCGTGAACACTGACTATGCATAAATAAATGCATAGAAATCTTTCTCCCTTTGATTCTTTTTGACAAATGTGATTTAATTTAATATAAATAATTTTTGTGGTGAGTTTGATACGATACAGACTGAATAATACATGAGTCACATGGCAACTCGGACCACCCCTACTTTGTACTGTTATATGGACCCAGGTCCTTGAGTTTTAGGGCCTACCCCTTTATTACTCATAGGCTTCAGTTTTGGGCATCATACTATCTTAGTTGGTCGGACTTTGCATCAAAATCTATGGATGTTTGTGCTGTTCTGCCCCCAAAAACTCTCCTTCATGCAAAATGAAGGAAGGTGTATTTTACACTGTGAACAGGGCACCTTCGAGGAGCAAAATTCCTTTCACATTGGGAAGTAGATCACTTTACATCGCTTTGTGTCATGCTAGTAATAAATCTAGGCCCTCAAGTTAAAGAAAAATCTCTGGACAGGATTCTCATTCAGACAAACAGTCTTTCAGTCACTGTAATGAGCTTTCTTTTAAGAGGGTTTTGCCAAGCAAACTTTTCTCTGGTGTAAGCTGTCTCCATAGGAGTTTGCTGGTAAAATTCAAAGCAGGATGTGAGTTCCCCTGATCAATGCAGTAGGTTGTCCCAGTTACTGTTCTCTGGGTCCAAGATACTCTTTAAGCAGTAAATAGTCGAAGGCATCTTCCTGCATTTCCCAATTGGAGTCTATGAGTTGCTCCTGGTCTCAGGGCTTTTCGAAAACTTGTTAGGCTTTCTCCAGACATTCTCCTCAAATGACATATTTCTGCATAACAATGTCATTAGCACCTAGAAAGCTAAGGAGCAACATGGTGTCTCTAGCACAATACCTAGAGTTAAATGACTCTGAGCTTCTGGTGTGTTAATGGTCTTCCAAAGAAACCTGGCACTTGCCATTCAAATCCCCAGTATCAGATAGCCTGAGACCTGGCCATGCATGGTAAGGTACAGATTCATAAAAATGAGTGGAATTGAGTTTATAAGATTTACCAAAGAGTTATTCCTAAAAGAGAGATGGTAGGCATTTGATTCGACTATGAACTCACTGTATGACTGTCAGACGAGAGGCTTAGTGTGTGTTGATACTCTCAATTCGGTTCCATAGAAAATTTGTCGAAATCATGCATCAGTTTTGCAATAGTTCCGGGACATTGACAATAAAAAAAGGTGCTATCTTAATCCCTCCTACTTCCTGTATGAGAAGGGAAGTGAGACATTTGACAGGGATACCTTTCTTTTAGAAATAGCTTGAATGTTTTTGTTAACAGGCAGTGTCGTTTTTATTTGATCTAAACTGCACTGCTGTTTAGTGTACCTCATAACGATTGCATATTAGCAAGGCTCAGGGTTGTGGCCTGCAGCTGTCAGTTGTATAGGGGAAGGTGCCTAGATGATGTATTCTAATGACAAGGGCAGGCATCCCCTGATTCTGTCATAAAGGCTCTTACCCTGGTTCAAACACATGAGGTGGGGAGTGAAGGTAGAAATGTTGCATCAAATTGGAGATGTGCAACAGGGACCTTCTTTTGCATGTTACTGCAGCTGGCCATCCGGGTTTGTTCAAGCTGTACATCCAGGCAGTGCTTGTTGTAATGGCAGTAGCAGTCTTTTTCAAGTTCCCTAATGACTGAGATAATGTCAATTTTATGTTTTTCCTTGTTTTTAATAAAGGTGGTTTACCTGCTTGTGAAAAAGAAATAAGGCACAGGTCTCACATTTGTTTGTCATGGAGAAAGGTGGGCAGGATCATGCACGGACAATGTTTAGAAACAATGTAAGCTCTTGTTATGACTCACTGACTCAAGGAAATTCACTACAAGCTAGAATGCCTTCTTCCACTCAGACATAAAGACATATCCCAGGGGATAGTGAATATCACCATGTTACACCCCATCTCATCTCTCCATTGACTCTCTTTCAAAGCAGGAATCCACTTCACTGTTCCCTGTAGAAGTTTAAGAGGGGCACATCATGTCTAGCATCTGACATTCCACAAGCTAAAAAATGAACCGAGTTACTCTTGTTTTCCAACAGGGGTCTGAGTCCTTCCATTGACATATATGTCTTTCTTCCTCAGGTCTCTAGTTTTATAAACAACAAAATCCTCGCCAACTCCACCAACTCCAAGGAACTCTTCACCATCATTCGGGAATTCACCAACCCACGCAGTGAGGCCTCAGACATTGCCCAATCCCAAGTCCTCTGCGACAAGCTTGGAACCTACTTCCACCTCAAGGTCAGCACACTCTACAACAACTTTGTCGGCATCCCTCGAGACGCCACAGCCACCCCAGCCCCCCGGAGACAACAGCCAGCCAACAATCTCCGACTGGCCACCAATAACGACCGAGGACACAGCCTCGACCATGAAAGACATCCACTCAGGGGCCCCCACCAACCCCTGCCCCCGCACATCTACCACAGAGCCGCAGACACCATACCACCAGAACTGCAACGCACCATCAACACCACCTTCACAACAGGCATCTATTCAGACGACTGGAAGCATACAGAAGTCAGGCCCCTGCACAAGAAGCCCACGGCCGATCCCTCTGACCTCAAGAACTACTGGCTCATCTTGCTCTTCCCCTTCGCAGGCAAAGTGGCAGAGAAAGCAATCAACAGGGAACTGGCACGATTCATTGAAGAGAACGAGTCCTCTACCCCTCCCAATATAGATTCCGAAGCAAACACAGCACCGAGACCACCCTACTAGCCGCCACAGACGACATCCGCACCCTCCTGGACCAAGGCCCCTCCCCAGCCCTAAACTCCTCAACCTGTCTTTAGCCTTCGACACCGTCTCTCACCGCACACTCGTAGCCAGACTACACGATGCCGGCATACAAGGAACAGCCCTGGACTGGATCCGATCATTTCTCACCGGAAGAAGTCAAAGGATCAGACTGCCGCCCTTCCTCTCCGCCCCCACGGAAATCACCTGTGGAGTCACACAGGGGTCATCTCTGAGCCCGACCATCTTCAACATCTACCTGGGCCCCATCGCAGCCATCGTTCAACAGCGCCGCCTCAACATCGTATCCTACGCCGACGACACCCAGCTCATCCTCTCCCTCACCAGAGACCCCAGCACCACCAAACTCAACTTCCAGAGAGGAATGCAAAACGTTGCAGTCTGGATGACCAATAGCTGCCTAAAACTCAGTGCTGAGAAGACAGAGGTCCTCGTCCTAGGAACCACCCCCTCAGCATGGGTCAACACCTGGGGGCCCACCGCCCTTTGGAAGCCCACCTACCCCCTCAGACCACACCAAAAACCACAGCATCGTATTCCATTCCTCACTCATCATGAACCGACAGATCACCACCATCACCTCCATGTGCTTCAAAACCCTCTTCATCCTTCGAAAGAGCTTCAAATGGATCCCCCCTGGGTCAAGGAAGACAGTCACCCACGCACTCATCACCAACAGACTGGACTACGGAAACGCTCTCTACGCCGGCATCAACAAGTCCCTACTCCGCAAACTCTAGACAATACAGAACACCGCGTCCAGACTCGTCCTCAACATCCCCCGGTTAAAAGCACATCAGCCAACACCTGCGGAAGCTCCACTTGCTCCCGGTGGAGAAGAGAGTCAACTTCAAAGTCCTCACTCATGCCTACAAATGCCTACACAACAACGGACCCAAATACCTTAACGACAGAGTAAACTTCCACGTACCCAACAGAAACCTCCGATCTTCTAACCTTGCACTGGCCAAAACCCTGCACATCCACAGAGCCAGAGCAGGAGGAAGATGTTTCTAACACATTGCAGCCAAAACCTGGAACGAGCTACTGGAAGACATCAGACGCCCTCTCCCTGAACATCTTCAGGAAGACCCTCAAGACCTGGCTCTTCGGCTGAAACGATCTGCTACCCCCCAACACCACCTCCCCACCCCAGCACCTTGAGACGTGAGTAGCACACTTACAATTTCCTGATTGATTGAACTCCTCAAGACTCATCTCTTCAAAACCATTCTTGCATGTATATATTGATCATATATGCTTCTCTGTTCCTGATATTACAGAGTTTTAGAGTTTTTACTTTTCCATACACAGTACTCTACTGCCCCTTAGAGGTCGACACTCTCAACATAGTTGAAGTCATAAATAACTATTTGCTTTCTGTGAGGGTATGTTTCTTTGTAAACCTTTTCGGCTCACCAGCAAGTAGTGTGTTAACTGTTAAGATGTGCTCACTTTGCTATAAAGTGGTTTTGCATGTGTTATGTAGGCATTTTTAATTCTGAATGAAAATGCTGCAACTTGAGTGAAAGTTGTACGGGATCAGGCATTTACCATTATTGAAGAATTCCTTCTTTTAAAAGATGGCGGTGGATTACTATAGTTTTTTGCATACGAATAATTTGTATATACTTGCAGAATGTCTAGACCATTTCAACTAATCAGTGAGATATTCAACTAATGGACACATATATTAATCTCATTTTGAAGTTCTTGTTGCCTGAATTTTACCTGGACCCGGAAAAGGTTTCAAAGTTTACCTTAATTGTCGGGTGACAATTAGAAAATATTTCAGACATGGTAGCTATTTTCAACTATCGCAATCTGAATTCCTCAAGGAGGGTCATGATTTCAATTTCTGGTACAAGCTAAAAAAGGAAAATTGCATGCAAATATTACTTGTAGATAAGATGATTCACGAAAATACCACCATTATACTATTTCCTAATTTTATCCATTTGCCTTTAGGCTGGATTAGGAACTCGGGAAAACAGAAATCTACTGACACTTGCTCTGCCATGGACAATTCTTTTATGGCTGGAGGAGAAGGAGAAAAGCAAAGGAGAAGAGTAAAGAAATCTATTATGTTCAGTAAACTTCGAGGGAGATATAATACCACAACAAAGAAAGAAGCGATCTATTTGTCTAGTGGTCTTACGTTTGTTATTTCACGAAGAATGTGATGTTTTCACAAACTTAATATTTTATTTATCTAGCACTCAGAACAAAAGGGCCCCAGCTGTATCCTAGTACTTGAGGATTCCAGTAGGTTCTTACTCACTGACACAGCAGAAATTCATAATATATTTGCCAAAAATACGACTCCGGTCAATATCAATAACTGATCAATAGTTCCAATCAGTGACCCGCTACCAAGTCAGATTTTGACGTTTTAGCAGCAGGCCCTTACTAAATTTGCCAGACGTATATTTTTGGGGTACTGAAAACATCTAGTTATTAGAAAACATATATTGGCGACAACTGAACAACTGATTTTTCAAAGTTTTCAAAATTGTTGCCCATGAATTCTATAGGCCTGATTAGGCCTCATTACGCAGTAGTGTAACAATAGCCCCCGCAGTATGGAAGTGGGGGGTGCTGAGATCCAGGAGTCCCCCGTACTATACTGAAAGATCCTGATTGGGTCCAGTGTGTCGGGGAGGGCCTTCATGCACTTTGCAAGGGAGGTGAGAAAGTTTTGTTATGCCACTGCATTTACAAGTACTATCTTTATGTTCGCTGCCCATGGTGCGGACATAAAGATAGTAGTCGTAAATAACCTTTCTGAATTCCCAAAAACATAAACTTAAGATGTTTAGTGTAAGTTTAGACCAAACATCTATGTTTACCTTTATGAATCGGGCCGATTGAATTTCTTTCAAGCACAATAAAAAACGATGAACTGCTTACATTAGAAGTCACTGGAAGGCTGGTACTTCGGGAGTATAATATGTTCAAATCAGATGGGACTATATTATAGCCTTACAGCCCACCGTAGCAGGCTATACCGGCTATTAAAGGCCCGCTCCAGCCTTAAAGGCCGGAGCCGAAGGTGAGGGACTTTAACAAGGAGCGGGACTTTAATAGCTGGTATAGCCCAGCAATGAAGGGCTCTAAGGCTAATAGAACATTCTCCCACTAGAGGGCAGAATGTTCCAATAAATTAAACAAAGGCCTCTCGGAGTTCGAATGGTTTAAATTCCCTCTGGCCCGAGAGGCCTTTGAAAACAACATTGGAATGTTGCTTTGCTGGCCTTTATCGGCCCGTAAAAGCATGAAGCACTCCATTGTCTTCAATGGAGCTCCCGACATTCCAATGTTCTAATACTGTCATAATCACTGGCGCCTCATGTAATTGAGACAGTTTCAACATTAACAATATATTTGAATTTTTGCTTCTGAAAGCGCCATAGTCATCTGCACAGCATCCCTTTTAATACAAAGGGAAGAAATCGGGATATGTTTCCATGACATAATGCCTACAGTCACACAAATCATGTTATGGATGACCTTGAAAAATTAAGGGTAAGGTTAATTCATCAATTACATGCATGAAGTCTCGTGTGTGCAGATGTAGAAAGTATTCATTCAAACAAGCTAGTGACTTTTTAATCCTGCCTTCGCAGCTTTTGAAATGCTGGAAAACGATTTGGATGAAAAAAAAACCTTAAAGGACAGTCTGATGTTTATCTGTAATACCATGGCAGTGTTCGTTCACTCTGTGTGGCACAACTAATTTTAAATATGTTTTTGAAATAAAATATCAAAGACTATCAGAGGTCTGGTGTTTTGGAGGCCACTGGCTTGGCCGAAATGGTAGATAGAAAAAGGAAACAGAAGGGAGTGAGGAAGAGAGAAAAAGAGAAAGAGAGTGAGAGGCGCCAACAGGTCACTGTGGCCACTTTGGAGCGCTAAGAAGGAAGCAAACAAGCTTTAATTGGTTGAGTAATTTAGTGTACTTCATTGCACACTCATAACCAGGATGGGGCTCTAGGCTCTAATGACCTAATTGCTACAATTGAAAGGGCTGTAATACTGCAGCAGATTGAGCCTGTCTAGACAGAGACCTATGTTCACCTTTTTTCATTCTACACCCAGAAGTGCTGATGCGACGGCTATCCGAGCAGCTGAACAATTTAAAAGCGGCAATAGTGGACAAGTTTAAGCCAAAATAATCAAAAGCCAGATTGGATTAGCCATGCTATGTAAAAGGTAAATCAGTCATTTATGGGTAGCCAGAGAAGGGATTTCCGAATCTCAGAGGAATTATCCCTTTTAGGAAGGCCACAGACCAGCAGTGTGGGTCCTGTTTCAGAGCACTGCTGCTCCTGCTTCCATGGCCGAGTGATGCTGAGAGCAATTGGGGGGATGGGGGTGTGGGGGGTGTTAGACTTGGCCCTTTTTGCAGGGTCATCACTGAATGTTTTGCCTTCATCCTGTTTTTTTTTCTGACCTGTCGTTAGTGGTTTTGGGACTTTGGGCACTTTATCACTGCTGTCCAGTGTAAAGTGCATGTGCTCTCTATGGCAAACTTGGTAAGATTGGTCTACATCTGTTTGGCGTATTTAATTTACCTATCGGTCCCTTGTAAAGTGGTATCTCATATACCCAGCGCCAGTAAATTAAATGCTACTGGTGGGCTTGAAATGCTGCTTGCGCTCCCCACCAAAGTAGTCTTTCAAACCTGTCTCAGGCCTCTGCCATTGCTGGGCCTAGGGGCGCAGTTTACTGCCAATGGGTCATGGCACAGAAAAGTGGGTGCCACGTCTGTGACTCCCCTTTTACTACATATCAGGCATCCCTAAGGTAGGCCCTAGCTAGCCCTATGGGCAAGGTGCACTGTATATAAAAGGTAGGACATGTGCCTTAAAAGTGTGGCATGTCCTGGTAGTGACAAACAGCCTATTAGGCTTCTCACTACTGTGAGGCTGCCCTCTCATAGGAATGCATTGGGGATTCAGAGGTAATTTCTGCAAAAACAACAGTTGAGGGACAGAATGCAGAACAATGTCATACATTCACCCCAATACAGAGATCTGGGCCTAAATCCATCGTTTTCTTTGCTCACCATGCCAATCCAGTTTAACCCAGCCAAATGCAAATCAGTCTTGACCCTGTGCCTCATGGGAACAGTCCAGCCCGAACTGCCTAGCCAGGTCCTCCCTCGATTGGAAACAAGCATCCAAGAACCAGTTTCTGGGTTTCACCCCTCTTCAGCCAGGATAGCTTAATTCCAGAGACATGGAGAGCACGGGACCCACGTCTGGGCAATCATACCAGTCGCACTCGGGTGACAAATGCAAAAACAACAGTTGATGGACCCGGGCTTAGAACCCTGCGGTATTTCTGCCCCAGTGTGGTGGAACCCGTGGCGTGGGCTCCTGTGGCAAAAGCAGGTGGATTGCAGCCTATTTTCCCTTTCTGCCCTGCGATCCCTGAGGAAGCTTTTGACATTGTGCCTTCCCCCGAGCTCCCCCGAGCAACTCTTTGTCCCTGGGCGCCTGCGGCGGAAACCCGAGGCGACGGAGACTTCTCTCCGGGGAAACCGGAAGTCAGGCAAGGAGAGCCTGACCTTGGGTGGGGCCGGCCAGAGGGAGCAGAGCAAGCGTCAGGAAGTCAGACGAGAATCTGTGCCTGGGTGTGGGCGGGGCTCCCGTGTTGCCGGTGAGAGCCCACTGTGCTGCCTGAGCTTGTTTGTAGGTGGGCTCCAGGTGCAGCCAGAAGAAGAAGCGGAGCCTGACAGATTCCCCCTGCATCTTCCTGTTTTCGCCTGGAACAGGCTGACTCCTGCCGAGGAGACCGATGAGATCGAGGAAAAGAGAGGCCCCTGTGAGTGGGGCCTGCGAGCCACACTGTTTGGGCCTGATTACTGTCACTGATTACTATCACAGCTGTGCCGCCGGATTGCGGGAATTGCAACGTCGGGGGCATTCTTTGGAGAAGACATGGGTGAGTTGAGCCCCAGCACCCTTGGCATTTCGGGCCACGCTGTTGTGTTCTCGGCCCTGAAGGACCATTGGCATGCCTCTCTTGGGTGCGGAAGGAGCTCCAAGGGTATTCCAGCATTTATCCCCCTAAGTGCAGCTGTGCCGCATGGTCGCAGGCAGCTGCGTGCTTCTGAGATATTGGGGGCACTTTTGTGTTACGGAGGCATTGCAGTTGGAGCCTAGGGCAGGGCCCCCGCTTGGGAACACTGACTTGGGGACAGTAACCCTGTGGCAGGTGTACTAAAGGTTTCTGCTGATGATGAGGTTTAGGCCTAAGGTGGGCCTCATGTACTGCACTACTGCTGATTATGTTTTCCATAACATGCTATACTAAGAAGTGCCATGATGCTCATGCCTCATGATTTATTCATAATGTGATTATGCTATGTACAGTGTCTACCAGTAGCTACTGGTTGCCTTCACTAATTGTGATTTCTAATGGTTATGACAGTGGCCCGATTAGCCCAGTAGTGTATATATATTTCCTGTAAAGTCATACCAAGTTCGAGGTGGCACAATGTATATATGTGATTACATTCTGTGTTTTATGAGTAATACAAAGGCAATTTTTACATAACTTTGTGCGGAGTTTCTTTTGTGATGTGCCTAGTCTGTCGCTGCTGTGTGAGTGTGTAGCGCAAATGCTTTACACATTGCCTCTGGGATAAGCCTGACTGCTCGGGCCAAGCTACCAAGGGGATGAGCAGCGGTTATCTTCAGCATGTGACTCCCTTGCCCTGACTAGAGTGGTGGTTTCTGTCTGGCTTAGGTGCAAGCCCTAGCCAACCAGAAATCCCATTTCTAACAGGGGGTATATAGTATAGACCTGGAAAACACAGCCAAACCCACGTATTCATCCACAGACCTATACGCATCAAAAATCATGCCCGTATATTATTTTATGTTTTGGCTGGATTGAATTTGTTTCACTCGCTGGGGTCTGCTAGAGAGGAACGATGTAAACCAGCCCTAAAAGAAGGGTGGGCCTTTGCCATGCGGACCAATCTGGTTAACACAGTATCATGCTTCACAATGTTGAATGCTGCAGACATGTCCAGCAAAACGGAAACCAAAAGGTGTCCCTCGCCATCAAATCCAACTCTATTATCTTAGAAGCCTGACAGGATATCGCAGTTCCACATTTAAATTTTAACTCTCGTATGATTAGCTCAGAAACACAGGGTAAAGTGAAAAAACAGTAAAGGAATACTCAGTTATGAATGAGTTCCCACAGCATGCAAATCTTCACGCATCACCACCTTTTGAGTAAGATGTGAAAACCAGAGGATATAAGCAATATAAAATACATGTAATGATCAATGAAGAAAAATAACACAAAACATTTGTATCTGAAATAACAATTAAGAACCCTCATTGCAAGTAACCCAAGACATGGGCGGGTATTTCCAACCCCCTGACTCACACATACTGCGGATTATTCTGAATAGCATAGAAAATGCAGTCCATTATGAGTTAAATTCTGACGGTCCACTAAGAAATCAAGAACTGCTTGGGGAATCCGTAATTTTGAGTCCGTTTCTTATGGTCATTCCTTGTAATAATACATTGTTGCAAGCTGGGTAGGTCGTATGTAAGACCGTCAAACATACGACCTACCCAGCTTGCAACAATGTATTATTACTGTGTTACAAAATAAATGGGATAGGATCGAACGTGATTGAACCTATGTATGGGGTGACCGACTACAGCACCCATATGATTTAAACCAACGGACTGTTGTTCTATCACATGCAACTTCTACGACTGTCCACTAACTACCTTTACCCTCACAAAACCTTCTCTCCCAAAACCCCCTTTCTTCCTTCCTTATGGGCACAAATGTAAATGTGGATTATGCATTGCACATGAAATGTATGACTAAGAGGATGTGAATAAACAACATTCCTCTTGAAATCAGGGTACAAGTAATATGTATCTAAAGTCTGTGAATTCTTCTGTGCATATAAATTCTATATAGTCTGGGACCCCTATCTCTGTACCATCATCCAAATCCGAACCAACCCACAGACAAACATTAGAGGAACCTTTGCCTACAGACCCCGGGGCTCTGCCCTAGGTTCTGCAAGGCCATTTCACAATTCTTCTCCCCTCAATCAATCAAATCTAGCAATACAACTTCCTCAGTGACCTCAACTTCCACCTCAACAACCCAAAAGACACCAACCAAACCAACCTCCTGGAGAGCATGAGAAACATTGGCATCATTCAGCTGGTCATCAACCCCACACACATTGCAAGACACATCCTGAACCCCATCTTTCACAGCCAGATCAGAGTCAAGTTCAGCCATGTCACAGAGCTAATGTGAACCGACCACAGCATAGTTCATTTCACCATCGCGGGTGCCCCGGGATCCACAACCAAGCCCAATGGCCACCTCCACTGCAGAAGGAACGAAGTCACGGAGACTCATTGGACTACCACCCTCAACACCACCAGGCCCAAAACTACCTTCATCTTGGAACTGGATGTCCGGAATTTTGCTAACTGAATCTCCAACTGCATCAATACAGTGGCACTTACCAAACCAGCCAACACTAGAAGATCCAGCAAAAGCTAGCTGTCCACCCCTGACACCCAGGGCTCCAAGCAAGAATGCAAGAAATTAGAAAGATGATTGTGATCCACCAGGAATCAAGAAGGGCCGTTTCAGCCTGCACACCTGCCTTATGATGTTAATACCTGAAATTTGGTAGTATACTGAGTTCAACCGTGCTTGCAGCTGTGAATTAAGGGTCTGCCAATTACCCTTCCCACCAGGAATCACACAGACCTCGCCACCTTCAGAAAAGCCCTCAGCAAATACTACCATTATATCAAAGAAACCAAGGAAAATGCATTAACAACCCGAATTGAAGCAAGCGCCAACCACACTAAGGAAATCTTCAGCATCATCAGAGAGTTCTCATGCCCTTCAACCACTGCGAACACAAGATCCTGTCCCAAGCTCTGCGCAGTTTCCTTGCTGACCACTTCCACAACAAAATAGCCAACATCTACTGCAACTTTAAACCTCAACCCACTAACATTGACCATTGTCTGACACCAACAGACACCTCTCACCACCACCTCCAAGGAACTCAGGCAACCACACTCATCAGCCATCATGACCTCTATTCACTCTGGAGCACTGACAGAGCCCTGCCCCCACCAAAGCTTCAACCTTTGGGCACAAAGGAATCAGCCACCCAATTAACAACATCCTTAATGCATCTTAATACAGGAAGTGCTTGGGCAGCCATCTCTTGTGAGAAAACTTTGATCACACCAGCGGCGTGCTGGTATTTTCCAGCAGGTAAATGCCAGGACATGTTTCCAGTCTATTTCACGCGTATAATCTGTTTCAATGGTCATACTTTTGGCTACAAGCGCTTACACTTGCTTTTTGGTTTTTTCGCTAACACAGGATGGCAAATTGAGAGCACATTTCCAAAAATTAAAAAGGGAATAGAAATACATCATTAAGGTAGGCAAAATGATCCTCGGACACGACCCAACACCCACGCAGGCGCCCATCAGCGGCCATTGCCCAGCAGCGCGCCCCAAGCATAAAGCTGCTGACATCGCCCCCGCAAGCACACTCCACCCCCCCCCCACCCACTATCACATATATGTTTACATGTTTGTAGTATCGGACCCCTGCTCACGGACGGTGGCCTCTCTGCCCCCTCGTGTTGAAGAGGGCAGAAGCCGCTGACGGCGTTACGGATGGCGACTGCAGGCGTGGACGCAGATAGCCACACCGGCAGCGAGGCTCCTCCACCTGAATGCCACATGGCCGGCGACCGATGGCACACCATGGCCCGCAGGGGCCATCCCACTCCAAGTTCAGGCACACTTGCGCGCGCACACCTCTGACCTCCAGTTGCACTGTGACAGCATCGGCAAACAACACACCGTACAGAGGTGGCACCTGCTAACACCGTGCCTGTGGGACAGACTTCGAGTGGGGAAGCCGCAATAGGAACATTGGGACGCACCGATACGAACTGTTTTGTTTAGTTTGCCGATTTCATGGCTCAGTTCTAAAAAAAAAATGAAAAATAAGGCGTCATTTATGGACTTTTCCTTTCTTGACTTAAGAAAATGTGATTATCTTCTCCAAGTCCTAGCACACCGGGGACACAAGGGACGCAATGACATGCCCTTTTTATGATGGCCCACACCCCCACGATTTACCGTTCATTTGCAGCCGGCCCGCAGGGTTGTAGGCTTTGCTATGTGTACTGTACCTTTGAACATTAATAAACGTCTTAAAAAAAAAAAAAAAAAATTAAGGTAGGCAAAATGATTCCTGCCTTTCCGGGTATTTTAATAATGCATGCACTATGCGAACATTGCAATCAACAGCCCCACCACTAAAACATTTGTCACTATTGTTTTAGGAGCCTACCTTCATGGTGGTGGATTATATATAAGAACGCCGGTTGGCGGCAGTCGACAATAGCAAGGTATGCTTTATGTAGCACTGGGTGACGCCTTAGTATTGAAATCACGAGCTGGTTAGATTCACCAATGCAAAAAAAATTCTTAACATTTCTTGTAGGTTGTCCTGCCTGGCCACGTTTAGAAATATTTGGTTTGAAATCCTTTACGACATAATGCCCTGCTCTACTTACAACCAAGTTTGGTATGTAGCAATTTTCTTTCTCAGCCCATTGCCTTAAAAGAAGTTCGGTTTTGAGAGTGATGAGTAAAATATTTTCTTTGCATCTTACAGATACAAAGAATAAAACAGTCCTGATGAGAGATCAGCGACACTGTGCCTGATCTCGAAATGCGTCGGCACTTTCATAGGGTGGAATAAAATGTCATCTCTACGATACTAGGACCGGCTGGTCCAGTATTGATTTGTTTAAGAGCCATTCACTTGCTTATAATTCCCCCTTGATTGGTTTTTCCTATTTTTTCTCATTTTTTGATTGTAATGTTTGTTCTAATGTTGTTTGTGATGTATTCTTAGTTTTTTGTAATGTTTGATGCAAGAAATTTTCTTTTTGTACTGTGTAAAAAATCTGTTTTTTATGTATGTACAAAGTATATATAGGTGTGTAAATATTTAATGTATTGTTGTTTTCTGTCATATAGCTTGTCATAACTTGAAAAAGATAATAAACATTGACACTAAGTAGGATGTCGAGGGGGGTTGCAATAAATTGATCTTTTCCCTCCTAATAAGCTTGTAGAGATTTGTGGTACGGGCAATTTGTGTTATATGCTCTAACCATTGAGCCACACTTCTCCACAGGTTTGGGGACTGGCAGGTGGGTGCACTTGCCCAGTCAACATGGCAGTCACAGACTGAACACAGGCTTTTCCGATGGCAGACTGGAGACATACTTTACAAGGCTGCTTCAGTGGGTGGCACAACCAGTGCTGCAAGCTCACCAGCAGTGTTTGGTTTACAAGCCCTGGGCACACTCAGTGCACTATACTAGGGTCTGACAGGTAAACCAAACCAGTCAATCATGGAGTCACTAATTCGTACATTAATTTACCATAGGGAGCACTTGCACTGTGGCACTGGACAGCAGTGGCACAGTGCCCAAGGCATCGATAACCAGCAAAAACACATGAGGCAACAGCAAAGAAATGGAAGGGAGACCCACGCCAAGGTGCCAGGTCTAACAGATGGCAAAGTAAATCGAAATCTGAAAGGGTGGATGGATAGACGGATAGCAGAGTAAATGGAAATCTGAGAGGATGGGTGGATGTGTGGGTGAAAGGATAACAGAGTAATTGGAAATTTGAGAGGATGGGCGGATGGCATAGCTAATGGAAATATGAGAAAATGGATGGCAAAGTGAATGTAAATTGGAGAGGGTGGATTATGTATGGATGAATAGACGGGCTAAAGGAGCAACTGATGTATTAAAGGCTTTATTAATGGATGGATAAGTCAATAATGTATGTGTAGGTAAATGGATGAATAGATGAGTGCAAGCATAGATGATAGATATCTGTTCGGATAGATGGAAGGAATGGACAATAGATGGATGGAATGGTGAAAGAGTGATTGGATAAGAAAAGGAAAGGTGAAATGATTGATATCAGTGGGTGGATAGAAGGGTGAAAGTATGAACAGATCGATTCGTGGATGGAAAAGAGAAGGAACCACACCTTCATTGCTGGACTTCAGAAAGTAATCACTGTTTTTCTCAAAAAAGACAAACCTCCATTACTTCTGTCTTCATTTCGCCCCATCTCATTAATCAATGCTGATAGTTAAAGTTTGGTGAACAGCAGCCATCAGTTTTGACAGTTGTCCGCCAAACTTCCTATATGTTCTTTTTTTCCAGAAATAAACTTTCAACGATGGAGTTTGTTTCTGAAAAGCAAAATACTGAAACTTTTACTCCCATCGTGTGGGTCATTATTATTTTTTTCCTGTCCCTCATCGCTAGGTTTTTCTTGGGAGTGACATCCACTCTAAATATTCAGGGTAGTGGGTAGTGTACTGGCCTTCCTTTGTCAGCCCCTAGTCAGTTGGACTGCCAGAGGAAGTATTCCTTCGGCAAAATACTTAATGTCTGCCCACCTCGAAAGGATGGGAATTGGCAAAGGGTTTAGTGGGCATGGTACTACGTCCCATTTGTGATGAAGTACGGTGTAAGTCAAACTCTAAATCAGACCCTACTCATCAATCGTGATGACGGCATACATCGCAGAGTAAAGTTTATTGTAGGGGCCTTTCAAGTTAACGGTATGGTAGTAGAGAAAGGTTCTGAAAATATGACAAATGTGAACAGAAGTCTTTAGAAAGGCAAAGGTCTGAGACAAAGCCAGAAATGGAGGGACCCAAATGCCCTCTCGAACTTCACTATAATTGTGTCTTTAATGGTATTCAGAACCCCTCAGTGAAAAACATCCCTGTTATTCACTGTTACCCACCTATAGTTCTACATTTTCGTGGAGCCATGTTAATAAGTTTCACAGGACAATAAGACAATACCATTCTTTCTACCTCCCTAAGGATAATCGATGTTGTGGTTTTGGATCACGTTTCAGAAAAACAAAGAAAGAGAACTCTGCTTTCAACCTCCCACAGGACTGACCTCCGGCTGCCCTAACACCTGGGCCACTTCGCTATTTCGGTTCCCCCTTCTGTTTCTGGGTTGATGCCTTGAGATACAGGGCACAGGAATAATAGAACTTACAGTGAAGCCATCTAAAGATGAGGCAAACTTAGACTGGTAAAATTCCGTCTGTCTAACCCCTCCCCGCCTCCTCACTCCCCGACTCGAGGGCCTGTGTGTCAAGATATGCACCGCATAGCAGGCAGTATAAAACATTACCGTTTTTGTCCTAAAGAAAACAACTATTGGCGTTGTAATATTTGTCCTGACATGGACCCCTGGCAATAAACCACAACAAGGTGTTTCGGATCATATGGCCATTTAGTTCAAAGTCCATTGTACAATGCAGGGAACTGAACTGAACCTTGTAGTAAATAGGGTCTGTAAGCTACGGGAGAGAAAGCTCACAGTCCCAATGTGGGCCATGACTGAGCTCCCCAAGAGCCCTGGTTGACTGGTGTCTGTGAGGAAACCCTGGATCCCTGCTGGTATTTAGGCCTAAAATGGAAGGTCTGCTTCCCAGACATACACTTGGTGCATGTAAAACAAATAACCAAAACAAGCATGTTTTAAAAAAATATAAATGAAATGTCACAAAAGAAAAGCATTTCAGTGTATTTAGACATGACACTCCAATCCAAAGAGACCACATTTCCCGTGCTCGGATTTACATTGGTTTCCGTGAAACATCAGATTGTGTTGAAGTAAATGTAAATGTAAATGTACAGGAATTTATATAGCGCAAATCACCGAGCGGTTTCTAAGCGCTTGCTTAGGGAACCCGTCCTGGTATTCCCCTGTGAGATAACCCCGGCAGGGTATCCGCAAGGTGAAAGCCAGGCATCCCGCCGCGAGGGGCCGTTGTGGAGATTAAGCAAGCTATTGCCCAGAGTCGCAGTGTGTGAACCCGTGAATCGAGTAGGTACCGGATCGAGAATTGTCAAGTCCATGGACATTTTTTTAGGACTCAACACCCCACCAAGCCAGGAATTGAACCCTGGTCCCGGGCTGACCTCTGCTTCCAGGTCTGCCTCCTCTAACCAGTGAGCCACACTTCTCCAGTCAATGTTCCTTGAACATGGCATTGGTCTCTGCTGAGCGCTCACTTCTTAGCTCTCATTTCTGTGTGTATTAGCCTACGCACGCTCTGCACTCACAGGACACGCTCTTGCTTCCAGTCCCCAGGTTCTGTCTCACACCCTAGGGTGGCTGTGCTGGTTTTTGTTGCGCTGTGATTAGGTTACAAGAGCAACCCATAGACCCATGAGAAGCTGGGTATACAATTATAACAACAGGCAACAGTGGTTCACATAGAAAGAGAAATATAATAATAAATTGGACAAAATAGTCTAAAAAAAAACGTTAACCATGACATACCCCTTGATTCTGACCTGTGCAGAAATCACAACGAACACTACGGGTATGAAAAGAAAAGAGTTTTTTAATTAACAAAGTAAACACACAGCCAGACAGAAAGGCCGGGTAAACCATTGAATACCACAATTTGACAAAGACAAAGTGCAATGCCCGGTGTCATAGCAATAACACAAATAACATCAAATAATAAATAAATATGATGCACAAAGCTTTTGTTCGGCAACAGGCCACTCAGAAGAATAATTAGGTATGTCTCATAGAGAATCAAAACAGCAGTCCATATGCCTGTGCAATTAGCAGTCAATGACGTTTCAACCCCAGGAGGGACAAGGGGGACTCACCGGGACGTATATAGATACAAGGACATCCTGACTGCAAAGATAATCAAGAGGGCATACAAACGGTGTGCATGCTCACCACGGAAAATAAAGAATGCGCACCTCACTCTTTAGCTAAGGCAAGCGTAAGCGTGAAGGTAGAAGATGCCGGAAGTGATGCTGCAGCCCCCCAGCGGGCGTGTCTGTAATAGAAAGGCCTCAAATCACGAGCCTGGAGGAGAGTGACTCCTCCCCTTGAAGGACTGGGTTCTGTAGGACCCAGCGGTGCCAGGGCACAACACCTGAAACCTTCGTGGGTAACCTGCTCCGGCGTACGAATCACAGAGACACGGGACACTTCCTTCGACGTCAAAGATTCAAGGTTTATTTACTGCAGGGAACACAGAAGTCACGACAAGTACACCACGTGCAACTTGGGGAGACTGCTTCAAATTGGTTCTGTAGATCGCTCCTTTTATACAGTTTTTACCCATAAAACAACATGATAGACAAAGGTTTACAACCCGGTTCCCACCATCATCCCCCAGAGGGGTCGCTTTGGTCACTTTGAAACACATGAGGTCCGGAACATTAGTGCGGAAACATTTGGCGGTTCCCAACTGTAAAAACCCATCTTCCCAACATTAGTGCATTCCAATCGGTAGTAAAACAGATCGAAATAGGAACAAAGACAGGTGCAGAGGAAGACGGAGACAGTGGGGAGATCGGAAAGGGTGTAAAAGGGGAGGTATCGGGAAACACGAGATACAGGCATCAAAGGGACGTGCCTAATGAGATGCACGGCTGAGGCAATAAGTCCGTGCGGCAAGATGAGCCTTGAGCGGCGCCATCTGCCTTACAGTAACATCCCCCTCGTCATAAAGACATTTACAAAGAACATGTGTCTTCCGCACATGGATTGGGAGTCCCAGGGTCGCGAAGCGGACAGCGTCCATTCGCTGGCTACTTGAGGGCAAGAGACAAAATGGATGCCGTATCTAAGATGGAACCCGTGGGTACAGATGAAAAACCCACATAACAAACGAACGGTTTAAGTTAGCACAGCGAAACTGCGCACACTTACTAAACTCGTCATTTGCGGTTCATAGATACCAGACTCGACCATATTCGTGCGAGTCGAAAGCACCACTTACGGTTGTCACGGAACCTCAGACGCTCCTTTTGCCCTCATGTAGGCAAGCACTAGTCGGAATCATATTCAATATTCATCAGACCATCGAGATGTTGCTGTAGCATAGCTCTGTCCAACCGAGTCCCATTGGTAACAGGCGGCTGCCTCATACACGTTGTAGCACAGAGGCCACATAAGGCAGGACCACACTGCACACAAAGGCAACACGTGAACAGGAACACTACAACGACTCCGATGATCATCAGAATTTTCCAACCCCAAGTCGACATCAGGCCCCAGAACCATCCTAGCAGCGTCCAATCCCCTACATCCACGTGTATGGATTCGGAGATCTTATGCAACCTCGAGATGGCTTGATAGACAGTTGGAGCATTATCTGGAATAAAAATGCAGCAACTCGAATGGATCACCTTACATACCCCACCGCGATCTGCTAAAATGACATCTAAAACCATACGGTTTTGTAACGTCATAAGTCTCTCCGCCTGAAGTTCTGTGGTGATATTACCAAGGGCACTGGCTGTAATATTAGCTGTCGATTCTACCACTCGAGTCAACTGTCTCAGGTTCCTACTATTAGCCATAGGTCCCCAAAACGGGAGGAAACCCTTGAAAAAGTCTCCTGCCTCTTGACCGGCAGTATCCTCCTCGCTAATTACGCCTCGTACAACTCTAGTCTTATGATAATCGGCATCTACAGTGAACGTCGGAGGCAACAAATTTGCAATGAAGCATGAGCCCATGAAGTCAGCGGGCAGCCATGCATATGCACGATCATAGCAGATAAAGTATGTACCCTTGGCAGCCAGAAACACAGGGGACGAGGACATCGGCAGAATGTAATTTTCAGTGCAAGCACTTGCTCCAAGTCGGGCTTGCGATCTTCGGCCACGACCCATAAGACAAAAATTACCAGTGTGGGGTACGACCCATATTGGAGGCGAGTTTTTAAGCTGTTTTTCGCTGCTGAACACACTATATTCACCTCTACTTAGGACTCTATAGGCTTGTACCTCTTCTTCGGGAATAAGCGAAGGATCATAGATATCACTATCTAAATCCTCTATCGCTATCGACAAAGGTTTTTGATACGAGGTAGGACCAGAGTAGGGGGAACGTGGTTCTCGAATGGGGTGGAAACCCAGTGCGCTTCGAAACATTGTTTGAAATGCTCGAGCTGACCCTTGGGAACTATATGGTAACACCAGATATGGAATTCCCTTATCCGTAGTATGCGGCATCAACCCACACACCCAACAATTAGTAGTGTTAACCACCAACTGATGCTGATGAAGGAGCTGAATAAAGGAATTGTTGCGGAATTCTATACGTCTAGCCTGTTCGTGTTCCGGTAACATGTGAAAGGAATGAGGAGAAGCAGTAGAGGTAAGATTAGGGTAAGGAGTAGGTGTAGCAGGTAAGAAGTAAGACATCGTGTAATACACCCCACCCGCCAATAATGCAGAAGCAGTCAAAAACAATACAAACAGTTGGAATATAAAACATTTGGTGCGACTAAGTTGCTGCAGCTTGAATCGATGAACCTGAGCTCCCTCCAAATCATTCAGCTTCGAGAATGCCATGCCCTACGACCGTCCGCAACGTTTCTTGACGCACTTCGCTCTGTGTAGCAATAGTCAATCCCTAGGAGTTCCCAGGAACCGACGGCCTTTAACCTAGCGTCAAGACCTACTATCCAGAAGGAAGTACGCGCGCGGCCCTACGGCCTTCAATACACAATATGTATGTATGCAAAAACAAAGTCTCTCAGCTGTGGAAGCAAAAAGGTATATGGAATGAAGCTCAATATATATACATACAAAAAATAATTACAGTAATACGAATGTTCAAAACCGATCACGGAAAACGGGATGATGCAGTTGTCAATTCAACAAAGCAAAATATTTTATTTGTCCTTAGTGCGAGATCGCAAAGAGTATCGGTGTTTCCCAGGACGTGTCTGCTCGTCGAACAAAGGATCCCTTGAAGAGACAGCGTCCTGCGGATCAGTTGATTGTTCTGGTCTTGAGTCTTTTGATGACAATTGTTCAACAGTGCCTTTCTGCTGCGCTGAGGATTCTCCAACAGGCTGTGCGTCGCTGAAAGGTACAAACGCCGGCAATGTTTCTGTTTCTGTAGACGCAATGCCTCTCCTTACCCACGGGTCTGCCGGCAAAGGAATGGGGACTCGTTTAGTGTGGGTGGCATGCACCCAATTTTTACGCCCCTCAAGACGAACGGCAGTCCTCGTGGCCAGGAGCACTTGGTAAGGTCCGGTGAACCTCGGGTCCAGGTTATTTTTGCGTGAAAAATTCCTTGTCACCACCCAGTCTCCGGGCTGGAGCTGGTGGCCTGGACCCTCCGTCCGCGTCGGCAATGCGTCGTAAACCTGTTGGTGAATTAACCTCAGTTTAGCAGTCAAGTCATGTAAATAGTCAATCAACATTGGGTACTCAAGATCAGAAAACATTCCTGGCCTAGGAACCCCCCACACATTCGCAGGACGGCCGAACACTATTTCGTAGGGACTAAGCCCTACTCGGGAGTGTACAGTCGCCCTAGTTGACAGTAATGCTAAAGGTAAAGCGTCAGGCCACGAAAGACCAGTCGTAGCCTGAATCTTCGCTAGCTTTAGTTTAAGGGTGCCGTTATACCCTTCAACCAATCCAGCTGACTGGGGATGATTGGCGCTATGGAATTTTTGATTAATTCCAAGGCCCTTACACACACTCTTCATCACACTTCCAACAAACTCACTTCCGTTATCTGACCACACGACTCTAGGCATTATATACCGAGGAAAATATTCCTTCAGTAGGATTTTCGCAGTGGACAAAGCAGTATTATCTTTGAGAGGATAGGCCTCGATCCATCGAGAGAATGCGCAAACCACCACTAAAACGTATTTCAGGTTGTTGCATCTCTCCATATGGATGAAGTCCAATTGAATCACCTCAAAGGGATACGAAGGGGGAGCAAAACTGCCAGGAGGAGTTGGGGTTCCTTTGCCAGGATTGTACATCATACACACCATACAATTCTTCACCAGACGTTCAGCACATTTCGTAATACCATCATTCTTCCACACAGGAGACAGCAACTTACAAATACCTTTCGCGCTAATATGTGCTAACCCATGTGCCATTGTCACAACGGCCAGCACATACGCATCGGGCAACAACCATCTTTTCTGATCCGACAAATCAATCCAACAACCATTCGCATCCAACTTTCCCGTACTTTCTTTCCACTTCGCCTTTTCAGTCTCGGTGGCCTCATTCTGAATTTTCTTCACGCTTTCAATAGTGTCTTCACACATACTCGACTCCGTAGGCCACCTAACCGAACTCGTCACATACATTCGAGTGCTAAGGTTCCGTGCAGTCTCCTTAGCAACCTCATCCGCAAACGCGTTACCACGACCAACATCATCCGTCACCTTACGATGCGCACTACATTTAACAATCGCAACTTGCGTAGGCAAAGTCAATGCATCCAAAAGATCATTCACCAACTGGCCATGCTGAATCTTCGTACCGTGCGACGTCAAGAAACCTCTCTCTCGCCACAATCGTCCAAAACTGTGCGCGACGCCAAAAGCGTATTGGCTGTCGGTGAACACATTCACACGTTTCCCTTTCGCCAACACACATGCTCTAGTAAGAGCAATCAATTCTGCAGCTTGGGCAGAATTTTGATTCAACCTCGCAGTCTCAACAACAGTATTCAACGTTACAACAGCATAAGCAGTAGTCACATCACCATTCGGCAACTTAAAACATGACCCATCCACATACAAAGTACCATCCGGGTCTTCCAATGGGGTGTTTTTAAGGTCCACTCGACCTTTTGTTTCCTCTTCAGTCCTCAAGTAGCAATCATGTTCTGCTACTTCATCTGACTCTGTGCTAATCGGTAACAAAGTTGCCGGGTTCAGAACGTTACAACGTTTTATCTGAATGTGGATTGCCAACAGTGTCAACTCGTACCCAGACAACCTCGCACTCGTCAAGTGCTGAGTTTTCGTACGATTCAAAAGAGTATCGACTGCATGCGGAACCATCACCGTAAGCAAATTATCCATGACCAATCCTGCTGATTGTCGGATGGAGACCGCAGCTGCCGCAGTTGCTCTCAAACAACTCGGCAATGCTCTAGCTACTGGGTCCAAGGTCGAGGAAAAATATGCACATGGACGCTGCTTACCACCAAAAGGTTGCGTCAAGACACTCAAAGCACAACCTTCTCTCTCGTGAACATATAATGTAAACGGCTTACTGTAGTCAGGGGTACCCAACACGGGAGCCGAACACAATGAATCACGCAATTCAGAAAAACTTTTCTGACATTCTTCCGTCCATGGTAAAGGAGTTGAAACATCCTTGCACGTAAGAACCACCAATGGTTTCGCTAGCAATGAAAAATTAGGAATCCATTGCCTGCAGTACGACGTGATACCTAGAAAGGCACGCACATCTCTTTGGGTTTTTGGCACAGCCATTCGCGCAATCGCTGCAATTCTCTCTGGGGTCAATCTCCTTCCCTCCTTTGACAATAAGTGACCTAGATAGGTTACTTCTTGACAACAATATTGGAGTTTAGTAGGTGACACCTTGTGATTCAACTCACAGAGATGTTGCAGCAACGACACTGTAGCAAATGTCCTGAGTATCGGCAGCCACCAATAAGTCGTCGACGTATTGGATTAAAGCCGCACCGACCGGCAACCGAAACGCATCCAGTTGACCCTTCAAGGCTTGACTGTAAATCGATGGACTTTCACAGTAGCCCTGAGGAGCGCGTTTGAACCGGAAGCTACGTCCACCGAGAGAGAAACCGAAAAGGTCTCTACTCTCTTCGGCAATCGGGATGCTGAAGAACGCATTCTTCAAGTCAATCACCGAAAACCAGGATGCAGAAGCTGGAATCAGAGTCAGTAGCGCCGTGATATCAGGCACAACAGGAAATTGAGAAACCACAATTTTATTCACCTCCCGTAAATCGATAACAAAACGATAAACAGGTGGTTTTGAAGGATCAGTACGTTTAAGAATAGGCAGCACAGGGCTGTTGCACACGTTTCCCCGAGTCTCTTCAATAACATCTTTCTCAATCAGATCATAAATGATCGCTAACAGTGCTCGTTCACCATCAAGGGAGATACGATACTGGGGAATACGAGGCAAACGTACATTAGATTTCAACCGAACAACATAGGGCGAGATATCAAGTAGGCCCACGTCATTTGGACCTGTCGCCCACAAAGACGCAGGAAGAGAACTCAATTCCGGTGGGAGCTTGTCAAGAGACAAGTACATGGGAAAGGCAACCCTTTCTCCAAACGTAAGCTGTACTCCCGCAGGAGAACAATACAAAGTTGCATACAAACGTTTAAGCAAATCCAGGCCCAAAAGATTTTCACCACAGCCAGTAGTCAAAATCAAGGGAGCTTGAAGCTCACGTGGCCCAATTGTAAGGGGCAAAGGGCACGAAACTGGATTGCTAACGGGGGCGCCAGAGAATCCTACGGAAACATTTGTTAAGCCAGACAAAGGTGCGCCAGGGAGTTTCGAGTGCTGAATAGAACTTTTCGCTGCACCAGTGTCCAACAGAAAAGGCTCAACGACGCCCGATGTAGCAACTGCGACGTAAGGCCCTCTCTGATCAACCGGAACTGATACCACTCCCTCTCCTTGTCTTCGGCTGTCCTAGTAATTACTGTCGTCAGTTCCCTGATCGACGTAATAATCGTCTACATTATACTGCGCAGATCGTCCTTGCGACGATCCACGTTGATCGAAACAATTAGTATTATTATTAGAGGAGTTATCAGAACGATCATTCTGAGTACCACGACCTCTACCACGTGAGGCCTGCTGCGAACCACCACGACCTCCTCTAGATGAATGACCACTATTACGGTCATTTAAAACAGGGCAATTGAATTTAATGTGTCCTTCCTGTCTACAATAAGCACATTGATTGTACCCCAACGATGATCTTTGGGAGGAGAAATCGTTTCGCGGCTGTGACCGATTCGATTGCGACTGCGATCTATTCTGTTGAGGCGCATTCTGATTTGACCGTGGAGGATACGCTTGTTGCAACAACACTTTAGTTTTGAGCTCTTTCGTTTTTTTATCAGCACGATCATTCTCTTCTTTCTCTCTATTCTCATAATATTGTGCCGTAGCCAATATCTGAGCTGAGGTGGAAACGGCCCATGCACTCTCCGAATTTCTCAATTTATTGCTCAAGTCGGGCAATAAATTTGAAACAAATTTATCCACAAACAACCTTTGACCACCCTCAGTACCCATATCCTGACCACTATGGTCAATGAATGCTTCCTCAAACCTCGTAAAGAAGTCGGAAACACTCTCATCTTTCTTTTGCTTACAGGCTGACAATTTGTCCCAGTTTACCCTCATAGCCGGCATAAGAGTCTTCATTAACGTTATTATTCTTTGGGGAAGGGCAGCAATCAACTGCTCAGGTTTAGCTCCACCAGTTTGTAAAGCATCTGCCGCCAAGATGGCCGCCCAATCACCACCTAATTCATTTGCGTGATCTTGCTGGCGAATCTTAGCCCATACCGGTTGTGGTACGACATTGCCAAACAACATGTCGATATCGGCAAGATTCATTATCGTAGCATCTACGAGCTGCGATAATTCTTTGTAATACCCTGCAGGATTTTTGCGAGGGTCAGGCAATGATTGCTTCACCTGTAACACTTCCGATCTTTTCCACGGGAGATGTATCCATACTCTCTGAAAATACGGTGGGACCGGAGGGGCAGCTGCGGGGTTACCTGGCATCCAAACCGGTGGAACTTCTCGCATGGGATATTGGCCAGACTCATCTGGTTGGTGTTCAATATCCTCAACAAACAATGCATGAGGTATCGGAGCGGGGCGAAGAGATAACAACCGCTCAATAGCACGTCGAACATTAGTATCTACTATCAGTCCATTTGCGAACTGAAGCCGAAGTTCAGACAGGGCGGTCAGCACCTCGTCAGGCGCATCGGCCGCTATCTGATCATGAAGGAACTTACACATTTCATCAAACACATATCTTTGGGTTGGTATATTAAACTGACAGAACGTTTCGAGAACAACACGTGGTGGATTTCTGAGGGGGTTTACCATCCAACCCATCGCCATATTATATAGCGCAACGCGTTCTCTGTTTCCAGGAAGCTGACTACGTCTCTGAGGACCATCGGAGTTAGCGGACCCATGAACAGGCCCAAGCGAATGAAAGAAACTAGCAGCAAGAGGAGAGTTTCGAGAACGAATAGAGGGAGAAGTATAGGACACAGGACTAACAAGTGAAGGAGTAGAAACAGTAGCAACAGCGGGAGTTAACAGAACAGGAGCAGTAGCGGGAGCAGGAGTATGTGGAAGCGGAGGAGCAGTAGGGATAGAAACGGGCAAAGGAGCAGGAACGGTCGGAAGAGCAGGTACGGGCTGAGGAACAGGCTGAGGAACAGGTACAGGAAGAATAGGTACGGCAGGGACCACAGGAGCTGCAGCTGGGGTACCCTGTACGTACGGAGGTGGCGACTTCATAAGATAAGACATTAAAGGATCCTCAACTGCCTCTTCCTTCTTTTCCGACTCCGTAGGCAGAGCGGGATAACATTTATCTAAAGTCATACGCTGTAATCTATCAAACACTTCCTTATCCTTAACCTCCTTATCTCGCTGAAATTGCTCTGCTTTCTTCACTATGGTAGCAACATTATCTCGCTGATTACGTTTATTCTGTCTGATTTCTTTCTGTCGGGCTTCTTTGCGCCACAACCGAAAGGCATCAAACATGGCCGGCCTTGATTTTCGTTCGAACAACTTAATCTCTAGATTATCTAAGATCGGGGCCTCGAAGCTACCATGAGGTGGCCAACGAAGGTCGCCGTCTTTTTTCGTATATTTAATCCAATAATCATTAAAGGTAATCGGGCCTAGCCCATGCTTACTATATAGCTCATAAGTGGGAGTTCCAACCGGAGGTATCGGACACGAGTCCTCCAGTCGGGAATCCGTACCACAAGGTCTGAAACAACTAAACAAAGTACTGCGACCAGGCATCTTGCACACTAGCCGAGTTTCACAAACTTCAAGGGTTACGGGATTTACCAAGTCCCAGCAAAGAACAAAACCCTCGGTTTTTGGCGGCTGCAGTCGTCAAACAACACAACAACAAAACGCTAGCAAAGTGTCACCGACAAAAACACTCACACAGCGTTAACAACAAAAACACTCGCTAAAGTGTCAACAACCAAGAACTCTGGGAGCGACCCACAAATACTTAACTCAAAGATCGATGGCGTCACCAGGAAGGCCCGTCTATCGTCTCGCTATACCAAAGTCTACGCCAGGCGCCAAAACAGGTCTACAGTCAGGGCAGCAGTCCGTCGCAGCCGTCCGGAGGCGGGAATCTTCGCGGGAAAAGTCTTCGGGCCACTTATTTCGACAACAGGATCGATGAAGCGGAGTGCACCTTCCCTCGGAGATTTCACACGAAGTTCCTCACGATCGTCGGGCTTGGACCGGTACCACTGATGCAGCCCCACGTTGGGCGCCAACTGAAGGACTGGGTTCTGTAGGACCCAGCGGTGCCAGGGCACAACACCTGAAACCTTCGTGGGTAACCTGCTCCAGCGTACGAATCACAGAGACACGGGACACTTCCTTCGACGTCAAAGATTCAAGGTTTATTTACTGCAGGGAACACAGAAGTCACGACAAGTACACCACGTGCAACTTGGGGAGACTGCTTCAAATTGGTTCTGTAGATCGCTCCTTTTATACAGTTTTTACCCATAAAACAACATGATAGACAAAGGTTTACAACCCGGTTCCCACCATCATCCCCCAGAGGGGTCGCTTTGGTCACTTTGAAACACATGAGGTCCGGAACATTAGTGCGGAAACATTTGGCGGTTCCCAACTGTAAAAACCCATCTTCCCAACATTAGTGCATTCCAATCGGTAGTAAAACAGATCGAAATAGGAACAAAGACAGGTGCAGAGGAAGACGGAGACAGTGGGGAGATCGGAAAGGGTGTAAAAGGGGAGGTATCGGGAAACACGAGATACAGGCATCAAAGGGACGTGCCTAATGAGATGCACGGCTGAGGCAATAAGTCCGTGCGGCAAGATGAGCCTTGAGCGGCGCCATCTGCCTTACAGTAACATCCCCCTCGTCATAAAGACATTTACAAAGAACATGTGTCTTCCGCACATGGATTGGGAGTCCCAGGGTCGCGAAGCGGACAGCGTCCATTCGCTGGCTACTTGAGGGCAAGAGACAAAATGGATGCCGTATCTAAGATGGAACCCGTGGGTACAGATGAAAAACCCACATAACAAACGAACGGTTTAAGTTAGCACAGCGAAACTGCGCACACTTACTAAACTCGTCATTTGCGGTTCATAGATACCAGACTCGACCATATTCGTGCGAGTCGAAAGCACCACTTACGGTTGTCACGGAACCTCACCCTCACAGGAGTGACAAGATGGAGCCGGAGCAGTGAGCGGGCCCGAAGTGGTGCGGCTTGGAGTAGCCTGGAGACAATCCTCCACGCATCTTCAAAAACAGTGGCAAGTACAAACGTTTTCCTGGAGGTGTGCTCCAAAGGCATGAGCGTCCGCAGAAATTTTTCCGGGGGGGGCAAAATGTTAACGTCATCACCATCCTCCGACATGATGTGTGCCAGGTGGAGCTCAAGAAACACTGGGGCGCAGGATGAGCCATGGGGTTTAGGAAGCAGGCCGCATATGATCTCATACACCATAGGGTTGTTGTGCCACAGCCATCTCTTTCTTTTGTGGCACCCCAAAATCCATACCCACCCTGGTCCCTAAAAGTACCCCCTAGCACCCCAAAACCCATACCCACCCTGAACCCTAAAATTACCCCTGCCCCCCAAAACTCATACCCGCCCTGAACCCTAAAATTATGCCCCCAGGCACCCCAAAACCCGTACCCACCCTGAACCCTAAAATTACCCCTGCCCTCCCTCAAAACTCATACCCGCCCTGAACCCTAAAATTACCCCCCTGACACCCATAACCCATACCCGCCCTCACCCCTAGAATTGTCCCCCTGGCACCCCAAAACCCATACCCACCCTAAACACAAAAATTACCCCCCTGGCACCCATAAACCCATACCCACCCTAACCCCTAAAATTGCCCCCCTGGTACCCCAAAACCCATCCCCCCCCCTGAACTCTAAAATGTCCCCCCCCCCTTGCACCCCAAAACCCATAACCCCCCCTGAACCCTAAAATTACCTCCCTGGTACGCTAAAACCAATACCCACCCTGAACCCTAAAATTATCCCCCTGGCACCCCAATCCCTAACACATCCTGAACCTTAAAATTACTCCATGGCACCCTGAAACCCACACCCACCCTAAACCCTAAAGTTACCTTCTGACACCCCAAAAGCTGAACACTACATTCTGATTGTGTATCGCGCCGTCTCCCTGCTCTGGAGGATCTGCTGGTCCGGATCTGCTTGCCCTGGTCCGGTTCTGCTCGCCCTTCTCTGGAGCTGTTCTGCCGGCCCTGTCCCTCTTCCGGACCCACCGAGCCTGCCTCCGTGCACACTGCCTGGACCTACTCTGTCTGGCCTGGTTCCTTCTCCTTTGGACCCGCTGTCCTCACTGGCGGAGTTAGGACACAGGTCTCACTTTTCTGAAGCTGCTCTCCCTCGCCCAGACCCCCCCCGAATCCCCTCCACTTGCTCTCTCATCTTCCTTCCTCCATACTTCTTGGTCTCTCTTTCCCCACTGCTTCTCTCTCTCTCTTTCTCCCGCCCTCTTCGTTCACTCTCACCCCCCACCGCATCCGTCTCCCCAATCCCACCAAGTCTTCCTCTGTCCCCCCTCTCTCTTCCTCTTCCTCATGTCGGTGATAGGGAGCCCGGGGCCCTCTCTGAAAATGCTAGCTGGAGGTGACGTTAAGTGTGAAAGCACCAAGGTGTGAACCTGGAGAAGAGGCAAGGGAGGGGGTGGACGGCAGATAGAGGGTCAAAGGGGGCACTGGCTCTCAGAGAGGTGAGAAGGGGC
This sequence comes from Lissotriton vulgaris, assembly GCF_964263255.1. Lineage (NCBI taxonomy): Eukaryota > Metazoa > Chordata > Amphibia > Caudata > Salamandridae > Lissotriton > Lissotriton vulgaris. Next base: position 732,460,250 of record NC_141687.1, read on the forward strand.
AGGGAGCAGCCTGAGGACAAAAGCAATACCAGAGCAAGAGACAGACGCTCCGCGGGGAGCCTTGTGTTGTAAAATGAAGAAACTCACACTTCTTAGCACAACAAAGCAGCCGAAGGGCGCCTTTCACTAGAGCCAAGAATTTGACCCATCGCGAACAAACAGCAGCCAGTGGAGAAGCCAGCGGTGTCATGAAAATAACAAAGGACAGAGACAGACTACTGCTGCCAAAACCTGGAAGTACAACTTACACCTTTAACAAAAGGCAATTCCTGATGCAAGCACCACATGCCAGAACACTATAAATATATAAATATCCCATCAATGCACACCTGAGAGTGAATAAAAAGATGAGCAACAAACTCAAGGTGGGAATTTCTTAAATGCAGGCTTGGGGTGCTTCAGCACAGAAATGTGATTTGTATAAAAGGGTTCCAAATCAATAGGAGATGTTCCTATTGACCTTTATACATTTTTTGATGCTTTTTCGATTTTTGTAATATTTTCCGTCGACAGTCCTAATGAAATTCCCTGGTGGGCCAAATTAATAACTCTGCTGGCAACTGAAAATTCAACACTGAGCAATATGCCCCTATTGGGAGGATTACCCTTCTGCTACACAAAAGGTGCATGGAACGAATCTACTTAAGTTGAACAGCTAGCCGTCACTGACAAGGCGGGGCATGTCTTTCTCCCAGGGACAAAAGGGAAAAGGCAAAACTCTTACACCAGTCACAAGAGGTCCCAGTGAGGTCTTAAGGGGAGAAACCATTTTTGTAGTTCCCGTGACTGGTGGACCTAAGTTAAACAAGGTCTTGCAAACCACCACATGAGGTCATTACCATTGAACACTGTGCAAGAGGGGAGAAGTCTGCGGCCTGCTCTCAGTAAATGTAAGTCTTAAATGGAGAGGTGATACTTCATGTGGGTTGGGTAGTGATGCCCACCTTCTAGAGCCCTTCATCTCCCCTTTTGAGCTCCTTCACAGGGGCGGAGACCTGGAGAGAAGAATAGACCAGCTAGCAGATAAATTCCTGCCTGTAATGGACTTGGGGTTTCTACTTCAAGTACTCATCTGGATTCTGTTTCCTCTCCAAATCAATTCAGCACTGGCCCTGGAAGACCAACAAGATCTGAAATAACACTTTGATGGCTGGAATGCTCCACCAAGAGAAAGAAGAAAAAAACCTCTTTCCAATTAGCCCAATGGGATCCACAATCACTGTATTTAGCTTAGCTGCTCGTTTCTAGTTTCCTGGTTAGTTTTAAAGGGCGCTTGAAGCAGTACAGCTGTACTATAACCACCGTTAATTTGGTAATATTCAGGGAGCTTGTGGCCTTCTATGGCCACCCAGGGTACTGCCATCATTATTGGCATTGTCAAACGCAATTAGTAAATTCTCCATTTGGTGTGGGAGAGGGGCACTACCTTAAGGTGAGATACAAGAGTGGACTGTATGATGTGGGCTCATCCAGTTTGAGGCCACTCCTGAACTGAGGAGGTGTCAGCTTCCCCACAACACTACCATTTCTGCATTGTCCAGTCTCTCAGGGCATCGAAACTATGACAAGGACTTCCAAAATATATACTTTCTCAAATATTTGAGCTTCGGAGTTAGAATGGTAAATAATACAATCCTTGAATATTTAGGTGTATTCAACGCTGTGCTTCACTCTTACTGAAACATTGTTTTCTTTGTCAGATTCAGTTTTTTGCTTGGTTGAAGCTAAGAGCCAGACAGAGTTGGAAATTATTGGAGAAGACTGTTCTAGATATTGTCCCAACCACAGAGATCCTCCAAAATATTTTCAGAGCCTGACTATTAAGAAATGAAGCATATATGTATTGCCCATCTTAGTGCATTAGGATATCTGTTGCAAAGAGAACAAACTTTGGCTGCTCATATTTACGAAACTTGTGAGAGGAATGTCACACTATTTCTCAGCATTACTGTGCAGGACAAGTAACCTGGGCTTCTATTGGAATTCTATAACGCATATTAGCAAGCCCATTATCGCCGTTTTAGCTGCAGTTTCCTGCCGCTAAAACTGCGATAATTTTAACGAGGTTCTTGCTAATATGCCCCGTAGTCACTCCGTAGACAAAGTTCTTTTGGAGAAATAGTTGAGACAAAATGGCACCTATATGTAAAGATAACCTTAAAAGAATCTGAGGTGTGAGCGGTGTCCTAATGGCCATATAAACGGTGATCAGACCAGCCCTCATCTACCGGTTTCAATTGTATGATAAGAAAAAAAAAATCAACAGTAAGGAAGACTGTTAGATCACACTATGCAGTAAATGCTTGTTCTCATTTTAAGCAGTTATATTTCCCATTCAGCCACAGTTATTAAAATAATAACTATGAACATATAATAATCTTCCAGCTGGAAATCGGGTACAAAAACCCATTATCGTGGAAATGCTTTTCCCATATTCTGAAACGTAATGAATTGCTTCTCAGTGCACTTCAGTTGAATAGTGTAATAGAATTCGGCAGCATTGCCAGGAAAAGAACCTTCTTTGTGAAAAGTGATTTGGATTATTTCGTTTCATTCCATGGAGATCATTTCACTTCAAAATAGTTATTCAGAGACCAGCTTCAGAAACCAGCTGCCATACATAATGGTAAATTATGTGTGTTGGACTTGTATCCAACTGGCATATTTCATTTACTTGAAAATCCCTAGTAAAGTGGCACTACCTGTGCCCAGGGCCTGTAAATGAACTGCTCCCAGTTGGCCTGTAGCACTAATTGTGATAACTGCTTAAGTAGCACTTTAAACATGTCGCAGGTCTGACATTGTAGCTTGTGTTGCAGTTTTTAAACTGGCTGGTTGACCTGTCTAAGTAAACCTTTTCCCAGCCCCAAACCTTCCTTTCTATACATGTAAGTCACCCATAGGTTAGGCCTGGGACAGCCCAGGGGGCATGGTGCAGTGTATTTCAAAAAGGCACTTGTAAGGTTTAGTTTTACATGTCCTGTTACTGAAAAACTCTTACATACTTTTTTCACTACTGCAAGGCCTAGCTCTCCCATAGACTAACATTGGCATTACCTTATTACACCTAATAAGTGACAATTTCCATTTAACACAAATAAGTCACCCCTACGGTAGGCCCTGGACAGCCCAGAGAACAAGGTGCAAGACATTTAAAAAGTAGGACTTTTACTTTGAAGTTTTACATCTCCTGGTAGTGAAAAACTCCTCAATTCATTTTTCACTACTTCAAGGGCTACCTCTCCCATAGACTAACATTGGAGTTGCCTAATTACATATGATATGCTGTAATTTCCAAATGGGAACAAGTAACCAGATCGTGTTTGGTGTCTTTGGAATTGTAATGAAAAATCCTGTCTCATGGTGAAGTTGGATTTTAAATTAGATTTTTGAAAATGCCACTTTTAGAAAGTTGCAATTTTTCTGCCTTAGCCATTTAGTATGTATAGCCTGTCACTGAATCACATGAATAGGTGTAGCTGATAGTTGGGCTTGGTGAATTCCTCCTAGATAGCGGCACACAATAGTAAGCTTAGGTGTGATGGGATGGGGCATTACTGGCTGTATGGATGGAAGGACGGGGATGGGCACAGCCCTACTTATACTTGAGTAGGCTGTGTCCTGTACCACACAAGAGGCTGCATACCCACTGTAGCTAGTCTGGAGCCTGGACAGGGAAGGCAGAATGTCTGAGGACCTCAATGGGAAACCTCTAGAAGCTTTTCCCACTTGAAAGCAAAACATAAGTATAAATATTAAACCCCAGATACCAACTCTTCCGTACAATTCTGGACATGTGGATGCTCTGCCAGGAAGAAGGACTGCTGTTCTGCTGAAGTACTGCCAATCTGCTGTACTGCTGCTCTGAAGGACTGCTGCCCAGCTGTGTTGACCTGCTGCCTGCTACCCTATTACCTGGATATGAAGGAACTAGATCTACTTCTGTTGAACCCAGGACCCCCAAAGGGCTAGATGGCTGGCCCTACTCTGCCAAGTGGTGCCCCCAGTCCTGTACCCTTGGAAGAGAGCCTGAAAGTGTTCTGTTAGACCATCTGTGTGTTCAGCAGGACCAACACACAGCCCCTGCTCCACTGAGCAACCCCGAGCAGAACCGATGCATCGGCTCTGCTGTGAGGGTTCTCCCAACACAAGGACTCACCATCGACTTGCAGCCCGCATCAGAATGGCCGCTGTGTGAATCTTCACCAACACAATCCCTCGCATCATAAATCTCAAATTTACAACAGCATCAACGACAATGCAGGTTCTTGTATCGTAGCCTCGCAGCTTTTCGAAACAGTGCATCATCTCAACTGTGCGACACATCCTTGTCACTGGACTTTGCATCACAAGCCTTTGTTGATGGGCTCCTTGATGATGATGCAGGACCTCATATCTCATTTCCACAGCACCTCAGAACTGATGCTTCTCCTCAGCTGCACAAGGCATCCTCGACACTGAACCTCTCAATGCTCCGCAACCAGGACTTAAGGTACTCTCATTGAACTGGCCTAGCTAGTTCTCTATAGCCAGTTTGTGCTTCACTGCGGTCCCCCTGAGCTTTTGACTTTGTCCCAGTCTAACGTGACCAGATAACCAGAGTTGGTGCTTTGTCCTTTTTGGTGCATTTTCACTCTTTAAATTTGTATATCTCTGGTTCTACTGAACAGATTTTAGTTGTTTTTTTAAAATGTACTCTATGTTTCTAAATTGGTGTAGGATTTTTCTTGTGTTGTGTTTTCACTTTCTTACTGTTAGAAGTGCTGCTTAAATACTTTAAACATTGACTCTAAGTAAAGCCTGACTGCTGTGTGCCAAGCTGTTAGAGGGTTAAGCACAGGTCAATTTGGGGTTTGCTTGCGCCTCACCCTGACAAGGATTGTGGTTACTGCTTGAGTAGGGTTTCGCCCTGTCAACTAGTAACCCAATTTCTCATAATGTGGTTCAAGGCCATTATTCACATCAGAACATTACAAGAAAACCCCCTATATTTTGTTTTTTTCTGTATAAACACAGAATTTATTGAGGTATTGAGATACACATTAAACTCTAAAAACTCTTTTAATTAAGCAAGGTTAAAATGACATTAACAAATTCTGAATCACTCATATAGCAAATTTGCCATTTCTCAAAGTTTGGATTTGGAATGTTGTAACACTGTAATACCTCTCACATTATGAATATTCAAGTAGAGAGAAGGATGAAATATTTATGCTGTGAGAGATGCACATTGAGACAAATTTGGATGTAAACTTTGCAATCTTAAACTTGACCATGAGGCATGGATATTTAAACCTATCTTGGTCTTCTATCGAAGTTGACAGGTTTCTAAGTCACCTGATACCAGGGTCCACATTGATGTGCCTGCAGGCATGCCTCTCTTAAGTGGTTTTATCGAACAGAACTGTTTGAGCCCGACAATATGTAAATCCTCAATAACGGTGCTTGAGTGCTGCCCTACCAGTATTTTTACCACCATTGCTCTGAGGGTCGGAAAATGTAGCACCCTTCTCCAACACAGCACTGTACATCAGTGTTATTAACAATTAGCAGGGCATATGTCACACTTAACCCCTTGCCTGCAGGGCTAATTCCCCAGCTGTGCTGGGGGGTGGGGAGGGGGGCGGGCACAGCACCCCGGTGCTCATGACGAGCTCAACCTGTCATGAGCCATGGTGGCCATATGTTCATGACGAGCTAAACTCATCACGGCCATACCCGTTTCTGTAGAACATTCAGCACAGCGGGGGAATTATCCCCGCGTGCGGGTGTTGTGGCCGTAATGACGAGCTGAGCTCGTCATGAGCACACGGCCACCGTGGCTCATGATGAGCATGGGAGTGGTTAAAGAGGGCATGACTGTCCAAGGACTAAAATTAAGCTGTGTGCTTTTGATCACTTATGTACGTGTGTTGCAGGGCTTGCAATGTGTTGGGAATGTAAAACTGGAGCAAAAGGAGCAAGCCAAATGGAAAATGGTAGACCAGCTGAGAAGCACAACTTTAAAGAAAGCTAAACCAGAATGCAGCCAAATATTACAAACGTCTTTAACAATACTCAGTTTCAGTTCGGTGCTCCTTAAACGCCGGTGGGACGCGGCAGCGAATCCCAGTAGTACGGTGGGTTTTCGCAGGGAAACGTGATCGATTGACACAATGACCCGAACAAGAGGTGTGCTGGTATGTTGTAACTTCGCCGCCTCAAGGTGTTAAAGTGAAAAACACTGTGGAATGAGTGAAAGGACGAACCCCTGTAAGCCCTGATAAAGTTGCGAAACTATACAGCAACGAAACATGTTGGCAATTTAATAATAGGTTGGCAATAATAGAAACCAATTTTAGGTTGATAGGCTTGCAGCCCAGAATAAAGGTCAAAGTGGCCAGCGAGCTTCTCAATTTTAATGGTGAGAAACACACCTTTTTGTTTTTTCACGAGGGGTGTCTGTGTGGATGTGTGCATAAGTGGGAGTTATTATTTGTGTTTCTTGAGTAGTGAAATGACCTGTTGATTTCACTGTTCTTTTCTTTCCTTTCTTCTTCCTTCCACGAGTGAGAAAGAGCTACTGATGATGATAAGTGGGTTAAACTGGTAATCCTCAGCCAGTAACCCCTTGTGGCGGTTCTTCCGTGAGGTGCTCTCTCTCTCTCACCACATTTTTGCAATGTTTGGGATGTGGGGTTGAAAGTGGTAGCAGATGCGTGGGTTTTCTAAGAATCTGACACAGTGACATATATGAATAAATGAAATTCCTATAAATAGGGAAATAAGAAAAATTGATTTTCCCACAAAGTCACGCTCATAAGAAAAGATGTGTCCTTTAGGAGGAGTCTCTTTTTGTATACATAAGCTTTATTTTGGCACAAAACCATAGAAGCAATGTAAAACACGAAAAATGCATGCAAAACATATAAACAATAAAAATAGTAAAACAAGAAAAAAGCAATTACCAGAACGGATTTTATCCCCTAAAACACTACATAAGATAAAAATCCACTACACAATTGGGTCTCATTATACAATTAAAACATCATAGTAGTGCAATTTGTAACGGTTTGCAACACAAGTAACATATGCATGTTCATCAGTTCATTAAGAGGCCAACCCCAGGGGACCTCATAAAGGTGATAAATCACTATGTCATAGGGATCATCTAGGCTCACTAAAGTGAAACAAAACGTCATCTTCATTCATTGCATTGCAGCTGAAACATGCATAGAAACAACAGATCCCTTCACCGCTATATATGCGCGCTCCCTTAGTCGGACTCTCCACATTCCCATCAAAAATCGATGGAATCCAAATCCTATTTGGGAACTTCCATCACGTTAGGACCTACTTTTGCTCTTACTTAGTAAGCTGCTACGAGCGCTTGTTTAAATTTAAGGCCGACTGAAGCCTTTGTCTCTTCTGTCAGTACCCACCATTACTGGGGGTAACTCAGGAAAAAATCTAGTAGCGGACACACCGGGACATTTACAGGTGACCGTTATTCAGCCCTTTCAGTCCTTGGAGCTCCAAGGATAGCATTGTTTACATGGTCTGTTTTACTGTTTGGAAAATGTCTAGGATGCTGACCTCTCTAATCTTGAAAGAATTATGAGCCTTGAAAAAGTCGTCCAAACGATGAAACACGTGTCGGTTGCGCATATCGTCTTCTGACCTGCATGTCAACAGATTGTGGCTCCCTGAAATGTAATAATTGACTTTGGTTTAGTGGCTCATGTAACAACAAGTAGTAGTTACAAATGTTTGAAAAGGATTCAAATTTGATCTTGAACATGGTCAGATCATAATTACTATACCTTTGTGGTGTTCTGGATTGCTTAATCATTTATGCATATGTGCAAAGTTTTGTATTCATACATTGTCTACACTATTTGGGTGGCATGGTGTGAATCCATGTGAGCACACAGTACTCGTTTATACAAATTACACTAACCCTGGACCTTACGGAGGTGCTGGCATTTCTGAGTTACCACTGCCATCAGAATTGTTTCTAACGTCTGAGTAACCTAGCTGCCTCTTTGTATTCTCTAGTTCCCAAACTCCTACACAGAGGAGATATACATATTTTCCTGCAATCAATATATGAGGGGGGGGGAAACAGAACATGCTCCACAGCAGGGGTCTCCAAACCGGTCCTGGAGGCCCGGATCCATGCCAGATTTTCAAAATTACTACATGTATCTCAATGGGGATATCCCAAAAATCTGGCATGGATCCGGCCCTCCAGGACCGGTTTGGAGACCCCTGCTCCACAGTCTCATTAGCAGCATCACACATTAAACATTGGGCTTCCTGCTCCTTCTTAGAGTTTGCACATTTATCTGTAAAAGCACCAAGAGGCAAAGTCCCATATCGTAACTACAGATACAGTCGCCTGGTTAAAGGAGTTTGCATCTCATCCAGGACACTACTGTGTGAGTTGATGGGGTGTGAATGTTAGTATATATGAGTGTGTCTGTGGGCACGCACATCTTGTGGCATAATGATAATATGAAAGGAAGTAGAACCCAGATGTGAAAGTGCGATAAAAAGGATAGGCCATAGGAAATGACATATTTTGAAATATCTGCATTAGCTGTGTATTTTCGTAATTGTAGTGAAACCGTGCTGCACAATTCAAAATTTTCGCAAAATCTTCTTAGACTAGACAAATATTTAGCACCCCAATACGGGTCAGCCCAGCTAGGCACAACTTAAAAGTATTAGACTATTTCTTGGGTTCTCCTTCAGAACCAATGTATTTTTAGTAAATGTATGTGAAAATAGGATTCTTAATTGTCTTGTTTTGCCTATTTTTTTTGTAAACATTTGTTTGGGGAAGAACACCCCAAAATCCCTCTGGAGGAAGTTAGGCTAATTTATGTTACTCACATAATATAGTCAAATCATTGGCTGGCATTACTCATCTACCCATTTCAGAGACCACCAGCCACCACTGCCCTCTGCACTAAACTTCTGCTTTACAGTCAGTCCAAGCTGTGTTCATCAAGAAGGGTGATCATTGTTCCACAACTCAGGCCTTGTATAGCATTGTATATGACAGAAGACTTGATCTCAGTCTTTGGAAAAACACAAGGGCTTTGTCACTGAGATCTTCAGATCTGTATGATAGCTGTAGCGTTTGCAGGCTCTCTCTCTCCTGTTGTAGGTGCTCTTTCCATGACGTGCATCTATCCCCTTGATCTACAACTCTGCTACTTATTTTAATTAAGACTCTGCATGTTAAACTATATTGTTTTTAAAACGAATTATATGCAATTAGGCATATTGCTTTTTTAAACTGTGTTGTTTTGAAACAAACTTTGACAAACATTGAATTTGATTGTATTGTGCTGGAAACTGACCTGTGCAGGTGGGAAAGTCCTTTCTGGTGGGGCAGCGAGGAAATCAATGGTTCACGACGAGGCTAGGTAGTTACCTGGTGACCGTCTAAGGAGATTAAAATAGCTACAAATGTATACCTTGAGGCTAAAATTTCAAGTGCTGGCAACTGCTCCAAGCAGATGTTTAAAATAGTCAAATCCTTCAGCATGCCTGAAGTAGAGACTAAATCTAAACCATCTTCACAAAAATGGTGCAAACAATTCGCTAGCACCTTTCATGACAAAATAACCTCCATTCAACTTAGCCTCCTACCTCCAAAATTCAACAATTGCATGGATAAAGATAGTACGAAGGAACTCACAGCATAAGGGAGAGGAAGGAAATTGACCAGACTCCTCCAATGCCTACCCCCAGTAACCCAGTTAGCTGTTTAGTCTCTTTTACGCCATTTCAGCGGAAGACACTTTTCTAGCCATAAGTCGCCTAAAATCAGGCTCCCTCTCTGAACCGGACCCTCCCTCTCTTTTAGCTCGCAGGCAAAGTACATCACCACACTAGTGCATCAGTTGTTTAATGCATCCTTGTCATCAGCTAAGATGCCCATGGCTTGGAAACAAGCAAAAATGTTACCACTGCTGAAAAAAACACAGGCAGATCCAAATGATCCAATAAACTATCGACCCATCTCCCTTCTCCCAGCCCTAACGAAAGTACTTGAGATACATGTCAATCAGCAGATCTCCGCACACTTAGAAAGCAGTAATCTCTTTCATACAAGTCAATCTGGTTTCAGGCCCAACTGCAGTACTACGTCAGCACTGCTGGAAGTACTTGACTCCATCCTCCTTCGTACTGACTGAGGCGACAAAGCGCTGCTGGTGTTACTCAATCTATCAGCAGCATTCAACACAATATCTCACTCCATCCTCCTAGCTCGTATACAGTCTATGGGGATCACAGAGTCAGCTTGGCAGTGGCTTGTCTCTTTTTTTTTGGAAGACAGACGTCGAGAGGTTTGGTGCAGCCCTTTTTCCCCCACCTCCCGCAAGCTTAAGGTTGGAGTGCCACAGGGCCCAGCTCTAAGCCTGAAGCTATTTAATATCTATCTCTCTCCTTTGGCCTCCTTAGTTGAACTCTGAGGTGCAAAATTAGTGTCATATGCTGATGACACCCAACTCCTATTCTCCTGGGAGTAGGGTGAGGTCTTCCCTGGTGAGAAAATCTGCGAGTGCCTGAATGCGACATGTAGATGGTTATCCAATAACCAACTCAAATGTAACGAGGGAAAGACAAAGCTCCTTTTCTTTGGCCCGGAGGCCAAGACATCATGGGAAACTTTCTGGTCGAAGGATGCCCCCCCCCTCATCTATTAATAAGTTAGTGGTAAAAAACCTGGGCTTTAATTTCGAGGAGCAACTATCATTTCACACTCAAATCAACCCTGTGGTGGGCATAGGCTTTGCCCTCCTTCGTGTCCTAAGGGCATTCTTTCCTCTCCTCTCCTTTAAGGCTAGGCAACAGGTGACCCAGGCCTTGATAACCTCCTGGCTGGGCTATGGAAAAAGCCTGTACGCTGGCTTGCCCAAATACCTGATAGACAGTTTGCAATTAGTTCAGAATGCAGCAGCACGTACCATCTTTGAGCTCCCACGTCACTCCCATTTCTCTGGCCTCCTCCACAGCCTACACTGGCTTCCAGTTAGGAACAGGGTCACTTTTAATATATTGCCTCTAACTCAAAAAGCCCTTCACTGGACCAGTCCAAGGTATCTTCATGATAAAATCAAGCCCTACACTCCCCAGAGAAACCTTCGCTCCGGAATTCTCTGTCTGGCCATAGTCCCTCGGATTAGGAAGGCAAGAGGCAGATCCTTCTCATTCCTAGGCCCTACTCTCTGGAATGGGCTGCCACTGACTCACAGGGCCATAAAGGAAACACTGATCTCCCGGAAAAAACGTAAGATCTGGCTCTTTTCTTCCACATAGACTCTTCTCCTTCCGGCCTGCAGACGGCTCCTTTGCTATAGCGTCAGGACACTTCTAGGAGTAACAGTTGCGCTTTATAAATCACCTACATACATACATACCCCCAATTGATTTGTCAGTCGGATTATGCAAATAAATATAAGGACCTGAATCTACAATCAACAGCCATGTTTGAGAATGTGTCATGTGGCAACAATGTTGTTTTTAGAAATGATGAATCAGTCACTTGGAATTGGTTGTGAGCACAGAGCCAGTGCATGCATGTACTCAGAACTCAACATGGTTTAGTCCTTTGTTTAGCCCATAGGCTACTGCACTTAGGGGAACTGGAGGCCACAGTAACCAAGCATAGAGGAATCTTAGCAGTGAGATGCACATGAGATGTATGTGGCCATGCATCCCAAATGCATACTTTGCAGGGCCAGTAAGGGGGCTGGCAACAACAAACAATAAGCCCTCCATGAGACCCACGAAGAACACCATATGGAGAAAATTACATGTGTGTCTTCAAATATGATGATCTAAGAAGACTATCAACAGACATTGGTATATCCTTAACTGTAGCAGAAATAAGTAGAGTAAACCCTTAATTGCATTTAAAAAGAAAATAAGCTTTAGGGACCAAATGGACCACACCAAACCCCAAAGAGGCATGTATTACATAACATGATTTTTCATCCTCAACCTTAGTTTTCATGATTTGCATAGTGAATGTTTCCCCAAGATCCTCACCTATTGGGACAACAATATGATTCTCATGAGAACGTAACCTTGATTTGTAGCGATATTTGTACTAACTGATGAGGTGTCTCAGGAGCAACAAGGATAGGAACTGCATTATATGAATCTGTGGGATAAAGGATGACAAATGTGATTCTAAACTGTATCATTCTTTCTTCAAAATTATTAGACAGGATTATGGGACCTCTGCACACTCATGCATGATTATTTCTATACTCTTCTGTGAAAGAAGCCACATCCTGTGAGTTGTGGGCTGACTCTCCCTTGATACTTAGAAGGAGACACTCTGTCAGCCTGACCTCTTGTTAGTAACTTATTTTAGTTGAGCTGAATTATTCTTCGTTCTGCTATTTCATGTGTTGCATTTTATTCTTAGCTTCATGCATTTATATGACTAATGACTAACTGACTGTCCCTTTGGCACTTATTTTGCTTTCTGTAACTTTAACTTTTAACAGGTCTCTGTGGTTTGCAATGTAATACTTGTCAGTCCTTATTGTGAAGCCTAATGTGATTTATATTTAATTCTGAAATGTGACTTGATTTTGAATCAATTTGAAAGACCAGATCAAAAGAAGAGCAACAAAATTCTAAAGGCATCAACACCAATCCGGATCCATCAAAAACGCTTTCATATGAAATTCAGAGAAAAAGCACTAGATCAATTGCTACTAACTGTGCTGAAATTGTGGTGTGTGCAAATGTACTAAAACAGCAAGCCCATTCACTTTTCCCTTCAGACTCCTTGGGTACAAACTGTTTAAACCAGAGTTTCCCAAACTGTGGTCCGTGAACCCCCTAGGGTCCCTGACACATTCCCAGGGGGTCCAAAGGAAGCAATTTTAAAAGCACTGCAAAGTATCTTGTATAATTAGCAGTTTTCAAAGAACCATAAAAGTGTCAAGATAGCGCCAGTGATTGATGCCTCTGCTGGAGAGTTTTGTCCAGTGGCAGCTTTGACTTATCTAATGTAGCACAGAGGGTTAATATGCCTATTGTAAAGAACGTGTACCATGCATTTTAAAAAACTGTATTTTATATGCATAGGTTAGTGGGTTACTGCTTTTGTCACAGAGATTATTTTGCTACTGTGCAGTTCATAAGTGACAATCGTAATCTAGCACAGTGACCTATAAACTGTCATCAAACAGCTGCTTGCAAACTGCAGTTAGTGACTTATGTTTTTCCCCAGTCTTTCATTATCCTGATGCTGATAAAAAGTTTTATTCCGGTGGAAATACATTTTTATTGTTAAAGTCAATACTAACCACTGTGTTCTGTTCTGAATCCTGAGTTTGTGCTTCTCCAGACCAAGCACTCTTTAAAAATGCCTACCAGTATGAATGACATGTGAATTCTACACCTAGTAGTTCCCTTTGCCTTATGTAACATTTTCTATTCACTGATTTACACGTATGATTCCACTGTCGCTATATGTGTGTGATGTAAAGTGCTCTGACATCCTACAATGGTATGAGAGATGCTATAAAAAAAATGAAATACACGTGACAGAGGGGCTATGGAGAGATGAGAAGCCCTGTTGGAGGGTGATATTGGGGAAATCATTGAAGAACCCCCAGAAAGATTGTCGTATTCTGGTGCATAGCCAGGTCTTCATTTGCTATTTTTTAAAAGCAAATACAATTCAAAATATAATGATAGAAGTGTTGTAGACTGCACCATTGTTTTCTACATTTTTTGGGTGGTGGGGGGAGGCTCCCAAGGACCCCTTTGTAGTGGTCAGGCTCACTCACTGCACTTGGTGTGCACCGAATGGGGACTGGTCTGAAACAATTTGCCAGGGCTGCTCTGGGTTTCCAGTCTGGCCCTGGCAGCGGCAGGAGCCTTGTACTGCAAAATAAAACAAACCATTGAAAAGTTAGTCACGGAGATGCAGCACCAACCTTCCCATTACATTTTTTTGTTTTCTTGCCCCTCCACACTTACGTGCACCGCCGTATCGTTAGACCGCCTCATAGCAACAACAGGGTTTTTTCTGTGCCTCAGTAAGATAGTGAGGTGCTAGTTTCGAATAGAATGTTCAATTAACACACAGCACCCAATCGCCTTTACAAGCTGGTGAGGGATCAGAATAATTTCCTGACTGCTAATGACACTAACATAACACAAACACAAGCGGTCAAGTAGCCCAAATTTCTGTTAGTGAGGGGCAAATAGTAGTGTACTCCAGTGTGTGTTCCCGCTGACAATATAAATAAGCAAAGGTGGGCAGTTTCGCTATGTCTGCCTTTCTAATCCCAGATCACCACCCAGGCCTTCGAGAGTAATGAGCGCAATCAAACCTTTAGTGAGGATTCACAGGTGCAAGTTATCATAGAGAACTCGTACTATAAAACTACCAGTAGGTAGTTCATATCAAGTAGGATCACAGACCTAATGAATGCCTTAGAACTCATGCGCGCTAACAGAATAGACTGACATGTTAACTATAAAGAAAAGAAGGGCCCGAATACACATTCTTGTTTTTAGTCTGTTTAGTCAGGGAGGTGTAAATAAAGACTATTGGTAACCTATCGTGACCCAATTTTAATCCCTGGTCCTATGGTGCCACCTCTTCATTAGCTGTAGATGTGCGACTAGGTGGCACATCACAAAGGTATAGTAACATACATACTTTTACTTAATCAAGGTCAGGAACTAGGAGTTCAACATATCTATCTATGAGCTCCATGGGAGCACATCATTGAAACCAGGAGCAGACCTAATGAGGAAACACACCACATTTACCTCTTCACTACTTGATGTTGCCCATTACCTTCTTCCAGTTAACACCACCCACATTCAGAGACAGGTCCCTTCTAAGGAAGAATGTCATTTATTTTTCTCTTTCACCCTCTCTTGTCCTTAGTAGAAAATCAAATGGTATTACAGTCTATGCAAAGACCTTATCATATTTATTGTTTTATACAATTCTTTTCAATCCTTTTTATTTTCTATTATTGTGTGTACATTGCTATGTCTGATACTTCAAAGGCTTTATTATAGCCTAAGTGTGATAAATTAAAATGTGGCTTAACCTGAGCAGACAACAACACATATATGTAGGGAATTGGGACTCCAGAAAAGAAGAGGGTTTGGTCCTCAGTTAACACTGGCTGGAAACACAATGGGCCTAATTCAGAAAGCCACTTTCAGATGTAAACTGAAGCCAAAAGTGGCAGGATTTAAACTTGTTAGTAAGTCACAAAAGTAATCTTGTGAGATGCAAATGGTTTTACTAGTGAATATTTCTCCCTGACAAGTGCAGAGTAGTTTGCAGTAGTAAATCTTATGCTCAGGATTGGAAGTCAGTAGATCATGAGTGTCTTGTACGTTTGTGAACACCCAATAATGTACATTTTTAGACATTCTCTTTGTGTTTTGCACCAACTGATGCCAGACTTTATCTTTAATGTCAACAAAGGATACTTTACTGGAGCTCTGGTGGAATGGACTCCCGTAAGGACAGCTACAAAAGGGCAGCAGTCCAGAGGAATATTCAGTCAGGGTTGCACCTGCAGAGTTTAACCTTTAGCGAGGAGTTGAGCCATCTGTTGTTCGTGACTATGAGTCCTGTTCGGGGCTCCATTTCTTGAGGCCGATCTGTTGGTCAGATAGCCAAAGAAGCTAATGGGCAACCAAGAGGTGACACTAAAGTCCTGAAATAATCAACTCTCAGCTAGCTTACTCTCCTTAGAAACAGTTGCTGCGCGGAATAAAATTGATTCCAGTGTTGTGCCATTTGTCTGGTTAGAAGGAGGGGGAGCCTCAGCTTGTGTCTGCAACCCAAGAGTACTCCACGACGAGACGGGCCAGTCAAAACAGCAAACAGCAGACAATAGTAGCCACAAACGACCCTGCTGGATAGCCAAAGGAATTGGCCCTGCCCAGCCTCTTCCTGGAACTGATGGTTGCAGCACGGGTGCAGGATGAGCGCAGGACAGGCCCGCATTTGACCCATGCACGTCCTACGCAGTGGTGTGGATGATGGTGCTTTATAGCCCGTGACCCAGAGCATGTGAGCATGATGAAGGACCTCCACCCTGATATGAAGTGGGAGATATAGTCTTCCCCCAGCAAACTGTTGCTCTCACACGCATTAATACAACTATTGGGCTTGCAGCACTGACTGTTCCTCCAACTGAAGTAGCCATTTAAACCTGTCTCAAGCCTGACATTGTAGCCTGAGTGTTCAGTTTTAAACTGCCATTTCGACCTGCCAAAATAAACCTTTTGCCAGGCCTAAACCTTCCTTTTAAATACATACAAGTCCCACCTAGGGTCTACCTTAAGTCGCACATGGGGCAGGGCACATTGTATTTGAACAGCTGGACATATACTTTAAGTCTATATGTACTGGCTTACCCCTCCCAAAGGATGACAACGGAGTTACCTTATTACACTTAATAAGTGATAACGTTTGATTGGGAGCAGGTAGGAAAGTCATTTTTGGTGCCTGAGGAAATGTAATTCAAACCCCTCTTTAATGGTAAAATCGGATTTTAAGTCACACTTCTGTAAATATCACGTTAGAATATTGACCTTTTGTTGGTTTAACCATTTGGTGCATCGGTCTGCTCCAGGGTCACATGACTAGGTGTAGCTGGAGGCTGGTCTTTATGTATTCCTCCTTGACAGCCACAACATAGAGAGTTGAGATGTTGGCAGGCTGGACCATTTTTTGCAGAATGTGGGGATGGGACCGTCACCTGCTACACTTGCAATTCAATGAGGCTGCCTCAGCACACACACAAAGGACTTCACACCAGCCTATTGTGACCCCAGACAGACAGGGACCAGGACAGATAGGCGGTACATTCCAAATGCCTCTGTAGGGGGAAATGCCAGTAACTTCTTCGACCTCAAAGTGGGCACCAGGTATAGGAAAGGGAGCCCTCAGACCCACTCAGTGCACTTCTGGACCTGTCGAAAAATCAGGAGAAGAACTACTGATCTCCTCAGCTGCAAGAAGAGCTGCCCTGCTGCACTGCTACTCTGCCTCCTGAGTGAGAAGGACTGGACCTCCATCTTGAACCCAAGACCACCAGAGTGCCTGGCTAATTGGCTGGCCTCCTGATCAGAGCCTCAGGACAGAAAAGTCTCCAACCCTCTTGACCGATGCCATTGGACTCTGCCTCTTGTGAATCCTAAACCTTGAAGTGGTGCCCCTACACCTCTGGCCCCTTTGGTAGAGGAACTAAAGATGCTATGCCAGCCCAACTGTGGTCTCTACCAGAACCAACACAGCACAACACAAACCCAACATAGCTCTTCACAGCGGCTCTTCGGAACCAACGCAGCACGACACAAGCCTGAATTTCAGGCCTTGCTGAATTTTCACCTTACTGCTGTTTAAGTGTTGCATAAATACTTTACACATTGACCGCTTTTGTGCCAAGCTACTAGAGGGTTAAGCACCTGTTAATTTGGGGTTGGCTTGTGTTTTACATTGACAAAAATTGTGGTGCTGCTTAAGTAGGATTTCAACCTCCTCAACCAGTAACCCACATTCTCTCAGACCCCTCTGCATAGGCAACTTGACAATCATTTTAACTAAAGAAACCAGCCCATTGCTGGAAACTCAGAAGTGCTCTGCAGGGTCATCTTCTTTAGCATGGTCGGTCACAGGACCAGCGGTACCAGTTGTGCCGCCTGTGTGTATGCATGAGTTCAGTTTTCTTTCAATGGAATATGGTGGTGGTGATGCATAATATGGTGGTGGTCTACTGCAGGTGCCACAGAGCCTCAAAGAACCTTAAACAAGGAAGCATATGTGGGCCTATATGTTGGCCTGTGGCGATGAGCAGCACTGCTGGGTAACAGGTGGGTGAATGGAATGGAAATGGGGAGAAAAAGTTCACCCTGGGGCAGAGAAACTAGAGCATCACCATTGCAGCAGGCTAACTCAAGTTTCTCACGATGACCAGTGGACTTACCTGTATTTCTTGCACACTGTGCCCTCCAGCACGCTCACCCATTCCACTCTATGGGAACAAGCTTTCCGAGGCCTGAACAAAAGTGTTTGATGTTTTTGAGAGGAAATCATTTGCACGTTTTGCCCTTGCTGGAGCAAAGACTGGGACAACAAAATATAGAGAATACAGAGTAAAGGGCCCAGTGTGGAAGTGACTCATGGCGCAGTTCACACACTCAGTGAAAACACATCTAAAACTTTCCTTAATAAGGTGAAACAGTTACCAGAGGAGGAGACCAAATTCTGCAGAATGATGTAAACCATTCTTCTTGGTAGTACTCAGAAGAGACATCAAAATGTACAAGTTAGACATTTACAATAAATGGACCGTTTGCCTAAACCTTCTATAATTCTAGCTGACCAGAGTTCACACATTACCATTCGGTTAATTGTATAAAAATAATTAAATTCAAAATACTAATTTACTCGAAAAAATTCGAGATGTGGTTAAACAAATATTGCTCACAGTCATTGTCAACACACCTAAAGGCACTACTAGCTTTACAAATATAAATGTTGCCTTGTGATTGTCCACGCCAACCTAGCAAGATATGTATGGAAGTAAAGTATTCTATCTAAAAACACAGGGAGCCTCATCATAAACACAGAGATTGTTCAAATGCACTAAAGGAACCCACGGAGTGCTTGACGCTGAAGTGTTGTTTTCCAGTTGATAAAAATACAATATATAACTTCTATTTTTGTAGAAGATGTTATTGAGGAGAAAACATAGCAAAGTATTTGTCACAAAGTAGTAGAATGCAGCTCGATAACAGCTGAGCTAAGTGTCTTCACGATTCTAGCATATGGGGACAGAACAATGGAAATCAAATACGCAGAAACTCAATATCTGTTAGAACGACAGAAAGAGATGAGCAGATCTAACACATGGGTTGATAAAAAGCCTCAAAATCAATTGCAACAATCAAAGCAAATGCCTAAGAGTGTCGATTTATTAAAAAAAACAAGTCACAAAGCTGAGGGTTAACTTCTGGAGAGTCGAGGGATTCATCTTAACGGAATGAAATCCCAGCTAAGATTTGCTGCATTGCGTTGCTATGAAAGCAGGCTGCATATTTTTATGCAAATGTATTCCTGGAGAACAGAAGCCCCACTCCTGTCTTTAACGAAGGCCTGCGGGCGCGTGCGAAAGGGATGCAGCTTCTTTCAGGAGGCAAGTGGACGTAGTGATTGCAGAGGCAGTACCAAACAAGACATTAAATACAAACAATGGACTCAGTTGCAACTGTACTAAAAACCGAAGTGGAAACCGATAACTTATAACGCAAGCTACAGAGTAGATGTCAAAATACAGAACAGGTCGACAGAAGCATGAGACAAAGAGCCTGATTATGATGTTAGTCGGACCGCCTGACTGGCTGTCAGCGGTCCCGCCATTAGGATTAGGGTGCGACCGCCTTCGAGGAGGTCACAATCTGTATATTTTGTACTGTGGCGTGTGCTGGGGCTGCAGCACAAGCTGCAGTCAAAAATAAAGACATTACACATATCCTTGCACCATGTGGCAGGCACCTTGTGATGCCTGCCACATGGTGCAAGGATATGTAGGTGGGCACCATAGGTGCTCAGAGGGCACATATCGGAGGGCCACGGAGGAAGGGGGGCCCGCTACCAGCCCCCAAGTCACTTCCTGCCCGCCTTTTAATAGCAAACTTACTGCCATGAAACAGCTGGCGGAAAGGGACATTGTATTTCCTATGGCAGTTCCTGAGCAGGCACCGCCACTGTTGTAGGGGTTGCAGTTCGTCGGACGCACCAACTGGCTCCTTGAGCCCATCGGATGTGTGGTGGTCAGTCTCCCCGCTCGCCCTCCATCCGCCCGCCATCTTGATGCGGCGGGCGGTCATGCAAGGACCGATAGCGGTAGGACCGACACGACGGCCTGACTGTGGGGGTCCCACCGCCATCGTGATAAGGTCCAAAGTTACTTAAATGTACGAAGTCTGGAACCAATGACGATGATATTTGGGTAACTGTGCAGGTATAACTGTTTAGCAGGGATGATGCTAGCAAACTAGGTAATGTGTGCCTCTAGTTTCACTAAGTCTGAGAAAGGTTGAAAGCATCATTTGTTTTATTTTCGGATTGGGAATACATTTACCATGGTCTAATTCTTTATTTATTAGCCCAACATGAGCAGTCAGTGTTCTGTTGAGCAGAATGCCCCAGTGCATCAAGAGCTGAAAACTACTTTGATGTCATCATTGGAATACTGAGGGTGGGACTGACCTGAGCTGGAGAAGGATGAGTCGACAGTTGGAGATAGTCATTCAGGAGCCAGAAGTTGGAGACTTGGCAGAGATGTGAACATGTTAGTGTAGCAATGATGTGAAAGTTAGAATGTAATGTGATGTACTATGTAGTATGAGGTTTTGAGAATGTTAATTAGAATATATGAGGAAGTTAGGATTAGCAGAGCAGGAGTATTTAGGATCAGGAGAGAGGCTAAAAATTTACTTTCATGAGGAAAAATATTAAGAACTGGAATCCACTGTACTTGTCTTTATTTAAAGTCATCATTACAACTTGGCGACGTGCAGATCAGCTCATTTATTGTATTCACAGGATGAAAATTGAGGCGGCAATGCTGGGCAGAGATTCAGCTAATAAGTAAAGCGCTGGTTGGAGCGGAAGTCTTGCACATGACAAAAGATAGTAGAGCAAGATTAGCAAAGTGTCCAGTAGTGGCCATCTTTAAGTCAGGCCCAAAACAAGGCTATCAAAATCACCACAATGATTTTTAAGTCAGGCAAATCCTCATAGATTCACTTGAGGGAAGCCATTTTAAAGTCCATCAATAAATATACATCTGGGTTAACTGGAAAATGTCCATCAGAGCAAATGTTTGGCAAACTTGGCTGCCACATGTATCGGCAGATCCACCAGAGGACCATAATAATATTGTAAAAAGAGAAAAGGAAATAAAAGAGAGAATGTAGGATTATGCCTATGGGAAAAAGAACATTCAAGAACGAAGATATCAAGTTGGAGATTTACTGTTGGTAAAAGCAGAGACAAAGGAGCAAACCAGAATGTATATTTCATCCCTCTACATTGAAAATAACAAGAATACAAGGATCAGCAATTACTGCACAAGATGAAAGCAGATTGATTACCAGAAATAAAACACATTTCAAGAAATTTAGAACACAGATGCAGGATTTGCAGAGTGATTTCGATTCAGTCACACATTCAGAAATGGATTAATCTTCTGAACATGACATCATAAAGGAGAACAATATTTTAGTTAAAAGAGCAACAAGAATTCTTTAAAAACCACTAGCGACTGTTGCAGCAGAAGCTTTGTTTTCTTCGTTTTCTCAGTTTCAGTTTCTGGGCCCATATAGATACTTCACTCAAACTATACTTTACCCACAGAGGCATTGTCGTCCAATGGACCTTTCTTCTTCGCAGTGAGGGGTGAGAAATCAGGGTGTCACACTGTTGTTCACCCAATGAGGACCTATAATTGGTATCCAACTCACCGATTAGAGATCTGGTTCAAGTATACTACTCTCAGACTATCACCCTCTCTATCATGCATAAAAAATCAAGACACAGACATATTTAGATAATTTGGTTATTGTACTAAAGATTCAAAATCAATGTATATAAGTAACATCTTAAGCAGTTCAGCCATAAGTCTTAAAGCACATAGTATAAAGCCACACATTTAGTCAATGTAAATCTATTTACAAATAAAAGAAGCCATAAAGATGATGGTTAAGGTTAGCTCAAAGTCCTAGTGCAGGATACAAATGTGCATTCTGATGCCATTTTGCAACCTTCTGCATTGCTGCTCCTTGGACCTGCCTGGAGTCCGACTTCCCTCTATGGAGCAGTCCGACCCGGGGCCTGCCTGTCTTGAGAGAATCGTGGCCTCCCGGTGCCTGTGGAAGACCCCGGATGCCGAAACCGCATGCAGCCACTCTCCCGATGTCATGCATCGGCGGCGGCGAGTCCCGGCCTGCTGCCTGATGATCTGCATTCGCCAGGGCCCGACCTGGAGTCGGTGGCAGGCGCTGGTACAGTGAGTCCTTCCCCTCCGCCCTCCGAGGTTCGACGCTCGCCTGGTGCCAGCAGTGGGGCCTTGGTCGCTTGTTTCCTGGCACCAATTACAGCTCCTTGCTTTGGGGGTAGCCTTGGACCTGCCCAGAGTCCGTCTACTAGTCCTGGTGAGTCCTTTCCCCCCGCTCACTACCTGGCTGCATACTTGGAGACGGTTGGTTGGGCGGCCTTCGCCGGGGTCCTCTGGAGCGATTGCCGGGTTGCAAGGGAGCAGGGCCTCGACAAACCCGTCGGGGCTGTTGCATGCCGATTCCTGCTGGGTCCCTGCTTGTTTTGGCTTAATTCGGGGCCTGAGGCGCTGAGGCAGGCTTGGCCTAACCCGATGCAGCCTCGCCCCAGCTGATGACTACTGGACTTGGCCTGCTGCAGCCTCACCCCAGCGGCCTCTGGCGTTCAGCGCTCCTCCAGCCTGCCGGGGGGCTGCCCAGAGACCTGCTGCACTGGCTGCATGCCTCTTGCCTCCAATACTTGGCACGCTGCTGCCTCACCCCACGGCCTCCTGCCTCCCTTTTCCAGCCTGGGCTTTTACACCAGAGGCATAAAAACAGTACTACTACAGATATTGCTCAGAATCCTCAGATTGTTCCAGGGCTAAATGAAAAGACTCCGTCGAAGATTGGCAGCATCTTAACGATACATTTTCTGGCATATATTTACAGTTCTCTAACCAGCTCCATTTAGTAAAGGAGAGTGGGGACCCGGAAACAGGCAGTTGTGAAAGGTTACTCCACCGGAACAATTGTATCCTTGGGAGACCTCCCTGCCGGGCGCTACTTCGAGTTTTGAATATTGATAAACTTGTATGTTGTATCCCGTGTTGTTGGGAATCTCCTTCACATGTGATGATCAAGTCATGATCACAAGAGACCTGTTTATTTTGGCACTCTGACCGAATTGCGGTCGGGCCGATACCAGGACTGGGAATGATAGACACCAGTTTTAGAGCACTTTCCCATTAACTGCACTTTGTCTTATCACCCTTCCCAGTCACAGGGTGATATTCACTGTTCTATCACTTTGTTATATTTGTGTTGTGTCTTGTTATTTCTCATTTTTTATTTTTTACCCCTAACCCTTATGCTTTGCCCTTAGTGTGGCTACACCAGGGCAGTTTGTAAGCAGACCCGATGATGAAGCATGTCACACACTTTTGTGTGTGAGTGAGGGCAGTTTTTCAAAACAGATGTCTTTTTTTCTGTCTAGTGTTGTTACACGTGTATTCTAATCTCTCCACCCCTTCTTGTGTGTATACTTTGTCTTGGGGGTTTGGGGAGGTGGAGTTGTATAATCTTTTGACCCTCTCCCCTCCGTTGTGAATAGTGAGTGGGGAGTATCAACACTTAGACACCACAAAGAGATACTTCCCTAAGTATTTCACATTGTCGATAAGGTGTGTGCGTGGTGTGCATTCGTGATCTTAGGTATGAGTTTTATTTTGGTGTAGAGGGTAATTGCAGCTAGTTTACAATACAGGACAGCCATATTATTTAAAATTGACCGGCTTAAGCCAGGGCTGTCTTTGATTTTGATTACATCTTAACCCAAATTGTGGTTTATTCGTCAGCTCACGTTCGTGTCTGAAAAACACTTATGCCTGCTCCCTGTACTCTTGAAGCCCTGCTACTCTGTGAACGCTCTGTTTAGGCCCAGAGCAGTTTCCCTCACTTCCAGAGCCCTGCACTACTGCGGACCTCCTTGACGGCACCCTGGAGTAGGGATCCGCACTACTGGAACCTCACCTGCAACCTCCCTCAGCTCTCTTTTGAGCCTAAAATTTCCTGACCTTCACCAGCATTGCAGGGCCTTGCCTGACCGCTACTGGGGAAAACTCCTACATCCTTGTTTATCATCCTAATCTCTTCAGAACCGCTGTGAAAACCTTCAAACACTCCATCCTGAAAAGGCACCCGAGGACCCTGATCTCTGACCTATGATATAGAGCGGACAAGGGCACAGTCACTAATGACCTCAACTTCTACTCCAGAAAAACCTCCCTAAGGCACAATGCTATCTCGAACCTCCTTAACATACACGAAACCAGGAACATTCCGCATGGCCCGAAGCTCACAATAGTGCCCTCCTCATTCTTGCGCGCTGACCCTACCATCACTCTATACAAAAACAGGCCCAGTCAATGCAGCCCTATGGGTAAGGACATTAGCCTCCTGCTTAGTCAGAACAAAGACCCTACAGCTCCCCCACGCCCCCACCCCCTCCAAGGGCACAGACTAGACCAACCCAACCCGTGCCGTTCTCCACTTTAAATGGCTCTCTAGATTATGTCTCCCATAATTCCTCCTGGGATTCTCCTCCCACCCCTACTCTACCTCCGCCATCCCTCAAGGAGATCCGGCCGTTGCCCCCTCCTCCAACCAGTGCTCATCACCCACCTTCATAGTGACTCATGTGCTCGACACCTGCAGGGTAGCAAACACCCGCCCCAACGCTCCCTCGACCAATCCGCCAAGCGCGCCTAGCCATACACAAACCACTCCTTTAAGGATTCACGACACTGGTCAACCTAGCACCCCCACCATGCTACCAGTACTTGCCAACAGAATCGTTCCCGAATCATGGGACCTCCTACCGGCAAGATCTTCCCTCTTATTTGGATATTGAAACTCATTCAAGGGCCTATGACACAGGTCAACCTAGCCCCACTACCATACTACCAGCACATGCCAACAAAATTGCTCCCGAACCTGTGACCTCCAGCCCGCAAGCTCTTCCCTCTTACGTGGATATTGAAACTCTGCACCACAGAGCAGCCAAACCAACTCATAGCATCCATAACTCCAGTCTGAAACTAAAGAACCTCCTTCACCTCACCGAACTCTCGTTCTCGAATTTCAAGCTCCCGCTAAACTCTACTCCCCACCCTGTCACCGAGCACCCGCATCACCCATACCTCTATCCTTCAGAAACTTTAGTCTTCGCAAGTAGCCCTGCCACCTCTCGGAGGAGGAAATTCTAGACCTCCTTCTTTCTTACAAATGTGCCCCTGTAACCCCAAGTCCACTACACCTCAGAGAAAAGGAAATTCAAGCCATCCTCCTTACAATTCTGCCCCGGTAACCCCAAGTCTACTTGACATGAGTGACAAACATGCTATCCGCATGGTTGCAATCAACCCCAACAGGTCAGTTACCCTCCACAAAAGAGGAGTTGTTGATAGTAACCTAGCGCTAGTACCCTTGTCCGCCCCATCTCACAACACTCTCACCGACCCCCTCTGTCTGGTCTCCTAATTAACTGCCGCTCAGCAACTAAGCATGCCGCTGTTGTTGCCGATCTCATCCTGAGCAAAAAACATGACTTAGCAATCCTGACAGATCGTGGATCAATGAATCCTCATCTCCCTGCATAGACCTCTTAGTCCCTCCCAACTATAACATCGCATGGCTGGACAGGCAATCCAAAAAAAGAGGAAGGCATTGCCTGCATCTGCTGCTCTAATCTCCTTGTCACTGTACTACTGGAAAATTACACAGACTCCTGTGAATACCTTACACTTTCCATATGCAGCAATACCACCTAACTGTAGTCTGTACATCTTTTACCACCCCACAGGCATGAACGACACCTTCACTGCCCACCTCATGGAAATCATCACAGCCAAGGCTTCCCCCAATTCTAAAGACATTTTCCATCAAAGACCTCCTGGCCAACCAAGCCCTTACCCAAACCTGTTCACTCCCAACACACTCGAAAGGCGCCACTCTAGACTGGATCATCGCTAAGGAGTCAGCGGTCAAGCTTATCTCTATGGACTCATACGACTGGTCTGACTACCACGCAATCACTTTCCTATTACCTGGCACCCACAAGACATGGGCACCGCAACCTGGTTTTCCGAAACATTGGGTTAGAGACACCAAGAACCTTTATCACGGGGAAGTGGCTGCTCGCTGCAAGTCTGACCTCCCCCCCCCTCATATCACAACGGTCAATGAACATTACTCTGCGACTATATCTAACATTCTTGATGATCTTCCTCCGCTAAAACTAAAAAGAATCCACATCAAAGACAGAAACTCCTGGTTCAATGGGTCCCTCAACAATGAGAGGAGATCCCCCCAGCAGGAAGAAAGAAACTGGAAACAGCACCCCTCAGCTGCACATTTAAAACTTCTCAGCCAGTCCAGAAATGCCTATAATAGGAATGTCTTCAACTAAAGAAAACAATTCTTCAGATCAGAACTGGGGAACGCCAAAAACAGACCACCCAAGCTCTTCAAAATGGTCAAACACCAATCCAACAAACTGGCTAAAACCTCTAATGAAATCCCTAAATCCCTAATATCATGCGAGGAATTCTCCTTTTTCTCCGCCAAAATCACTGCCCTAGGAACCAAACTTAGATCCGCCACCTGCTCCCATCCCCTTCCGGATCTACCTATGCTCTCCGCACTGCCCCTCCAGACATCACCCAGAAACCAAGCGCACTGGACCAAATTCAAAGTTTATGACAAACATTCTGTCTCGAAAATTCTATCCTCCTTAAACCCGAACACCAACTTTAATGACCCACTCCCCTCTAACTGCTTACCCACTGACTCTCCATCTATCATTCCTAGTTGGACTGCAATAATCAGCGCCTCCCTTCTACAGGGGTCGATACCTGACTCTCTGAAAGCCCGCCAAGTCCTCCTCATCTTAAAAAAACCTACGCTGTATCCCGCTTCCCCTGACAACTTTAGGCCAATATCTAATATCCCACTCCTATCTTAAGTCCTGGAGAAATGTGTGCAACTGCAGTTGAGCCAACACATCACCAACTTCCACCTACTAGACTACTTCCAATCCGGATTCAGGCCTGGGCACCGCACTGAAACCACCCTTCTCCACATCGTGGATGATGCACTCAAAGCCCTTAATCAATGTAAAACCTGTCTGCTAATCATCCTAGATCTATCCTCTGCCTTTGATACGGTCAACTAAGAAAAACTCCTTGAACGACTCAAACTCAGGATTCGACTGGATGGCCCTGTTCTTGCATGGTTTAGGTCCTTCCTCCAGAACCGCTCACAGAGATTCCTAATCAACTGTAACTTGTCCGCTTCCTCTCCATTCACAGTTGAAGTCCACCAAGGATCAACCGTGTCCCTTACCCTCTTCAATCTTTACCTCGAACCGCTAGCTGAAGTACTACGCACTGCAAATATCTCCTACCACATGACAATGACACCCAGATCTACCTCAAAATCACTTCTCCTGAGGAGATTTTTTCCCTGAATGAGGCATTGAAGTTGACTGTCCAATAGCTCACCTCTAACCAGCTCAAACTCAATGCAAAAAAACCCAGAATTTCTCCTAATTTCCCCATCCAAAACCAACCCTGACATTCAGAAATGGATTAAGGCAATCACAGCTTTAAACTGCCCACCGACCATAGTGGACTCCACTAAATCCCTGGAGATAACCCTAGACTGCAGCTTGAACATGCATGACCACATCAACTCGATGGCCAAAGCAGCCAGATTTCACCTGAGCTACCTAAGAAAACTGAAACCATTCCTTGACACTCCGGACCTAAAAATGGCAGTTCAGGCATTAGTCATCTCTAGACTGGAATATGGATGCTCTACCCTCTTGGGTCTACCCGCGGACCTCCCTAGCCCCATTAAAAGCTTGACTCAACGCGGCTGCCAGACTACTAACAGGTTCAAAGAAATTCAACCACATTTCACCACACCTGAAAGCTCTGAACTGGTTCCTCTTGTGGCCAGAATCCAACTTAAACTGGCATGTATCACTCACAAGGCTTTATACTCAAATACCACTGCATTTCTCACCCAGAAACTTGTGGTTTCTGGAGGAACCAGAAACTCCCAGTCCGCCAGATACCTCTTGCTCCAACCAGCACACTTGCGAGAAAAAAAAAGTACAATCGGGCCTTCTATGAGGCCGCACCAAGAATATGGAACTCCCGCCATTAGAAGAATTCCATCCCTGGCATGCTTTAAAAAGGAGGCCAAAACGTTCCTAATGGGCAAATTCCTCTCCTAACTCTAGCTTTGCAATCACCTCAGCGATTTTGTTCTACTTTTGTTTACTCCACACCTTGGATTAACCGGATGCTATCCACCCAACACCTCCAGGTATCCCACCCTGGGATCTGGGACTTCTTGTTCTCGTAAAATGTATTTACCTTTTTTTATCCCAAATGTTTCCACACCCTCTTCTATGTCTCTTGTATACAACTTGTTAATCCTGTAAAGCGCTATGATACCCTAACGGGTCAAGTTCACGCTCTATAAAACACAAATAAACAAGAAGTAATTGCACAATCACGCAGCGCAAAGTGCCAGTGCGTATAAAGCCTTTTCTTTTGTGCAGACAAAGGCTTGATGATGCTCTGACCATGCTGTGATAAGTTGTCTTTGCTACGTGCACAGTCTGAGGCTGAAAAGTGCCATATGCTTCTAAGTACAAAAGGAGACCAGGGAAACAAAAGACCCCAATAAGCAAACTAGAATCATTTGTCATGTGATTAACCTTCCGCTCATCAGGTACAAAATTGATACTCCAACATATTTTCCCATGTTTCTCTTGAGAAACAACTGTGCACGTAGCAGAAGTGTTTCGTCAATTTCTTACTTTCAGGTGAAGCAATGCGTCAGTTCCCGGTGGCGACTCCTTTTGGCGGGGAGATGCATTGGAAACTTGGTGCACAGGTGCAATGCATGAGGAAATCCAGACGCTACGGGTTGATACTGCGGCAAAACAGGTGCTACGTCGATTTCCACAGCCGCAGACATGTGATGTATCGATTCTTTCAGCCGTATAGCTGGGACCTGCGTCGGAGCGGGGGTCACGGACGTTAGAGACTCGGTGCTCTGGACTCGGGCTGCAGTGGTTCTTCAGGCTGCGAACAGGCAGTGCATCGATTTTTCAGCCACACCGCAGCAATGCGCTGGTTTTTCAACCGCATGACAAGCTTGTGGCAGGAAAACAGCACTGGAAGGTCGATGCATGGACTTTCAAGTCTTGAAGAAGCAGAACTACCACCAAGGATCCATAACTGGAATTAGCACTACTTGGCAGGTCAGAACTCCCAGAAGTGCAGTTCAGTAATTCTGCAGATGAAATATTTGATTGTCTTGAGACTTCAAACAGGAGGCAAGCACACACAAGCCCTTGGAGAACCTTGGAACAGCAGGATAAAAGAAAGAACATTTCAATTATTTTGTTGCCCACAAACAGAAGCATCAACTGCAGGCTAACCCAATAAAGCAACACACAGCAGTACTCCTCCTGACAGCTCTTCAGCTCTTCATCTTGGCAGAGTCCTCAGTCCAGAAGTGTTCTAAAGATGTGGGGTTATATGTCAATACTTATACCCCTTTTGACCTTTAAAGTAATCATACTTCAAAGGGTAGTCTTTGTAGTGCACAGATCCTGCTTTGCCCTGTCCTGGCTCCAGACACACTAAAGGGGGGAAGAGACAGCATTGTGAGAGGACAGGCGCAGCCCTATTCAGATGTCAGCTTCTCCCACCACTACAGCACAGGAAGGCCCATCAGCCTAGTGATGAGCCATCAGGATATGCAGGGCACACCGCAGCTCCTTTTGTGTGACTGTCTAGAATGAAGGAACAAACAACCGATCTGTCAGGCTAAACCAGATGTTGATTCCACAGGTAGGCAGAGACACTGAATGGTAAAGCAAGAAAATGCCCACTTTCTAAAAGTATTATCAGAAACAATGGTACCTGGGGAATAATAGGACCACATATTGATACTAGGATGTGCAATGACAATGGGAAAATTTAAAATGATTTCAGAGAGCGAAGAAACCACGTACACCTTTAGTTCAGTATAACTCAGATGTGTTTTATAATTGAAACAAAGATATATACAATGAAAACAAAAGAGAATAATTGTGCGTAGTGTCCCAATTGAAAACAGGATCCTAAAGAATGGGTGACATTTGTGTGACAATTTATACAAGGTTTCTGAAGTGTTTGTAAAAGTCGACCATTCACAATCATATGCAAAAATGAACTGTGACTATATACAGTGATACGCGCTGGTTAAATGGTTCACTTCTTCTTTCTGTCGACAACATTTCGGCCCTTTGTATGCTGATTAATCTAGCATATGTATTTTACACAATCAAGTAACGTTTCAACTAGATCAAAAATGTCTATTATATATGACTAAATATATGATGTATATAGTGCCAAACACATGGAACAATACACATATATAGTAATGTATCTTGTTTTCATATGTCATAGCCACTTCCATGTTGACAGTCCCCCACTTCGGTCTGTAAGCACATAATGTGAAATAATATGACATTCTCATCTTCAGTATACAAAGGGCCTTATGTGATCTCTACTACTGATACGGTCAATCACAGGAAATGTAAAATGCACCTGAGAAGATCACCATGTGTCCTCCGTAATTTTTTTGCTGTTTCACATCTTAGTGCCTCCTCCTCCTAGTATGCGATATTATCACTATACCATCAAAATACTCATTTATTTACCATCCGACTGTGGTTTTACATCGTAAACTGCCAGCTTTTACAATAATGTATACATTTCATTGTGCCTCTAGTATGGCCTGTATACCGTTTTTGTCATTATCAAATGAATGAACCAGTGCGCGATCACACACAAAATGCAACAATGTGCAAACTCTTTTCTTTTCACCACTTTTGACCTGTAACCTTGGGTCTTTTTTCTATTTTTCTTCCCCCGACTCCGAAAACCAGATGACACGTGCCACGGCAATCACCAGTAATGCCTGCGGTTCAATCCGGTTTCGGTGGGATCGCTGCTTAATGGCAAGGAAAACACTCGCTCCCTGTCATTTGGCTGTTCAGCACGCAGACGGATGCTGTTGTGCTGCTCGCGTGGTGGATCGCCCCGCGTTGAAGGAACTTGTTCAATTGAATTGCTCAGAATGTATGAGACTGACACTTCCATGCTGTGCCCTTATGGATATCCCCTATAAATGATCCAACTATTGACCTAGTATAATTTAACAGCTGACTAACGCTGTGAATATTGTTAATTACAGGACCCCCATTTATTGAAGTCCATTGCAGACAGACTTACGCTGTCGGATTTATGCACACGCACATTTTATGTGTGCTTAAGACACCTTAATTAGGTATGAGTGCCTCCACTCGCACGCGCTTTGACGCATCTGCATCTCCGCACCTGCTAGCTCACAGTAAATTCAAAACTCCAGTTATTATAGGTCATACCTTCTTGAAACACAGGTCAGCACGACAGCACCTCCTGTGTAACAGATACCACTCTCAGGTAATTAACGTCACGCAGAGTTCACTATTCAGGATGTCCTTCGCTTTCCATACTCTCTTATTAATAGTTTTTCAGAGTTCCTACTCATTCCACCTTCCAACACACGCAGTAGTGTTTCATCCCTTCATTCCATAGCAATGTGCCATCCACTGATTGCCAGCTCCACCTAATCCTCACTTGGGGTAAGTTGCATCATCGCAGGATATATATTAGTACAGGTAGTGTTACTCACACTTCTATGATCCATAATTCTACTTGGCTGACTCGTACCTTTCTCTCTCTTCTCTTCTCACAACACTAAAACCCAGCTGGGTTCCCTTGTGAATATCTTTTTCTTACTTTCACTCAATTGTGGCGCACACTCCACACTTGGCTGCGCAGTCTACCTACCAGGTACCCTCAATTCTAATGCCTTTATCTCCTTTTAGTCGCATTGCTGCTGTAACATGGGCCGTATGCTTACACTATCCTTCTTTTCATAGATGTCCCTACATCCCTAGGCCCTGATGAGACCTTAGACTGCACGAAGGGTCGAAACGTCGTCGACAGAAAGAAAAAGTGAACCATTTAACCCGCGCATATCACTGTATATAGTCGCGGTTCATTTTTGCATATGATTGTCAATGGTCGACTTTTACAAACACTTCAGAAACCTTGTATAAATTGTCACAAATGTCACCCATTCTTTAGGTTCCTGTTTTCACTGGGGACACTATGCATGCACAATTATTCTCTTTTGTTTCCATTGTATATATATCTTTGTCTGAATTATAAAACACATCTGTTATACTGAACTAAAGATGTATGTGGTTTCTTCACTCTCTGACATTATTTTAACCCTTCCCATTGTGATTGCGCTTCCTAGTATCAATATATGGTCATATTATTCCACAGGAACAATTGTTTAATTTCCCTGGTTCCTTAGTGAGTAGGGTCCCCAAGTCTCCCTCCTTCACTTTCTAAGTGGCATTTTCAAAAACACACCGTTGAAAAACTACTTTGCTAAAAGATGTATTTTTAAATTCTGAGCTCAGGAAGCCCAGACTACAAATCTCTAGCTGTTCTCCTTTGAAAGTTACACTTGTACCCTTTCAAAATGGCCGCCAAACACGAATGAATTTTCGATTCCGTTCTCTTTGTTTATGTAACACTGTGTCACTTTCTATGCACATGAATTCTTGTAAAGCACAACTTTACAGGCTCCTGTGTGCAGCTGAGGTCCGGGTACTCCTTTGTACGTTGGGTACTTCGGAGCTGGAATATTTACGCGGCGGCCCATGCCGCGGAAGGAGCACCACCCTGAAAGAATCGGGGGCCATACGGTCTTGACTACGGGCCGAGAACATGGGACAGCAGCGTATGGATTCTGCACGCATTCCACACAGCGAGGCCCATCTGTGGGCTTGAAAAGTTACCAACTGAACATTAGCGCGACGTGAGGCACTACAAGTCCCATAAGTCCCATCTAGGGCGTGCATCTAAGCAAGAAGGAGTGTGGTGCCTCAAGCGCTCCTTCATTACTGCCAAAGCCTCTGAAGAGAAGTGGGGACACTTCGAAACGAGTCAGGCATCCAGGGCAGTTTGAACAGTCAAAGGATATCGTTGTGCTGGAGGCGTGCTTACCATTCAAGGCTCCTTGTGTGCAGCTGAGGTCCGGGTGCTCCTTTGTACGTTGGGTACTTCGGAGCTGGAATATATATATATATGTATATATCTATACATGTACACACACATACCCATCGCCACTGGCTAGGTTTGCGTTTATATAGAAATTGCCTTTTTGGTTTGCTAATAACCTTCGTGCCGTTTGACAAATCTTTACGGAATTTCCCCAAAAAGTGTCCTTATTTGCCGAGTTCCTTCATGGAAAGTTTTGGAGTGATTCGTCAAGCAAGGGCCAAAAAAGAAGGAGAGTTTCAAAATGCAAAATCCCCATGCGTTTTCATAGACATTTTTGGAACAAATTATTGCAAAAACTGCTGAAGTGCACCAAATTTGGCAGTAAGCTAAATATTGGTTAAAAAAGCGTGCTTTTTATTTTTTGGGGTAAACCAGTTCAGTACTTTTTGAGAAATTAGGGTAGGAAACTATTTGTATATCTGGAGGGTTATGTTTGAGGGACTCTAGAGAGAGTCCCGCGAGTTCATCTTAAAAAAATAGAGCATCCAGATTGGTCTAGATTTTTTCTCTCACTTGGGTCATGTCCCTCTTGTGGAAGTGAGCATTCTGCAGGTGCAAGGGCTCGGATTGTCTGGCTGCAACATGAAAGAATATGTTGCTGCTAACATTACAGGACTGAGGGGAATTTTGCTGTTTGAGGGGGCAGGGTGGGGATACCCTGCCCCCCTAGCCCCCCTAGGTAGACCCAGAAGTACCCCTGGGACAAATTTATTTTTGAAAAATCAGGGATTTAACTGCAATTCTGGAGTACTTCTGATGGACTGTGGAAAACAAATAGAGATACTCACAGTTTGCCCTTTGTGCTTTTGGCGCTACATTCACTAAAATCTTTAACATTTCATATCTTTGGTTCTACTAAGAGGACTTTGGTAATTTTTGTCTTGTTATTTTTTCATTAAAGAAAGTTGTATTTTTCTAACTTGATGTGGGATCCATTGTGTGTGGTGTTTTTCAGTTTACTATTGTTTTAAGTGTTGCACAAATACTTTACACATTGCCTCTGAGTCAAGCCTGACTGCTCTGTGCCAAACAGCCAGAGGGTTAAGCCTAGTTTAACCTAGGGCTGGCTTGTGCCATACCCTGACCAGGATAGGGGTTGCTACTTGGCCAGGGCTCACACCTGTCAACCAACTGTTACCCCTGTCAACCAACAACCTGATTCCTCACATGAGTTATAGTTACTTGAAATAACTATAAATGGTGAATTTGAGTGCTTCTTTGAGTTTAAAAAGTACATTGTCACTGAAGTTTTCACCTAACTATAAAGTTACTTTAACCTTTGGTTTTGCAGATCCCTCTCTCCAGTGGCTATGGCGACACAGACAGTGAAGCAGGGATTACATGGTACGTGAAAAACAAGAATAGATGTAAATCAAGGTTGTAATCAAGGAAAATTACAGTTGATGCATTTTGGCAAGAGTACACAAACAAAACAAATTTGCGGAACTCCAGGGATAAACGCTGAAAACCTTTATTCTTGGAATCACAGCTCGACCAACGCGTTTCAACCTTTGTGGTCTTCTTTATGCAGGTTAGAAACTCTTCTAACTTTATTATATACACCCAAACATCCAACCTACAATGACGCCTTCTGGGACATGTAGTCAAATGCAAAAAAACAGCAAAACTTAAATATGTATCTATCAGCAATACAAGAATAATAGATTATCACAGTGTGGCTTCGATTTGTGCAACAATGAAGCTTGTCCTTAGTTGAATTTGTTAAATCATAATATGCACACCACACTCCTTTTATGCACTGGCTTGTCATTGCCATTTACCAAGGTATACCGCTAACTTACTGCAGTATTCCATGGCACAATATATCATTAGGGGACAAATGTTGGATTCTATTGCTTTACCCATGTGTTACCCATAGTGTTACAAGGGCAACACATTACTTATGTAAGATTTACCAAACAATTCAAACCATGCGTCGCACTGATTTGCTTGGTACATACACAGAAACTCAATGAAATACAAGTCGCTACCTTGCCTTACTCTGCACAACATAATCTGCAGTCCTCCAAAATTTCAACTACATTTGTACCCCACTACATATTACAGTTCCACACTATACGACACTCCATTCTGCACTACTCCATAGTATGCCACTGCAGTGTACACCACTGCACTGTATGCAACTCCGGTACTCAATATCACTCTATGCCACTCCACCCTAAGCTTTCCACTGTATGCCACTCTGCTCTAAAACACTCCACTCTACACTATTTCACTGTATGGCAGTCCAATGCATGCCCTTAGCATACCATAGATTTTTGCACCACCTTACACCACTCCACTGTACGTTATTCCATTCTACACTATTCCCTTGGATGACACTGCACTCTGTGCCACTCTACTATATGCTATTCCATTCTACCCCAATCCACTCTATGGCACTGCAGTGCTTGCCACTCCACTGAGGGCAACTCCACTGTGCGCACTACACTGGACACCAATCCAGTCTATGATACTCCACTCCACTGTATGCAACTCCATTGTACTCTAATCAACAATTCGCTTTTCCACTGTATGTCACACCACTCCATGGTATTCCACTGTATGGCACTCCAATGTACACGCAAAACCACTGCGACACTCCATTCTACGATATTCCATTAAACGCCACTCCACTGTACACTAATACACTGTAAGCTAGCCTTCTGTAGGCCACTCCACTGTACTCCGCTACACTGTACGCTATTCCAGTGAATGGCACTTCACTCTATGACAATCTAGTGTACGCTATTCCATTTTAAGGCAAACCACTCTTCTACACTCCACTGTACACTATTAGATTGTACGGCATTCCACTGTGTTCAATTCCACTATATGATACTCCACTGTACTGTACAAGACTCTACTTCACTCTATCCATGTACACTCCACTGTCTAACTCTACAGTAGAATCTCTGCCCGTACACTCTATTCCATTAAATAACACTTTTCAAATCTCTACGATACAGCACTCAACTCCACTCTACTGTACAACAAGCCACTCCAATGTATAAGAGTTCACTTGACTATGTACTGTAAAATGACACTATAATCCACTCCAATCTACTCTACGACATAATGATACACTGTATTTATACTTTACTCCACATAACATTACATAACTCCAATTCACTCTACTCTACTGTTTGATATTTTACCTCACTGAAAGCCACTGTAAAACCATCCAATCTACTGTACAACACACTACTGTACTCCATGTACCTCCACTCTACAACACTCCACTACACTGTTTGCTATTCTACTACATTACAATTGATTCCGCTATATACTGCTCCACTCAATGACACTCGACTGTATGACATTCCCCTTCATTTTACTGTACAGCACCCCAATTAATGAGACCTTAATTATTAACACGTGGTACTATGATTTGAAACAAATTTTCATTAAAAACTATTTATATTTCATGACAACAACAAAGGTTAGGGAAAAGTTACAGTTGAGAAAATGTTATTTATTCTTTCCATACAAACCATACTTAAACTACATAAACATAACTCTCTACCCTACCATGTACTGTGTTCTGAGAAATCATCTCAATTTAGAGTTCATACGTGCTGTTATGACAGGTATGATTTAGCACGGTATAAGTGATGTCATTGCAATCAGTGTATTGAGAAGACGTGAGTTATATTTAATGTAGAATGGCAAGTGAGGTGTGAATTTCTAATGTATGGTTTGTATGGAAAGAATAAATAATGTTTTCCTAACTATAACTTATCTCTAACCTTCTGTTTATTCATGATAAATATATATCCTGACTAAAGGGCTACTGTTGTCTCGCTAGCTTATTGACTGCTGATGCCTTTTCAAATGCAGCTCCTTTAAAAAAAAAAGCATGGTTCATTATATCTGTTGATGCTGTTCATTTTTAATAATAAGTATTGTCCATTGAATCTGATGTATACGTTACCTGGGTTCTATCCTGTAGGGCCTCTGTAATTGGGTTTACAATCCAAGCTGAAAGAATCAGTGGAGAGAGCATGCTCTGTATTACGGCACATTTTGCACTTGCACTTTATTACTATTTTTAGGGGGGTGCTGCAGTCTAGCATTTTTTTTTCTTGCACATGTCACTTTCCAAGATATGGGAGAGCGGGTGTGCGCCACAGAGGTTGCTATTTGCCCGGGCAGGTCAGCGGTCTAGTTTTTATAGGGGGATGACTCTACACCATTAAAGGCGATCCTATGTGCTGACGCCTCGCTGATTAGAGGCTACAATTGTCACACTCCCTTATTGACTGCTAATGCCCTTTTAAACACAGCTCATTTTGAAAAAAATTATTAATTATAGCTATTGATGATGTTTGTTTGTTTGTCTGATGTGTACACTGCTCAGGTTCTATTCTATTGTGACTCTTTAAGTGGGTTTACAGCCCAAGCTGAAAGAAATAAGTGCAGAGCGCGTGCTCTGTGTTACGGCACATATTTTACCTATACTTTATTTCTGCTTTTGGGCGGGGGGCTGTAGTCTAGCATTTTTATTTTGTTTTCCTGCACGTGTCACTTCCCGAGTCAGGAGGATGGGTGGTGTGCACCATAGAGGTTGCCATTTTCTCAGGAAGGTCAGCAGGTTAGCAGGATGTCTCTACCCCAACAAAGGCACACCGAAAGCACACCTAAGCAAGCCCATCTGCATTGGTGAACACTCAGCCTGCACTCAGAGCTCGATTTACGGTAGCTAATGGCCTACGCATTTCTTACTCGCCAGCGGAGCTCCATAGCATGTGCCCGGCACCCCATTGCAGAAGTATGAGTTTATCTCCTTGCAGACGTCTGCCTATTGCTTGTATCCATTATGGATATGCCCTGTCTCGGCCAGTTGTGGCTGGCGGTAACCCCAATAGTGGTTCCTATACCACTCTAAGCTTAGCGATTAGGTCAGCCTTGATTAATGTGCGCTCGCTTCTAAAAACTGCCTAACATATCGACCTCCTGATTGAGGAAAAGCTGCGCTTTCTCTTTCTCATTGAAACCTGGATGTCAGAAAATTCTCCCCCTGCCCCCCCCCCATGTTGCCTTTACAATATCTGAGAGGGTTACCATGCTGCATTGTGATAGGGTTAGGAAAGGAGGTGGGGGTGTGGCAAAGAGTTTCAGGTGTGTTACCTTTGAGCTGTCAGACTAAAAAGGGTCTGAAATGCTTGGTTTTTGTTTCTCCCTATCAGTCAACGTGTCAGTCAATTCTTGCAGGATTGTCTCTTAGTGAAAAAAGCCCTCCAGTGGGCCCCTCGATGTCAGATAGGTTAAATTAAATCCACATTTGCTGTGCTGGTCGCAACGAAAACAGCGTAGAGTTGCGCAGCTTCTCACTCTTTCAAGTTGTTTTGGAGACGGTGCAACCTCCACGGCAGGGCGCCGTTAAAATGTTTGTTTGTCCAAATGCCCAAGAGCTTTAAGGTCGCACTCCCAGCAAACGTACCTTCGCAGGCATTAACACACAGAAACCAATCTGGCATCTCAGGATTCTTTTATTAATATGCCGATGCGTTTCGAGGCTTCAGCCTCTTCTTCCCAGGCAACTGCTGAAATGCGGGTGAGATTTCAAACAAACATTTTCACGGCGCCCTGCCGTGGAGGTTGCACCGTCTCCAAAACAACTTGAAAGAGTGAGAAGCTGCGCAACTCTACACTGGGTTCGTTGCGACCAGCACAGCAAATGTGGATTTAATTTAACCTATCTGACATCGAGGGGCCCACTGGAGGGCTTTTTTCACTAAGAGACAATCCTGCAAGAATTGAAATGCGGACAGAGAACCCACTGAGGGAAATTAATGTATTCAAAGGACCACAAGTCCCTGCATGCACCATGAATGAAAAGCAGCACATGCAGCCCACTGGGGGCGTTTTAAAACAGGTGCAAGCAATTGAAATCTCACCCGCATTTCAGCAGTTGCCTGGGAAGAAGAGGCTGAAGCCTCGAAACGCGTCGGCATATTAATAAAAGAATCCTGAGATGCCAGATTGGTTTCCGTGTGTTAATGCCTGCGAAGGTACGTTTGCTGGGAGTGCAACCTTAAAGCTCTTGGGCATTTGGACAAACATATATATATATATATATATATATATATATATATATATATATATATATATATATATATATATATATATATATATATATATATATCCTACTGGCGGTCGCCAGTAGGTAGTTATAGTTAGGATTATTTTCAATGCAAAATCTCAACATTCTATTGTGAATAACTTTGGTGCCGGTTGAGAAATCTGCTTGAAAATTTCCTCAAGTTTGCCTCGCGGCGCTCCGGTCCTTCCCTGAAAGTTTGGGGGGGATTCGTGAAGCGGGGGCCGAGATAAAAGGGGGGTCCCAAAATGTGTTTTCCCCATGTTAATTTCCATAGGGCGGTCAACCTCACTTTTAGCCCGAACGGCTGAATGGATTTCCACCAAACTTGGCAAAATTGTAGGGACTGGTAGCCCGATGTGCCTTTGCTATGTCTCAAGATATGTGCTCCAGTGGATTTTGAGTAATTTAGGTTAAAAAAAATATATATATCTATGGCCGCGCTCCGGTACGCGCACCGGGGAGCGCTCCGGGCGCGCCACGCGACTTGCGCACAGAAAGCTGATTGGCTCTCGGGTGTCTGTCAACATCCAAACAGTCCGGAGCGGCCGCCATCTTGTGTCTCGGTAGGATCGAGACACAAGAGGTGGCAAAAACAAAGGGGGAAATTAACATAAGGGGGCAGAGTAGACCCCCCCTGACCTCCTAGGTTTGATGTGGGGGCTATAAAAGGGCCCCGCGCGGAAAACATTTTTTTTAAATTTACACGGGGGAGCGCCCAGTACGCGCACCGGGGAGCGGACTATGGGGAAAAAAGAATGACAGAGTTTATAAAAAATGTAGCCTTTTTTTATAAATTGGAGGTAGTTCTAAAAACAACAGTTTTTTTTCTTCTTTTTGTTTTTTTATATTTTTTTAGTGTTTTTTGAACATTTTGTACTTTTTTGGCTTTTATGAACTATTTTATATTCTTTTTGTTATTTTTATGGGGAGAAACGAAAAAACAGGGAATTGAAAATGGCTCAACTTGAGCAAAAAAAAAAAAGGAAAAAATTAGGGTTTTTTGTGGCAAATGTGGTTGTCACCAGCAAGGACGATGAGCTTTATGCTCTGTTTACCATAGGAGATGGTCTTACCACAAAAAATACATGTAATTCGGAAATCCCCAAACCGTGATTGTATGCAAGGGATCGTCTCCCTTGTCTCTGGTCCCGATGGAGTGGGTTGCTTTCTTTTGGAGGTGGTGCTTGAAGATTGGGGAGGGTTACTGGCCAATTCCCTCATCTTTGCAGCAGAATAGTTGTTCGGATGCTTGCGCTGCATGTGTCTAATCATGGTATTATTACCAAAAGAATATTTTTTGTTCGGGTTTCCCCTTGAAAGTTCCATGTCACAGATTAGGCAAGTCACCTTGGCCGCATTGACTTTCTTCTTGCCCTCTGGGATAGAAAAAAACTCCCATACAATGTGTGGTCTTGGCTTGTATGGGGTATTGTCTTCTTGCAGCCATCTTCTCCCCTCCTCCTCCTCCTCTTCCTCCTCCTCCTCTTCTTGACCACCAATGTAATGTTGTGGTGGTCCTCTTGGTGGTGGTGGTGGTGGTGGTGGTGCAGGTGCTGCAGCTGCTGCTGCTACTGTAGCCATTTTAAAGTACAAAATATTTCTCAAAGTTGTTCAAACAGGTCTTCCTCAGTCAAAGGACAAAGTCAGAATAAGGAGAAAAGGTGGGGTCTTTCATCATTTGGAAAAAAAACTGTCCTGAACCAATGAAGAGTGTTATTTTCAGGTCACATGACCCGGGCTTTCATCATTTAGAAACCAAAACTGTTCTGCACCAATAAAAAGTGTTATTTTCAGGTCACATGACCCGACGCGCTTACGCGACGCGCCCCGGGTCGCGTTGCGTAAGCGCGTCGAATGTTTACGTTGCGCGATCGTATTCGCTCGAGTGCTTCCGGGTGCGTTTACGCCGTGCGTATCACGCGGACGTGCCTACGCGATACATCACGATGATGTTTTCGTTCGCGGCAATAGCGCTGACTGGACGATGTCATGAGTGATGTAATATCTGACGTCATCAGCAGTGCATTGCAGGCGCGCTTGTTATAGTGAGTCCAACTAACTATAACATTGGAATTTCTATGGTTTTTCTGTCAGTAAAATTTCCAGCTAACTATAACTGGTGTGAAACCTATGGTTTTTTCAGTGAATATATATATATATATATCATATATATATATATATATATATATATATATATATGATATATATGCACCAACAATTCCAACCACTTCCGTCGAGGGCCGAACGGCGAAGCAGGAACTCAGACCAACCACAGCAGATTAGACAAGGTATGATTTATTTTGTTCTTATATCGCAGCCAGCAACGACGCGTTTCGGGCTTCAAGAGCACTTGATCACATTCAGCGAGTAGTTATAGTCAGGACCTAGTTTCCATAGGGAAAGCTTTTTTTTTTGTTTTGCTAATAATTTTTGCGCCGCTTGACGATTCTTCTCGAAATGTTCAAAACTAATTTGCCAGTCACTTCAGCTGCTGTTTGGAAAGTTTTGGGGGGGTTCATCAAGTAGGGTCTGAGAAAAATGGGGGTCCCAAAACGTGTTTTCCCCATGCAATTTCCCATAGGGATTTTAGACATGACTACCGCCCAAATCGCTCAACGGAATTACACCAAATTTGGCAGAAAGCTAGATCTTGGTCCAGAGAGAGCTTGCTTTTTGTAATTTGGTATAAATCTGTTCAATAGTTTAGGAGTAATGGACAAAAAACATATTTATGTATATCTAGAGACCCGCAAGGTCCGAGGGTCCGACAGATCTCATAATGAGATCCGATTGCTGCCACCTCTTCAACCAGCAAATGGTAGCAGCCATCTTAGGACTCAGGACTCAGTCCAAGTCATAAGAAAAAAGGCAAAAACCCCACAAGGAAGTAGGGCAGCAATACACCTACCCCACTAGGCCTGGTGGTGGGGTCCCACAGGTACCCCGTCTGGAGCCCAAAAGTCGAGAAAAATAATATTTGCTTCAACTTCATGAAGGATCCGCTGCACAGTAGAAAAAAAAACAAGCGTGGTCTCCTGGACAGGTGGGCCAGGTCCTGGGAGGAAACAATCATATATTTTGGGGAGGGGGCTCAACTCTCTAGGCCAATTCTTTCTTCATGGACCCCATCCCCCAGGGCCTGCCTGATTTTGAGAAGGGGAGGGTGACCGTGCAGCCCCCCTCCCTGAGCAATTAATGGCCCTGGCAAATCCCACCCCCCAAGGCCAGCTAATGCTCTGTCCAGTGGTGCACAACCCCAGGACCCTGCGGTTTCCCTGGCCATACTGCGTGGGCAGGGAAATCTGTGTTTGCTCTCGCTTGGCGGGAGCAATTTCATAACTACCATAAAGAACATACGTTACAATGCTCAGTGGGACTGACCTGGTCCCTGTATCTAGCCCGCCCTCTGTCGTGATCGGCCTGAACTTGTGACTTTGGCCAGGTCCAGCACTACCGGATAATCACAGTTGGACTGTTGTGCTTTTGGCACTAATTGTACTAAAAACTTTAAAAGTAAATATCTATGATTTTACTGATGATTTTTTGTTGTTCTGGTATCATTTAATTTATTCAAATTTACTTGTGTTTTCATTACTGTTGTGTGCTGCATGAATATTTATACATCATCTCTAAGTTAAGCCTGACTGCCTTGTGCCAATCTATCGGAGGGTTAAGCACGGGTTAATTTAGTGACTTTTTGTGGTTCACCTTGATAAAGAATTGTGATTGTTGCCAGAGTGTGGCCTCCACCCCCTCAATCAATACCCAATTTCTTGGAAGCTTAATTCCCCAAATGTTAACAAGTAACTACTTTCCTGAATGTCAGGTGTCTGGAAATACCAACTATATGTGTCTTTTTCCTAATGATGTGTTTTGCACAATCATTTATGCAATGTGTGCGTCTATCAGTGAATTGCAGCAAAATCACTGTTTAAATGCACAATTCATTTGATGACAGATATTATCTAATTCTTTACAACATGGGACCTCTATAATAAAAAATAAAACGCTCTTACTCTGACTGTCTGGTGAAACGGCCATGCAGAATATTTGTGTATAATGTTATAAAAATTGTGCCATTTAATTTCTGGTTCCTTCACATAGAAACATGTCAGTGGGGAAAGTTTTAAAGTTTTGAGTCTCACAAGTCTGCAGAGTGATAGAACAATAGGTGTGTGGGTTTTCACTCGATCAAGGCATGAGAAAAGCAAGAAACGCAGTGCTATAAATGTAGCAATTTCAGAAGTAAGTGAAATGCCACTTCAGGATGCCCCCCGCTCGGTGTCAGATATCACCTCTGGACCATATAGAAACATATTATAAAGATATCTTTTCAACATCTACAGATCCTAAGGATTCTGTTGGTGGATGGTAGATCTCCCTCCCACCCACTGGACTGGTAACAAGATTATTGTGAAACAAAAATACTGTGGCTTAAATATTTCTTCCAAAAATATGGTTTGACTGGGTGGGATATTCAGGTATGATATCACTGTGTGATGGCAGAATGTTACCATTTGTTTCCAAGTCATTCATGTCTCCCTCAAAGAGAATCGAACCCAGAGAACTCTGAAGTCATTAGACATTTCTCACTTTCATCCACAAAATAGGTATACCAGTATTAGAAGCATTTTTATAGATATGTGTAAATCTATAATTCCATTTTTCAAGGCACATCTCTCCAGTATACAGAGTTTGTTATTTCTTTGCCTCCTTTGTGTATGGGGAAGACATAGCCTATCTGTTGTGCTGTTAAACCTTTACTACTCCTTCTGAAATAACAACTAAATGAGCCTTTACTTAGACGCTTTCATCAGGAAAATGGGTCCAAAAGGACACTCCTACAACAGCTGTATCTCCTC
Organism: Lissotriton vulgaris; assembly: GCF_964263255.1. Taxonomy (NCBI): domain Eukaryota; kingdom Metazoa; phylum Chordata; class Amphibia; order Caudata; family Salamandridae; genus Lissotriton; species Lissotriton vulgaris. Next base: position 732,504,298 of record NC_141687.1, read on the forward strand.
CTTCAATATCCGCGGAATAAATCTTGAGGATATATGAGCGCTGAAACCATAAATAGAGGAAATTAATATACGTCTTCAAAATTTGGATGATAAATGGTCTACTATGCAGAGTAAAGTCCTTCAAATAGAGACTAGTGTGGGCACTTTTCAGTCTGTTGTGAGTCAAGTTCCCTCTATACAATTACAAATTTCACAGCTTCAGAAGCAGGTTAAGAATCTTGAAAATCGTAACGGGCGCAATAACCTGCATATTTATAGATTAGCAGAGGGATTCAAACGCTCTACACCCATCATCTTTTTTCAATCTTTTCTTCCAGAGATTCTTGGTCTTCCTGATACGCCACCATTAAATATTCAAAGAGTCCATCGTTTAGGTCATAGTCCACAAACAGCATCTTCATCTAATATGCCAAGATGTGTTATTCTGTATTTTCTAGAATACACAGATTTGTTGAAAGTACTGCAAGCAATCAAAGGCAAAGAAGAACTTTTTGGAAAGGTTCCACTCTTTTCTTTTCCTGGGATTATGCTAAAGCAACGGCTGATAGAAGGAAGACGTTTTTGGACATGCAACCAGCGCTTCATAGTATTAATACCATATTTGGTCTTATACATCCTTGCCTTTTCACAGTTACTTATAAAAATAGAACTACGACCTATGAGGACCCTACTCTGCTACAACGTTTTTTGGACAGTTGCAGACAAGAAGACATGAAAGTTTCTAGAACTACTGTTTAATTCTATATTATTTCATTTTAAGTTTATTCCTTGTTGCTTGTAATGTTTGTGTTCTGTTGCGTTGCATTTTATATAACATGTGTTTTCTTTTGTCAGGTACTGTTTTTCATAATACTTCAATGTGACTCCTCGTCCGCCTGGATGGTGTGCTTCCTGCCTCCCGTTTCTGCCCTGGGGTCTCCGGTCGGTCATGTCATTCCCTTATATGGCCTCACCACCCTCAACTTGTATGTATTTTTTGGGGTATGTCAATTTTTCTACTTCTCTTTTGTTTATGGCTTTTGTCTTTTTCTTCCTTAGTATTTTTTGTATTCTCTTATCTCTTTTTATTGTTTTCTTTTTTCTCAGACCTCTCTTATCAACTTTATTTCTTTTTTCATTCCAAATTTACATCTTTTCTCGATCCTTTTTCGTCCATTCTTTTTTCTATTAATTTTATTCTTTCTTCCTCTTTTTCTGCACTTTCATTTTATTTCTCATATGCTATCTATTTTCCTATGTTATTCCAGTTTCATAGTTACATTTTAATAGATATTCTCACCTGTTTTAACATTTTGAACCTATTAATGTATTGTAGATGGCATGAAGATGCCTTTCATAAAACGTCAAAGGGTTTTAGCACATATTTCTAGCTTAAAGGGTGATATTGTTTTGTTACAAGTAATTCATATGTCAGATAAAGAAGTAACTGGGCTCAACAGACAATGGGTTGGTCATATTTTTGCATCTCCTGTTTTATTTATTTTAAAGGTTTTATATAGCGCTGGCAAGACCCGGAGGTATCAGAGCGCTTTACATGAGTATCAGACCATAGTTGCAGGTTACATCATTACAAAGGTTACACAGTTATTAGAGCATGGCAACATAGTTACATGGCAAACAAAAAAGGACCTATACATAAAGGAAAAAGCAGGCAAGGGTAGAGGTTCAGGGGAGTAGGGTAGGAGCAGGGGAAGTAGACAGAGAATGAAGGAGGGAAAGAGGAGGGGAGGGTAAGAGACACAGCATGGAAAGAGGAGGGGGAGGGTGACGGGGATACAAACCGGCAGACGAGTCAAATCGGCATCCAAAGTCCAGTAAGCTGTGATCCCAGGGGAAGTGGTATCATTTCCCCATCTCAGTTGTGAGAGGCTCCCTATACGCATTAGACTCTCTCAGAGGGGTCTCAGACTCCAAGGCCTACATACTGGATCCTTCCTCAAAAAGGGGAGAGGGAGTGCTTTGGCAAGGGCTGCCATACCTGGGATAAGGGGAGTCCAATCAGGGTGACGATGATCAGACTTTTAAGGGAGTACATGGGGTCAATAGAGAACATATAATGATCTCCATGAAGTAGTGGACGAAATCCGCTATTTTGAGAGATCAGATTTAGCCGATTTTGGGTTTCTGCGAGAATGATCTCACTGGGTCCAAGAGCTACTTCAAACAGCGAGGACGAAGCTGGCCACTGTTCCTGTACTGCACCTACTAATCCAGATAAGTCCTGTTGTTTAAATTGATGACTTATAATGATGATTATTAGTCGGTGGTGATTTTATCACGGTTTATGATCCTATTGCACCCAGACGCTCTAAAGCTTGCTTTAATCCTTCACATGCCCATTCTTAGTTTCAAAGATCTCTGGTTGATACTTGGAGATTATGTAACCCGACTCTTCAGGAGTATTCTTTCTTTTCCCCGGTTTGTTTTTCTCAATATACTATTTTTTTTATATCTAAAGCACTTGCTCAACATCTGATACACTCAGATAACGGTTCCATATTAATATCAGATCATGCCTCAGTCACTATGGATTTAGATCTCCGTCCACTCACTACTGGTACTAGAAGATGGAGATTTAATAACAACCTTCTTTTAGATCCCACTTTTACACAAGCTTTTTGGACGATTTACCAACACATTTTTTCTGGAGAATGAAACTCCTGACATTTCCCCTCAAACTATTTGGGATGCTTTTAAATCTGTTTCTAGAGATTTCATTATTTCTTTTGTGGCCTGGAAATTGAATTTATATTAAATTAATTTAAAATCATTCACCTCTTGTATTAAACAATTAGAACATAATATGTATAATACTAAATCTAAAACTGATCTTGATGAATTAGTCAATGCTAAATGTGCGTTTAATATATTTTCACAGAAATTGCTATTTCATATTTACATAAATATAGTGCAAACTATTATGGCAGTCAGAATAAAGCAGGAAAGCTTCTTGCTAATTATTTTAAGATTAGAAAAGAGAATACTAAAATTGATTCTCTTTTAACCTCTACCAATAGTACTATTCATAAAAATTAGGATATACTTTCAGAATTTACTCAATTCTTTCAGACCCTCCATACCCCGGAATCTCATTCTAACAACCAACAATCTCTGAAACATGTATTGTCTATCTCTCCTCCTTCCAATGCTAATGCAGATTTTTCTCCATTGGATGCTTATATTCAAATTCAAGATATTGTTTCTGCTTTTCGTCTTATTAAACGTGGTAAAGCTCCAGGACCTGATGGTTTCACCCTTAGAGTTTTTTTCCTATTTTTCCAAAATGTTCATACCAAAATTACACCAACTTTTTCTCTATTTTATATCTAATCAATCATCTTGTGGTTCATTCCAAGAAGCTTTAATATGTCTCCTTCCTAAAGATAACAAGGATCATACATTATGTAAAAATTATCGCCTGATTATCATAATTAATTTAGATGATAAAATATTTGCAAACTTTCTTGCTGTCTGCTTAGCTGTTTTCTTTCCTCAGCTAATTGGGAAAGAACAATGTGGTTTCATTAAAGGTCAGCATCTTTCTAACAATACTAGATTATTTTTTAATGTTCTTAGTAAGTTTAAAATGAGATAAATTTCCTTCAGTAGCGGTGTCTTCAGATGCGGAAAATGAATTTGATCGAGTCAGTTGGACTTTTATTTTTTTCCATGCTTTCCTGGTTTGGTTTTGGTTCTAAATTAATTAGTTACATCTCTTTGTTGGATTCTTCCCCTAAATCTTCTACTTTAGTCAATGTTCTTTTGTCTCCATTTTTCCCCCTTTATAGAGGTGTTTGACAAGGTTGTCCTCTTTCTCCTCTATTATTTATTCTTGCTTTGAACCCTTTTTAATAAAAATCAGTTCCAATCAATCCACAGGTGTTGTTTATGGTGATAGTCAATTTAAACTTTCAGTTTACGGTAATTATATTTTACTTTTTATTTCTCATCCACAAACATATTTATCAGATTTACTTTTAGAAGTGGAAAATGTTGCATAAAAAAATATACTCATATCTAAATTCTTATGGTATAACAAAAAGCATTGGATATCTCTCCAAAAACTCAAAAGACCTAAACATTTGGGGTGGTGGTTATTTCCTGGAATTCCATACATACCATTAGCCTTTTTCTTAAACAAACTTATTTCCTGTTACAGGAGGAAAACTCTTTTCATTCTCCCTTATGGACTGGTCTTGAAAAAACCTTCTTTCATCCTTTCTCATGTATGGAATTGTGTCTTTTACGTTGAGGCCTTCATCATTATCCCTTCCGATTTTTAAGAATACATGCAAAGTATGTCAACCTATATTTATCTCCTATGGAAATCCTATAGAAAAGTTTTTACAGTCATCAATTTGGCATAATATTCTTGTTAAGTTACATAAAAAATATTTTTTAGAAGGATTGGTATGCTAAGGGCCTCAAATGGGTTTATCAGTTTTTTCAGATTGTATTCCTTTTTCAGTAGTTCAATCTTGTTTTTCCCATCCACTTTCATATCAAGCTAAATATGTATCCTTGATTTCTATAATCCAATCCTTATATAATAATCTTCTTCATATTTCTAATCCTTTTCCCCCAATATCCAGTATAAATAAACTTTTTTATACATCCCCTTCCGTGTCTCAATTATATAAACCTCCGATAGCTCCTCCAGGTGCTAGGGATAAAACAGACGTGAAGCGGTTTTGGGAAATTAACATACAAAACACATTTTCATTTTTGATCTGGATCAAGATTTGTAATAAAATAAGGAAATCTTCTAGAGCAGCTAAGGCTACCCAAACCTTATTTGTTCTCTATAATAGGCTCTTAATCACTCCTGCTACATTGCATAAGATAGACCCTGCTATCCCGTTTACATGTTGGTCATGTTCCGCTGCTCCAGCAGATCTTAAACATATGCTATTTGAATGCCAACATATTTATCAATTCTGGTCACACACACATTCTATTTACTTTTATTAATATTTGTTTAGGAAGCGTTTCCGAAGATTGGAAAACTCAGTCTAAAGTTGTCAACATTGTTTTGTTTTTTTTTTGGTTTTTTTTAAAACCTTTATTTAACATTTGCAATCAAATACAAACAAGGGCCTACAACCCCCAGGGCTGGCCGCTAATTATAGGATCTTAAATTCACAATGTGCATCGGTTGCAAAGGTAATTCAAGTTAGACACAGGATAAGAGGTTTTCATTTTAAAATAATAAGTGGAGAGAGTCAGGTATGGCACAGCGTCTCGGATCACAAAGTGGGGGCGAGCAAAAAAACAACATATCCAAGAGAAACTCGCTATCAACTAAGTCAACGGAGGTAAGACGTGAGTCATCAGGATAAACTAGTGCATTGTGATCGTCGACTCCATCAGTAATGTCCGCCCCAGAACGCCAAAACCTCGAACAATCAAGGTACAAAAATAGAGATCAGGATGTGTGAAACCGAACCCACTATACTAACCCGGGAGAAGAAAAGAGAGGAAAACAAGGGGAAGAGAAGGAAGAAAGAGGCCATAGAACAAAAATAAAAACGAACACCCATCCCCACACCCCCCCACCCTGCACCCCTGCTGATGACTACGGCCACCCCCCTCGCAGCGTGCCTGTCGCCCAGTAAGAGAACCCGAAATATAGAAGATGAGAAAGAAAGAAAAAACAAAGAACCCCACCCAGTGAGGGAATTCGGAGGAGGGCATGTTGTGCGGATTCCCGGTCTCCTTCCTCCGTCAAGACCAACCCCGTCGCGGACTCCGTTAGATCAGATATACAATCCCGGTAAACCTATACGACAATGAGAGACCCAGATAACAGTATCAACCCTGGCCCCGCCTATCAAATGCACAGAAATCATTAATTAAAGAATGTCTTTTCCACGAAGCACTGCAAGAGTCCAAAGAACAGGGGCAAACAGAGAAGAAAAGTGCGGCAGTTCTCGATGTGGAAAGTCGGTGCCAAAGATGCCCCTCCCCGCCTCCGAAGCCAAGCATTACCCCATCCGCCATCTTGTAAGCCCGACAGGGGAGGGGAGTCGACAAAATCCAAAATAACAAAGGATAAGGAATGGAAAGTTCCAGAATGGGGATATCTTGCAAGTGTCCCACAGGATACACAATCAGGGGTTCCAATGGCTCCACAGGGTAATCGGGCACAGTACAGTCGGATAGGTCAAATATAATAGGAGCAAACCCTGCTTCCAGCGCCGGGTCAATACAAGTCTCCGAGGCATAAATTGAAATGCAAGCTGGTTGCCGGGACGCGGGTGTCGAGTCAGGATCCCCTCTCAGGTCTATGAGTCCATCCGTCTCAGACAGCAAGCTGCAAGTCCGGGCTGCAATGGTTCCCTTGAGTGCCATAAGTGCCTCCAGCACCGTTCGCAGTGACTGGCCAGTTCGAGCCTGCTCCGCTAGCTGCTTTTCTTCCTCCAACATGGTAGTACCCATGGAGTGGCGCCTTCTCCGGGGCAAAATTAGACGGAGCAGGAGTAAGCCATGAGGGACTGATGTGTAAGAAGCAATAATACGCAGCGAGGTACTGACCCGGGGGGATCGACGATGCAAATGTCGTACCCCCGGTCAGGGACCCCCGCGACACATCGCCGTGCATCACTCATCTCCTCACCTATGTAGAGCACCAGGCAATTGGTGGTAGCAGACCAATCAAAAGTCCGAATGCTCCAGAGAGCGGACCCGACCACGTTCAGCAGTCCGTTGTTGTTCAACCCGGACCCGGCAGAGCCCGCACTCGAGACCCCGGCTTCCTCGCTGGGTTAGGCCTCGGACGACCATCGATGTATCTCCGCTCCACAACGGCGGAGAAACTCCGGGATTGCACCACTGGATTGCAGGTCAAATCACACACACGGATCCGGTGCGGGTGACCAGGATAGTCGACAGGATAATAGGCCAAAAGACGGAGGTCGGCGGAGCCGGGAGACTACGCGGCCATCTTGGTTGGTGTCGTAGCTCCTCCCCCCGCACTGAGTTGTCAACATTGTTGATGAACTGTTTGCAGTTGCCTTTCAGCAGATTACAAAAGCATGGAAAGATGCTTCTAAAGAATCTTTTCAGGTATGTGGCAAGGAGTCTGTTAAAATCACAGACTAGACAGAACATATGTTAATCCAGTTACTCTTGCTATTTAAAAGAGATGTCTATGGTTACCCATAACATATTTTTAAATTGTTCTGCTTGTAAACCATATTCCCTTAACCCTCTGATTGAAGAGCTCCCTAAACCTCTATGAATTTTTTTATAATTGTTATTGCCACTAATTGTTGTTGCCTTGTTAATTCATAGATTTTTTCATTAATGTTCTATAATTATCAGCTTTTTAAAGATGGTATATGAACATTGTTTTTTCTTGCTTTCCTCTCTCTCTCTACTTCTCTTTTCTTTTTTGTATTTAAATATTTATATATCTATGCATAATGAATATCTTTTGTATTCCTTTCTAATGTCAATGCATTTTTTCTCAATACATTTTACTTTTAAACTTAAAAGTGGCTGGCTAAAATATCCCTTAATTTGAACATTTGTGTATCTTCTTTTCCACATTTCACTTCTGCCATTTTAAAGCTTTGTAAATAACAGGTGTAAGGATACTATTTTTCAACCTTCTAGTGATGGAAAGATGATTTGGCCACATTGGATTTTGAGCTTGTGATCAAAGGAGGACATATAGTATCTTCTATAATAATTGTCATTCATAAACCACTGATCTTTAATTCCTAGTGCTAACAGGTGTCAAACATTGTTGACAGAGAACCACATTGGTGCATTGGTACATACGAAACATGTGCATACAAAGAATTTATAGGGGTATCACATACACATTCAGGGCCAAAATGATCATTGGATTGGGTTGCACTTGTGTCACGCATAGTATCACGAGGGTAATGTAATCCTTAAATCAGATTTACCAAGCAACAGAAGGCCACCTTATGTGGCCCTGCTTTGCTTGGTAAATCTGTAGTAAGGTAGCACAAGTCACTGTCATGGATTGCTCTGCCCTGAGAAGGCATTCCATGCACAGAGCATGGGTATTCCCATGCAGCCACCCTTGGATTTTGGCACATTCCCATATATACCAAGACTAATAAACCTGGGAATGCATCAAAATGCTATGCCCTCCCGAAAGAGGCGCAAGGAGGGGAAATACCTTTATTTCTCCTTGTCTTTTCCTCTTTCTAGGTGTGCTGCATTCTGCAGTATGCTTAGAGCAAAATACAGCGTACGGTTTGTTTTTGTGGAGGAAGGTGTCCCTTCCTGCACAAAAAACAAACCTGCCTCCAATGCAGGCACAGTTGCACCACCATCCAAGGGGGCCTGCATTGGTGCTAGGCTGCACTGAGTGTGCCAGCGCAAGGAGAGGGCAGGCATGCGCCATACTTTGATATATATGATGCATTTCTGCCCTCCCCATTTGACGCATTGCAGCTAGTTGTCTTAATTCATTGCGCCAAAGTTTGATACATCTCACACTCAGTGTTATACTGGAAATATGTCATTGCTCCTGCTTTCATGGACACAAGTACATACCTCCTTCTGGCTGAAGTAGCGCAGAGAAAGACAACATGAGGCAGTGATAAGTGACTTCAGAGCGTAAAGGTCTCTAATTTCCACAAACTGAGGGGAAAAAACCTTCTCTGAGAATCTCTCACGTGAAAGCAAAATATCCAAATACTCAGACTTACCAGGTTTGATGTCTTCTAATATGAGAGCATTGGACACTGATTGGATGGCAGAACAGCAAGTAAACATGTTTTTCATCTCAACGAACTGAAAATAGTCCTGTTGTTTTTGAAGAGTATATGGAAATCCTTCTACATATGAAATACAAAATAATGAACTCAGATGGCCCTAATCACATTTAGAAGCATGTGTCTACTTAAGTGCTTTCTAGTATCATTGTGCATTTGGATGACAAGCTGCTGCCATGACAACCACAATACCTATGTTTAATGGAAGGAAGGACAGCATTATTAGGAAACCCCAGGAGGTCTTTATCACCTTCACTCATTCTAGATTTTGTTTGGAAATCACACCTATTTGTGAAGTAAGGGGGAGTTATTCATATGCTTATTTTGTAGCTTGAAAACGTTGAGACCCTGATTTAGAGTTTGGCAATCTGTCACAAACATGACGGATATTGTGTGCGCCCTATCACAAGTGCATTATATCCTATGACACTTGTGATAAGGTTGCCGGGTTATCTGTCAGTAAATCGGGTCCAAAGTTTTTGTTTTTTAACCCTTTAAGTGCTGCCGTCGGCCAACGGTCGTCGCGAGCACTACCTTGCCAGTGCTGCGCACGACCGTTAGCCGACGGGTCCAAGCCCGTTATTCGAACGTTCAGCACTGGGCGCTGAACGTTCGATGCTGCTAAGGAGTTAACACTTCATTGTCCCTGCACCCGGGTTATTTGCTCCAGCAATAGTATTACTAGTGTCTCCTAGTATTTGATAAAGCCCCTCTCACATGAGGCTTTGGTTTTCCATTTACACCAGCCCTACCTTTAGATTTACTCTGACATGTTTGTTTAGCCACACATGAGGAGCAGTGAAAAGAACTGGTAGGGATGGGTAATGAGCTCATTGTGTAGGCAATGGGCTGCATATAAAAGACTATAGCACTACAGTATTTAAAGAAATATCATGGATAGGGATTAATGTCTGGAGATAGTTGGCATAGAGCTTTTAGGTTTCTTAATTCTGTGCAAGTATGGCATCTGATCTAACCTTTTAACTGAGTTCTAGATCAGCAGAATAAATCTAATGGTTTAATTACAAAGTTCATAAGATGTGGTACAGAATAATTGTCATTAAGGCTCTTGGCAAATAGAGCATTACATAAAAATGCTAAATCAAAATTTCTCTAAGTTCCAATTAGGCAACAAATTCAACATAGAAATTGACAGCATCTTTAGTAAAACCGTAAAGTCTTCTGGCTCATCCCAAAATCAAGGGTTTATGTACACTATTTTCACATATTAAATCAGTAGAACTGCATTGTGGTCTGATCAGAAATGTTACGTTCTCAGTAAATCAGAACACAGTTTTATTAAAGTCATATTGCCTTACCATCTAACCACTGTTCAACTGCATGAATATTGATTTGGCCCAGTCTATGCTAATGTCATCCAGAGATGGCAGAACAAACTATATACATGAACAACAGCAAACTACATTGAGTGAATAGGACACAGTGAGCTAGAGGAAGGACCTTGAAGATAGATAGTATTGTGACTAAATTGAGGAGATTCATCAAGAACAATGCTAGTGAAAATAAACAAACTTGACTCTCCTCAACTGTGTTCAGCAGAAATAAAGAACAGTGAAATGTGCCGGTTGAAGACACCCACTTTACACAAGAAGGCTACTAGGTCTCAATTGAGGGGTAGGTAAAAGAGCCTGGAAAACACATTTCAGCATGTCATAGGAAATCTGTTTAAAATATAATAGCTCAATATTATTGTGCACATGTGTAATCTAAAGTAAAACTACATTGTGCACATTGTTAATGATGCACAAAAATATAAATGCACAAAAATCTTCAACACTGCCAGAAGACCAGAAATCTCTCATTATTATCATGACACACCAAGTATGAACAGCCACACAGTCAGCAACACTAGGTCTAGACTATCTCTAATCAATCAGCAAAGGACATGTTACCAATTTAAGAGAGGCATAAACCACCAATGCAACTTGGCAGTCTTCCCAGACAACAAAAACAAACATGATTCATAGAACATGGCACCATCATCCACCGAAGAGATACTGTAGCGCAGTACCCAGAATATATCATCAAAGGATGGCACAGACTTCAGTGTACAATGGAAACGCCTGAATCACATGCTGAGGTAACCCAAACAGCTAACAGCACTGCCAGACTATGCTAATAAATGACTTTGCAATACAAATTGCAACAACATAACATACATTTTTTATTGGGGTACCGTTCCCAGTAGTAATGAGATTGGGTGCTTGCCATTGGTACTGACAGCTGCAAGCTAGTGAAAAATGTGCCATTCTATTAAATGAGGTGGAGCTTCCTCCTGTGTATTTATACTTTTGCTTCATAAAAATGCTGAGTGGCTGTCACTTCTCCTTTATCAAGTCAGCCTTTCAATCCATTATTGTTGACCGTTTCTCAATCTTTGTATTGGTAGGGCTGCATTATATGTATTGAATTCTTGTCTTTCAACTTAGAAGTAAAATTAACACATTGGAAAGGGGAGTGATAAAGGGATGTGTGTCAAGCATTAGTACAAAATCTGGGCAATGAAAACTGCCCATGTGATACTTTATTAAAAATATATTTGATTAATACTGTAGTAAGAGCCGTTACACTTAATTGCCAGCACGTGCTCTGGTGACAGTCCACCAGATGGTGGTGCTGTCTTTTTTATTTTGAGATGAGCACAAAACACATGTTTATTAACGTAACAAAAAACGTAACATAGCCTGAAATAGGCTGACTTGTTACAATTGCAGGAGTGCGATGGTTAGGTGTTATGTTAGAATTGAAGAGTACGCAAAGCACTTTTTGAGCCCGGGAGACCGCCTGAATTTTAGAATGTACTCTCCAGAATAAGACAGCGGCTCTGATAAGTGAAGCGCCAGGAACCAGGAAGAATATAAGCACTAGACAATTGATATTATTACCTATTCTCTGACCTTTCAGGCTCAGAACGACAATAAGGATTGGAAAGCTGTAATGTCCTACACAATGATGAATACCTTCTCCCAAAACTAACCCTAGTCCCTTGTTGAAGGTTGAAACGCGTTGGCTGTTGTGCTTGGGAGGCCAAGTGTATCCATGCAAGATAAAGAATGCACAGAAAAGTACAATGTCTGGACTTGAGTAAACAAGTGTAGACCCTGGAGGACCCGTAAAGTCATCTGACATCGAGGACCCAGATAGAATAGATTCCGTCATTACATAAAAAATTGTAGGACAAATGATTCCTTTTCCTTTCTACTTTATTTCTTCAACTATGTGTTTTGTGGAATGTCACATTTATCAGTATATGTTGTGTCATGCACTGATCTTTTTGGAATAATAAGATGTGTTACACATTTGTGATTTGTAAATATTGTCATTTGTCTACACTGTTTGTGAAAACGTCAATGAGGAGCATGTTGTTAATATTGAACAAGAGAAAACATGATGAATATAAGAAAGAGCAACGTAAAAGAAATATAAGCCCAGAGTTAACAAATATGACTTCTGAAGGCACCAAAAATAATGGTTGATTTATGGTGAGAGAGGCATTCTTTGTAAGATTAGTATTGTCATTGGCAGCACTGCAGGGTATGGGTGGTGCTGGCTGCAGTGGCCTCCCGAGAAGGGCCCTGGCACTTACGTTTTTACAAATTAAGCACTGGGTAAGAGTATCTCAAAACTGAGAAAAGCAGGTTGGGCATTGGCGTGTGGTTACAGTTTTACTTACTTTTTTTTATTGAAAGTATGCAACAAAAATAAAACAAATATTGGCAAAACCAATTGGTCTGGTATTGGCTGTCAGCCTTTTGACTTTTGTCAATAAATGTTTTTATGTTGTGATTTTTGTATAACTTTACTGTTGGGTGAAATGCTGAGCTCTTGACATTCAAAAAGAAGATCTGGCTGAAAGCAAAAATGTTAATGTATGTATGTATGATTTTGTTTTACAAGAGGCTGGCAAGACAGCCAAGGAGGTCTATAGTCCAACCTAAAAAAGCACATTCACTTTAGGGATACAGAACGCATTCCAGATTACATGTATAAAGGTTAGCAAATAGAATGGTGTCTAACAAGTTAGCACCACTTTGACTACTGTGTCATACATTTTTTATATCTTTAATGGAGGGACCAACTATGTCTTCCCTTTAAGGCTCCCTTTGTGATATTGGGGAACACCAATGGAACTCGCTGTTGGTGTCTGAATTAGCTGAGGTGGCAGAAGAACCTGTAGAGGATTTTAATACCCCAAAACCCACAGACATGCAGACATTCAATGAGAACAGTAGCCACATTTGTCTGGGAAGTTGGGGAACTAATATCTCCTGCTTACTCGCAGACAGGATCCATCTCTTCGAGTGCTCTAGAAGACTCCACTGAGGGGCACTATTTGCCCCATTATTTGTTCCTTCATAGTGCCCAGGTTAATCACTTTCCCTCAATAACCTCACTAATCCCTTGGAATGTCACAGGACTCAAAGCTAAGTTGCTGCTTCCACATTGGTGCCATTTTATCAACAACTTTGATACATGTTTCTTTCAAGGAACTTGGTGTACAGGCCCTGTCCATAGACCGGGTTTTCTGAGTATTTCATCCTGGCAAAGCCAGGTAAATGGGGGAAAGGCCTGAGGGTCGATTGGTCACATTTGTTAAATCCTCCTTGAATTGCAAAATCCAACAATTCGAAAATCGATATTAAGCACGTATTAGGTATTGAAGTAAGTTGTGGCAGAAAGTCTATGTGAGAGGAGGCATGACTGGGGCTGCATCGCCAACAATCCAATCCCTGGAAGTCTTCTTGGATAGACACAGCCAGGGTTAATGTGACACTTGCTGATGTTTTCAACACCACATTTGAGCCCCTGGATAGAGACAATGTTGAAATCAGAGCAGGATGAAAAATGGGCTATCCCTCAATAGGAGGTTGCCCCGGTTAAGAGATGGACACAGGCTGCTCTCCAGCTAAAGGCACTCACTATAGAATTTGTGCATACGAGCGACAAATGGGAGGATTAAATCGACCACAAGGGGGAATATACGTTTAACAACTATAGATCTAAAAGTAGCATTGACTATGTAATGGTTGATCTGAAACTGTAGCACCGAGTTAACAACATGATTGCACTGCAAGGAGAAGAGAGTGATCATTACCCCTAATGCTTAACGATGGAGGATTTATTTATTAAGTTCTGGGTTGATAGCTGAACTCTTACTACAACTATGAAAATCGAACATACAGCAGAGAAACGTCTCCTTAAATAGTGACAAATTTGCGAGAAACCTGAGCGTTTAGCTGATATAAAGAAGGATGCTCTAGATTTGTTTGCCTAAATTATTGCACTGCTGAGATGTAACCAAGGATAAATATGAGACTTATCGAGATGCACACAAAGTTCTTTGAGGATTTGCCACTCACTTTGTAGCTCCATGTGCAAGTAAAAAGTCAGCCCTTAGTGGAGGGGGGAGCTAGTTCAATAGCGAATGGACAAAGCTAAGGCGTGTATTAGCATAGGCCATAAAAGAAAAAAAATCTCCTCTTATAGGAGCCACCAGGAAATTGTAAAAGTATTCACTGGCCTGAGAGCGCCATCTGCCGACAGGAAGTCGAGAGTGCAGAGGTGTTGGCGGAGGACCCAACAAGAAACGAGCAACGAGCAACGGGCGACCGGGATGCCAAGCAAGCGGCAGTAAACTGAGGATAAATACGGACAAACCGCGGAGCTAACAGCAGAGCTACAGCCGCCGCTCCTGCCACCGCCGCTGCCGCCGCCCCTTGTTAGGACTGCAGCAGTGGAGCGGCAGTGGAGCAGAGTGTGGAGAAGAGAGCACGTCTCCCCCCCGGCAGCCAGGCTCATCCCGCCAAGCTTCTCCTTCAGCTAGGGTCGGAGCCGCAGCGAGAGTTTTCTCGGCGGAGTAAACATCCAAGCCGAAAGAACTCAGCCGCCCCCCCCAGTGCCCTGGTTCACTGGCCTGTTTTTACTGGAGGTGGTTCATGAAGATCAACAACCACAAAGGGCACAAGGATACAAACAGCGAGAGTGCAAGGGGGTCGCAGCCCGGCAGGGACCAGAGAGCAAAGCCCCCTACTGGCGGCCGGTGTCACGGCCAGTGCCACGAGGGGTTATTTGACATCTTTTTGGCATCTTTTGGCATCTTTTGGGGTCTCCAGCAGAGGGAGAGGAAGGCGAAAATCCAGTATAGCCTTCGCAAAGACCCCATTGAGACGTTATTGTTGGCAGGAGCTACAAAGGCAGAGGCAGGTGCAGGCAGGAGCCACAGAAGCCTCCTTTCAGCAAACTGGATCTAACAGCTGCACACAACAGCTGCACATCACATCACAGGTGACCGGGTGATCAGGTGAGAGGGCAAAGGGGGCTGCGCAGCACGGCGCTTAGAAAGCCACTGAAACCCTTAAGGATATTAAGGACCAGGCAGCTGCAGCGGGAGCAGACAGTTGTCTAGAGAATAAAGGGCACAGAACATATACAGAGCATATACAAACATAAACATTCAAAACCCTTCATTTTAAATTAGGCTGAGTTGCAGTTTTGGAATATTCGCTTCAACGGTGCTGAGCCTTGTATCCACACTGACCCATGAAAACGCAAATATCACTATAGTATTAACATCGCAGCCCTACTGCCAGATCCAACTCTCGCCCCCTCCCCCTTCCCGATGGCAGCTGCCCTAAACCTGGGGTAGACGGGCTTGGGAGGACAAGGGTGTGCTGAAGGGGAGGACCAATGACAGAAGACTGAAGGCTGTACAAAGGCTGAAGAGTGATCATCTGAACTCTACCACTTTTTACCTCACTTTTGGCCATCACTAATCATTTTCTTAAATTTGGGAGCGCAGCCCCAAGTAATATATTGGCATCAAAGCAATCAGGGATGCGTTCTGGGAAGATAAGATCATCAGGCACCCAGACCAAAAAGACAAGCAAAACCCAAGCACTCAAGGTACAATAAAATAATAAAGCACAGACAAAGGGATTAAACCAAACCCAAACTCTAATCTCACCAATTGCACGGATGTTTGAAAAGTCAACAAAAATACCACAGAAATGTGACTTCCTGACCGACCCTACTGGGGTTTTAATGTCAATGGAATCAGACACATCCAAACATCAATTACAAACCCCAATTGAACCATCAAGACTCCCTGAGGAAAAAGGTATTGACATAGAAGATTCAGCAAATGGAAAAATTTTAAACAAAGAAATGAAACTAAAGAGCGCAGCAAGTGAAACATTGAACCTAGATAGAGACCCAATATATCATACAACAATGCACGAATCACAGCTAAACGACGCAGAGCCAACGGGCATGGTTAAAAGAGAGATCGGTGAGCCAATACTAACTACTCCTATGCGTCAACAACCCATAGTCTTGAAAAGGCCAATACCATTAGAGATTAATGTGGACATTACAACTAAGAGGAAACTTCATGAAACAAGTAATAAGGTCACTGACAGTACGACAGCACTGGCAGTAGATTCTTCACATTCAGACAAGCTTGAATGGGAACCCAGAAATATTGTACGGGAAACGTTACTACAATCATCAGCGGAGGTCAAAGTTGGTAAAACTAAAAAACGGAAATTGCTTGAATTAAGAAACCACGACTTGGATATATCAAAAAACCACGTGGTAGAATCTACACCGATAAAAATTCTTGAAAGCAATAACTCAACTCACAGGGAAAGGGAGCAAATCTGTGCGACCCCGAAAAACGGGGACTTGACTTGTCCAATTAAAGATTATAACCCCACAAGAGAGACAAAGGAAAAAAGTGATTCTGGATCTACATGGGACATATTTTACCAAACGTCTACTCTAATACTAGAAGCACTGACATATCAGTCAAACAAAATGGATAGACAAATTGATATACTCGGAGTAATGGCTAATGCAGTTTCTGGAATAGACAGAAAGTTGTCGGCGCTGAACTGCTTAATAACTGAAGCCCAAGAACACGCAGCAACTAACTATTTTGAGTGTTCCTGTGAACCAATCATAAATAACCTTTCAACCATACCTGATGTAGTAAACACCCTATTGGAAGATGTAAAAGATCTAATTCTCAATAAAAACATAGGCAAAGTAGCCGGAGCAGGTCAAATCACACAGCCCGCTGAAGATCATAACATTATTCAAACAACAAAAAAAAGTAATTTTGAAGAGGTAAATAAACCAAAACATCAAGGAAAAACAATAGGGCAGAATGTGGAAACCGAATCACCACCCGCAGGCACGCAAAAGCTTTATGGACAAACAATTGCAGAAAAGGAAAAATTAAATTGCCAAGGATATAAACTCTCAAAGAGACAAAGGAAAAAAATCTGTAAGGCTAGAAATAAGTTAAGAAATCAAAACACAGTAAATGTATACCCTCCATCAGAAGAATCCCAGGATTCCGATCCGGAAGACTTAATCGAAGAAGAACCAGCTCTGGCAAAAAGTGAGATGGAGGAGATCCAGCTTGATACTGTGGGCAAGAGCGTAAAAGGTGAAATATATTATGATATCTTTAATAATCAGACCGATAAACAGACTGAAAACAAGCCAAATACCCACACCGAAACCAAACAGAATGATAATGTGGCCAAAATAATCGGTGGAAATTTACCCCTTGGGAAAAAAATGCAGGCACACGATAACCAGAATGCATCTCAGGACCCATAGTAAGAAATACTCAAAATGGAAAAGGATGTATAGCCTGGAATTATCAATGCAATATACAAAGTGACTCTAGTGATACTCAAATTGCGCTATCTGAAGTAGAGCCTAACACCTCATTAAACGGAGGAAACAACCGCTCAGGTTTAAGGATACGGAGAACAATTTGTCAAGAAAAAACCAACTCACTGAATGATTCTACAAATTCCCTCCAAAGGGAAGATAACCGACCTGGTATTGGAAATCAGCCAGAAGACACTGCAACTGGTGCAGAAACAACAAGCAAAAAGAGGTATATTGGAGATTACCACAGTAACTATGAGGAATTAACAGTTACAAGGACTGGAGAAGATAAACAAATTATCTGTAAAACTATGCAAAAAAAGCGAAAACAAGATGGTATCAATGAATTCAAAGAAATTGGCAAAAATAATATTGACACCAGTATACAACTCAAGAGGTTCTAGTGACATTCTGAATAGAGGGAATATCTTACAACTATTCAAATCGATTCCCGAGCTAGAAAAAATAACATCAAAAGACATTGAGTTGGTGGGATTTGCACATAATATGGACGGCTCTCAGCCACACACAGTTCTAACGGTCAACACCCCTCGTCTAGCGGAGCATATTATAAAACAGCAAGAAATTTTCGATGGTTGGGGGATCAAAATTGCTCATCCACCTCCCAAACCTTACCCGAGCCCGTTTAAAAAAGATCTCCCAAAAAACGCCCATAAGGAAGTAAGGGGCATCCCAGTATATTCAATATTAAAAAACCCACAGGGTAGATCACATCAGATTAATAAGGAGAGCCCGGAAGAAATAAAACTGGTAGCACCTCGGCAAATAAATGAAAGCTGGATACGGAATGCTCTGCACGATCTCTGACCGGGTAATAACCATAACAAATTGAAGGAACGGAGGGATCATCGGCAGCCGGTAACCATATGTTCATGGAACATCAATGGACTGGGAAAAAAATCCAAAATGCTGGAATAGAATCCCTGTCAAATATTTATCAAATCATATGTTTGCAAGAGACATGGAATACGGAAGCTTTCTTCTTACAAGGTTATAAAGGGTTCTATGTACCAGCCATCAAATATACCAAGTTTGGACGCCCATGTGGGGGTCTGGCAATATTTATTGGGATGGACCTGAAAATCAACCACGAACAGCTGGATACCAATAACGCAAACATACAAGCTGTTAAGATAATAATGGGGCATGATGAGCTAAAAAACAGGAATAACTTACTAATACTTAATATTTATATTCCACCAAACCAGACATCACGCAAGAACACAAGATTTAAGCTAGTAACATTCCTGCTGGAACAACTAATGATTGATCTGAGTGTCAGTATTCTAGCCACAGGGGATTTTAATATTAACTTGCTGATTAACATGACACGGAATGATTTGGTTCACTCTCAAAATTATGAATGGTCCATCCCGGAACAATCAATGGATCAAAGTCCAATTTGCAAGGGAAATTCAATTGGGAAAAACCTACTGATGGATTTGGAGGCAATAGGACTACGTGCTCTAAACGGAAGGTTCCCAACGGATCAACCACCTGGCTGGTCATTTCACAACCACAAATCCAAATCAAGAATTGACTTTACATTAATGTCATTAGACATGTTTGATAAAATTGGTTCCTATCGACTCAATAAGCAAATCGACAGTGATCACAGCCAGCAAATAGTGGAATTGTGTTTTGATTTCTCCAGACACCAAAGTTATTTAACCACACGAGGACAGATTACGTCAATTAATCATAAGAAACTCATCTGGAAACCGGATAAAAAATATGTTGTGGAAAAAGGGCCCAATAATTGGCAGTTGAATGTTTTGAGAAGCATGTAACACAGTCAGCAATACTATGTTGGGAACCATTCACCAAAAAGGCAGTAGAGTTGGATAACGAAAACACGACTAGTAAGAAATCGAAATTTAGGAAAAAATAAATAAAAAGTGATAACAAAATCAATCTTCCCTACACAATTAAAAAAGTGAGGCGGACCCGTAACAAATTGAGGAAACAACTTATCAAGATGCCGGATAACGAAGATGTCAGGATACAACTCAGAAATACGAATAGCAATTTGAGGAAATTAATATGGGCTGAAAAAAACAAAACCCAACAAGAGCTATGGACAAAAATCTTCCACGCTAGTAACCAACCAAATTCCAGAGAATTTTGGAAAATTATTAACGAAATAAACAGACCAAACAAGCATGTAATAGCCTCGCCAATAACAGAAGAGGACTAGGTAAGGTTTCTTAAAAAAACCCTATTCGTCGAAATAGAATTATGTACCAACGGTGGGGGCCACAAAGAGCCCACTGAAAGACCAACTGAAACGGATCAGGTGATAAATTTCACAATCACTGAGGTAGCAAACTTAATAAAGAGACAAAAGGATGGAGCTCCGGGTCCCAATGGTATCCCTTTTGCCCTTTACAAAGAGGACCCCCTATTATGGGCCACCTATCTGACAAAGGTTTTCAATGAAATTATCCATACAGGGCAAATACCACAATCCTGGAGAGGATCACTTATATCGCCCGTGTTCAAAAAGGGTAATTGGCAACTACCGGAGAATTACCGTCTGATCACCCTGCAAGATACGGACGCCAAGTTATTCGCAGGTCTCTTATTATCAATTTTGACAGATTGGGTCAAGGAAAAGTCAATACTACCCCCAAACCAAACCGGCTTCATTAAGGGCTTAGGCACCACAACCAATTTGTTAATTTTATCGGTTTTAATGGATAAGACACTTTTTTCTAAACAGTCACTTTACTTTTGTTTTGTCGATTTCAGATCGGCCTTTGATTTAGTAAATAGGTCCCTCCTATGGAAAAAACTCGAGGGCTACAGGTCAAGGTGAGGATAGGTGACGGCCGAGCTTTGACCAATAAAATACTGGTGACTCGTGGCCTTAAGCAGGGATGCGTGCTTGCACCTTTACTTTTCAACTTATTTGTGGCCGATCTTACCAACTCATTAAATGAGGTAAACTCACATCCACCTAGGGTAGCCGGAAAACAAATGTCTAACTTGCTATATGCAGATGACGTGGTGTTGCTGAGCCACACAAAAGTGGGACTGCAAAGACTGATCGATCGTACACTTAAATATGCAAAGGATAACCAAATGACAATAAATGAGACAAAAACAAAAATAATGGTTGTGACAGGAAGAAAAAGACAAAAGATGAAATGGTGGCTGGGACAAACACAACTAGAGCAAGTGGAGAGTTATCGATATCTCTGTGTCCTTTTCAATGAGACCGGAAGTTTTGTACCACAAAGGGAAGATATTGTAAGGAAGGCGAATAGCTTGATTGCGGCATTTAGAACCCTACAGAAGAATCTATCTGCACTGTCATACGGGCCACTGTTAAAAATCATAGCTGCCAAACTATTACCATCCTTAACATACGGTGCTGAAGTGCTAAACGGGAAGGATGCTGTGCTTACCAACAATGCTGTGGCAAAAACCTATAAAATATTATTCACCCTACCATGTAATGCCTCACAAGCGCAAATAAAGATGGAATTCGGTATGAACAATCAGCTAAATATTAAAAGTTTGGAATAGAGTAAAAAATGATCAGGACAATCAATTGTCTATAGCTTTGTGGAGAGAGGTTAAAGACAACCAGAAACTGCAAGCGTGGAAATACTTAAACAACGCAAAAGAAGAATTTGGAATATAAACAAACTGGGAAAATACAATAACGCAGAAAAGCTTTAAAAAAACACTCAATAAGCTGGTTACTCACCTATCGCTGCTAAAAGACAAAGCTCTATTAGTAAAACGTAAGCACTCATGGCCAATCATAAACGACTACAAAAAAAAACAAGTCCAAGCTTATCTTCATACTACATGGTCAGTCCAAAGTAAGCGAACATTTATAGGAGCATGCTTGGGTCTATGGCCAGGTTTGTGTCATCTTCCACCGTGGAAGTCAAACGAGGGCCATACGTTATGTAGACTTTGCAAGGGGGGAAAAGAAGACATTGTGCACTTGGTATGTCTGTGCCCTGCCATAGACTCAGAAAGGAGACTAATCCTCAAGAGGTTGTTTAATGCACAAGATATAAGAACCTGTAGACAAGCAATAATGGCGTGCTTAAGCCCGAATGACCTACCAATGAATGTTGCTTTTGTAAAATTTTTAAATGTGATTGCCAAAGGTCTTAAGGAAAATTTTATCTAGTTTCATTTTTTTTTTTAAATGACATTTACTATTTGCACGATGTTTTAAATGTGTATTGATGCTGATATTTTCTCTAAGCTCACATATTTGTAAGATTTTAATTAATCAAACAAATAAACTTAAACTTGAAACTTGAAACACTGGTCAGGGCTAAAAAAAGAGTGGGACGACAAGAGATGGCAAGATTTAGTGGAGACATGTGCGTCCAAGTATGTCTTTCAGTTCTTGAGGCTAGTTGCCAGTGGAGAGCATACAGCAGGGTTTGAACCCCAGAATCATGTCCCTTCCGTGGATTGGCTCAGTCTTTACCACACGATGATGCCACAAACCTGGGTGAAATATCCTTGAATGCCACATTTATACATTTTAATTGACCACTCTTTTTCAGGGTGGGTGTCTTCAACTCACTGGCCACCTTTTCCGGAGGGAGAGCTGCGGGTTCAGATAGCATTCTAGTAGATGCCTATCTCCTTGATTTAGATGTATGGATAAATTACATATTGGTTATTGCTAATGAGATAGCTATTCGGGCATCTTGGCAGGGATCGGAGGTTGTTCCAGTGCATAGAAAGGGGGATAAGAGCCTGCCAGCCATTTACAGGCCTTTTAGCTTAATTCACTGCTTACAGAAAGTTTTTCGCTGAATGGTACTACTAAAAATCCAGCATTGGGTAAAACGTAATGACATTATAAACCTGTTGCAAGCAGGTTTTAGATGCAAGACATCAAAAATAGACCAGGTCTTCAGATTTGCTATAATATACTGGAAGATGATCTTGATCAGCAGAGGTGGCTTATATGTCGCATTTGTTGATTTTAAATCTACTTTTGATTTGGTACCACGTTCAAGGTTATGGTCAGTTCTGGATGACATGAGGATGCCTCTTAACATACTTTTTTTGCTGATTAGACTACACAATATCCACTTTGCCAAGGTATGGTGGACCTGGCAGGGAAATCTATCTGGAAATATTCCTGCATTAATGGGCAGCCAGCAGGGTTGTGTACTGGTTCCTACTTTATTTTCTTTATATGTCAATAAGGTGGTCCACTACCTCTTGAAAGTTGAGGCTGACGCCCCATCTTTGGCACATGGCGCTATTGTTGTTTACGGACAATACTTTGTTAATTTCTAAAACCCCAAGTGGTCCGCAAAAACTTTAAGCCACATTTAGTGATTTTTGTTCAGAGCGTGGCCTAGAGATAATGTCCAGAGAACTAAATTTATGGCAGTCAACCATTGTAAGAAGTTTGAGGGAACGCTATCCCTGGGAGCGAATTACTAGAACAGGTGGACTCATTTACATACCTGGGCATTAAACGTACACGAAATGTATCCTGGGGCCAACATATTGATGTTGCAACTATAAAGCATAGCCAGAGCACAGGAGTAATTTGAAAAGAACAGCATGCCTCTCACATTAGGCCTTTTGCACCCACTTTGAATTTCTATGAAGCCAAAGCTCTGTTGCCCCCCTTTCAAGGTCTGCAACAGTCTCAGCTCTGAGGTTCTTCAAGCGCCGGTACACTCTTCTTAAGTAGCTGTGCGCTCTACAAATATGTTATATCATATCATCTCTGGAGAAGCTTTTTATGGAGCCGAGCTCTGGGGATATGGCGACATTAGGGGCCTTGCAAAATCAGAGAATTTGTAAGAGGACTGATTTAGCTTCGAATTAGCATCCCTCTGCATCCTTTACTTATGCATTTGGGCAAGAAAAAAGTAACTCTCTAAGCCCATTTGCGACCCCTCCTATACTGGTGAGGATCTGGTCACTCCGGAGCTGACGCATTATGCAGCAGCCTTAGATGAGATTAGTTGGATAAAGCCAATAAAGTCCCATGGCTGACCTCAGTAAGGCAGCCATTGAAGGTAATTGGCTTGGTGACCTAAGCCTCCATCTCAAGACTGAGAATATTCACCCTAAAGGTGTGTTGAAAACACTACTGGGCTCACACCCTCAGAAGGAAGAGCGCATGGCTGGGAATGCAATGCTGACTGGTGATTCTTTTATCTGTAAGTCTTCATATACGCTAGAGCAGTACTGGGATTTGGTCACTATTTCATCTGATAGGAAACTATACCAACAGTTTAGAGTGGGCGCACTTCCTGTCAAGGCGTTCACTGAGAAATGTAAAGGTGCATCTAGTGAGGATTGACCATTTTGTGCAGGGCGAAAAGAGACCATCCTGCATGTGTTGTGTGTCCTGAGTATACCAGGCTTCGCTTCTTTTGGATTGCACCAGGCAGTCTGCCGGGCACCCCAAGTCATTTGTTAGCATTAAGAATATTACGTACAGACCCACTTCCTTTGTATGTGTACGCGGTTGCACAATTCTGTGGCTTGATGTGGGCAAAATGTAGGGCCATTATTGCTGCTAAGGGATTTTAAGGTTTTTTAATATGTAGTGTACACTTTTTAAATGATTTTTAATCATACTTTATAGTCTGAATTCTGCTTTAGCAAATCTTAGTGTAATGAAATGTTGTTTGATGTGATTATTTTGATAACATTACTGTGTTGTATGTATGAACTATATTTATTTATTGCTCACTTTTATGGCTTAAGCCGAAATAAAGTTATTTTGAATGGAACTCGCATTTCATCTTCAGCACGGGATCAGACACACGGAAGCAGAAGTATTTCTAATGCAAAACGCCTCCATGTTTGGTTCTATTGCAAGAGTTTGATGGGAATTTTAAAGTAAATAGCACCTGGGCTATCAAACAAATGTTCTAGACCTACACGCTGCAGGCATGACGGTATGCCCTATTTACTGTTTCCTGTGCATGCCGATACGTATTTTACTGACTTAACAAGGAATGGGTGAGTGAGGTATTTTGTCACGTATGTGTTCAGTGCTTACCTTGTAAAATAACGAATGCAGGTGCCCAAAGCGCTGCTCATGAGCCCACGGTAGGTGCTATTAAATATCAGTCAGCGGACTCAACCTTAAGGCTGTGTAGGACTTTATTCAACCCAGGCCTCCTCAAAGCACCGCGAGACACTCGCACCCCTCTATTTCACTCTACCCGGTCCCTGTCATCTCCTTGGTTACGGTGTTTTCCAACTTTCTCTTGCTCCTCCTTTCATGTTTGTGTGTTTTCCCTCTCTTGCTTTAGGGGAGTGCCTGATGAGGACAAATGAATGCAGACACCCGGGCCCCCACCTGCTCAAATTAAGCACTGGCGTGTGCTAGTGAGTAAACACTGTTGCGATGAAGAAGGCTGGTTTGGATCATACATAGGGGCCTATTAGGATGGCAGAAGGACCAGCGTCAGTCCGCCACCCCCGAGGTGGAGGGACCGTCCGCAGGGGCAGCGGCGTTTCCTCCGTGCGAATTATCCCGTATATATTACATTGCGGCGGTTGCTGCTTTAAGCAGCACCCGCCGCAATGTAAAATATGCATGTGTAGCCTTGGCATGCACAACTTGGCAGGCACCGCGTGGTGCCTGCCACCCTGTGCATGCCAAAGCAGGGGGGTACCATAGGTACCCCCCATGTGCACCCCCTCACCCCCCCAACACCCTGGGGGCTCGCAACAGGTCCCCAAACACGAAGAACCACATGCTTTTCCACAGCAGAAAAGCTGCCGCGGAAAAGCATGTTTTCTGCCCCATCCTAATATGGCTGGTGGTGTCTGATAGACACCGCCACCATATAAGAGCTTGACCCCCCAGCCATCCTAATGTGGCGGGGGGTCTTTGAAGGCACCGCAGCGGTGAATCCGCATCCTCCGGGCCGGCAGTGTCTTCTGCCGGCCCAGAGGATGCGGATTCACCGCAATCCTAATCGGCCCCATAGTGTTAAAGACTGTGATCCCCAAATAAGTGTTCTGAGGTGAATGTGTGAGGAAACAGCTTTTGATGAAGGCGCAGCTTGTCACTGAGGGTACAAGAAGGCCAATTCGCGTAAGGTGCAGTATTAAAAAAAGGTAACTTAATTTAGTCGCTTGCTATGTTTTTTGGCGTTTAACGAGGCTAGAGGAGCATGTGTTTTTATTAAAATGAATGCTGTCATGTCTCTTCATGTTCGTGATGTCATGGAGGGCAATAAGATGCCTGCTATCACTTCTGTGCTGGCTGAATGTAAACAAACACGAGCAACACAAAAAACAACATAATGTAAATCCCAGTGCATGTCGGGGAGGGGAATGCAAAATACAAATGTTAAAATATACAGAATAATAGAATGGACATTAGTTTTTACAGCCTAGAACGACAGTTCCTTTTTGAAATATAAAAAGGACCAGTTTTTAGGGATTTGATGCTTCTCTCGCCACAGCAACCTCATATATTTTGTGAGACAAATAGGAAAAACTTTTCGGAGAAACATTCGTTTTTCCTTTGCAGGTTTAGGAGATCAGTGTCACATTAGTCTTCATCATTGTGCCTCTCCGTGTGGTAGAAGCATCCGAATACGCAGGCCTAAATATCCATGGCAACAGAGAATTACTATAGCAATTACACTAGCAACAGTGCCTCTTGCTCATCTTCAGGGTGTATCAGAACTCACAGAAGCACCACTCCTGCTGACTAATGGAAGCAGATGAGAAGCGAAGAATGCATTTGAGGCGAAATTGGAACTACAAATATATTACAATTCTGCTTTCCAATTTAAATCCAGCATATTTATTTATTTATTTATTTATTCAGAGTTTTATATAGCGCGAACAAGATCTTTACAGATATCAGAGCGCTTCACAGAAATAAGGGTGGGGATAGCATGAAGGTGACGCAACATAATATTAGGTGCAATATAAAATTCAGTAGCATGATCGGATGGCAGTCATGTTCTAATAAAAGATCAATAAACAATCAAATAAGCGATAATATAAGACGATACTGAGTCTTTCATACAACTACGATAAAAGTCAGGCGAACTAATGCTAAAGGGATTGCTTATGCCAGTACCTAAAAGTTACGGGGAGCAAAGGGGACGGGCATCGAGATTCAGTAGGCTAACGTGTATAGTCTAATAGATATTTAGTGAGTAATATAAAAGGATCGACTATCCAACATGGAATTATGGCAAACAAGAAGAATAAACGAGTCTAGATCCTGAATAATATGACATTATTTGACATTAGACAAACATGTAACCAGTAATACCCAAGCGGTGCGAAGTCTCTGAGCAACAAACATTAAAGTTCAGGTGAACTTAGCCATGAGGATGGCTTTCACCTCTTTCTTAAAGACGGCTGTGGAGGAGATAAGCCTGGTTTCAGGAGGGAGTGCGTTCCAGATCCTCAGTGCCATTCCTGAGAAGGAGCGTTTGTATGTTTTTTTCTTCCGGAATCTGCAAGGTTTCAAGAGTAGATTTTTTGATTCAAATTTCCTCCAGAACCATTTTCCCGTTCAG
This sequence comes from Lissotriton vulgaris, assembly GCF_964263255.1. Lineage (NCBI taxonomy): Eukaryota > Metazoa > Chordata > Amphibia > Caudata > Salamandridae > Lissotriton > Lissotriton vulgaris. The sequence goes on from NC_141687.1 coordinate 732,531,299, forward strand.
AATCAAGTCACTGAGCAAAGGAAGATGAGGCATTATTTTAATATTGTGTTTCATTAAGAACACGGACAGCAGCTTTGATACAGCAGATATCTGCAGTCAAAGTCAAGACCATTCTGCTAGAAAGAAATTTAGTTTTTGGAGTGGATCATTCGCTATAAAATCAGACACAGAACTGATGAAAATATGAATGCTTTGGGGTTCTGCCAAACTGTCATGGTCCCAATGCCCTTTGCTACCCACAACCTCAACTCTAGGAGTACAACAATAGGCAATACTGGATCATTCGTTAAACTCCCTTTTCTTCTCAAACATACTGTATCAACCGATCCCTGTCAGTAGGGTTGAAGCAAACCAAAACAACTAAAGAGGAATTTAACAAAGGGTATATGGCTGTAGGAATTGACCTGCATACTATTTCAGACCCAGGGTGCCTGTGTATCTTTGTCTGCCTCCTTGAAAGAATGGCTCTGTAGACTATTTCAGACCCAGGGTGCATGTGTATCTTTGTCTGCCTCCTTGAAAGAATGGCTCTGCAGACTATTTCAGACCCAGAGGGCCTGTGTATCTTTGTCTGCCTCCTTGAAAGAATGGCTCTGCAGACTATTTCAGACCCAGAGGGTATGTGTATCTTTGTCTGCCTCCTTGTCACTATACTAATCATTACTTTTACTTTTGTTTTATTGCTGTATCCCTTGGCCAGAGATTGTTGATTTCTTACCTGTTGTTTCCAGCCACCACTCCCTCTCCAATGCAAGTTTTGCTGCCATTTTCTGCCCACTTCCCTACCACTTCTCGCCTCCTGCAAGCCCCTCGCACCACCCAGGACTTACTTAATGAACTCTTCAGCGCAACCGTGAAGCAGAGGAGTGCAGTGGGAGTGCTGAAGGGCCAGCCAAGGCATGCCTGTCTGCGTCCATCTGCCCCTGGACCACACCCAGCACCAGGAACCCTGGATTGCCCGTCACCCACAGCTACATTGGTGCCGAACTCACAGCCCTGTACTCCAGATGCCACAATAATAACGGCTGCTGCACCTCCAAACTCTCGAAGGTAAGCCCTTTTGCTTGCCACCACTGTCTCTTCACCTGTAACACCAGAGCAGCCAACAATGTAGGAGACCCCCTCGTACACAATTGTGTCCACCAAACTGACTGAGACCGCCATGGCACAACTCTGTTTCATTTTACTCAATGCACGATCGCTCGGCAAACACACACCAAGATCTGCAACATGATCTCATCCCTTACCCGGACATCATATTCCTCACAGAGACCTGGTTGACCCCCACCTCTACATCGGATATCACCATTGCCAGCCCCAAAGGCTACAAAATAACACACAGGGACAGAACCAACAAACACAGAGTTGAAATAGCCATCATCAATAAAAACACCTGCTGCTGCATGACTTCATCAGATAACTTGAACCTGATAATGGAGCATCTCACCTTTCAACTCCACACAGACTGAAAAGCCACTCTCAGCTACAGACCACAAGGGCCATGCCCCAGCTTCTGCAACACCATCCCTGACCTCATCGCCCTGATCGCCCTGATCGCCATTGACTCAGAGTACTACATCTTCTTAGGGGATCTTAACTTCCACATCAACAACCCCAGCAACACTACTGCCCTCCTGGAAAGCATGAGCAACATCAGCCTCAAGCAATTTGTCACTGACCCTACCCACATCACAGGACACGCACTCAACCCCATTTTCACGTCCAGTGACAGAGTCAAGAACAACCACGTCTCATAGCTCTCCTGGACTGACCATTGCAGTGCCTATTTCAGCGTATCAGGAACTAGCAACACTGGCAACATGCCACCCCAGCCCCTCATGCAGAAACTGGAAAAATATATAAAAATACATGTGGAACAATGCTCTCAACTCACGCAGACCCTCATCACCAGCACACTGGTCCAAGGGAACACTCTCTGTGCAGGAAATCACCACATGCCTCCTGGAGAGGCTGCAGACAATACAAAACTCAGTGGACAGACTTATCTCACCCATCTCAAGAAGCTACACTGGCTCTCAATCCAGAAGAGATACCAGTTAAAGATGTTGACTCATGCATACAAAGCACTACACAATGAAGGGCCAGCTTACAGTCCACTGCTCTGATGCTGTCTTTACACCAATTGGATATTCTGTAGCAACAAATAATCACTGCCTTGCAGAGGTGCCCAAACTTGTTGTAGATCTTAACAAAATGTTGCCTAAGGTAAACATTTGTTTTAAAAGTTCATAGCCCTACCTATAAACAACTGCACATGTGTGACAACACATGCACTCAAAATTAATTTTACCAGCCCCCTAAATTTTAGATTTACTCCCATACTAAGGACACCAATGGGAAATCCATTAGTCTTCACCAATTCTAGACCAAATCCTAACCCTTCCTATCTCTGCACAATCTGGGAAAGAGTGATAACAAATCAACTGCAACGCATATTGAGCAAATAATCCTTCTTCATTACCCATAATCAACGTTATAGCTAATAAAGGGAACATAAAACCAACTTCCTCACTATAGATTAAGTCAAATCAGCTGCTGTGATATTTCTTAGCCTTTCTGCTCCCTACAATACAGTTCAGTTATCCTGTTTTAGGTTTAAACTTATAATAGCTGATAAAACCCCACAGAAAGGGAAACAGCCCTCACTAGTGTGAACTAATACACACTGATAAGCACCTGCACAATCACAAACTAAATGAAATTCAAAGAAAAAGGAAAGTGAATGATTTTTTTTTTTTCATGAAGGGGCCAATACAATGAAATTTGTTATACAAGGTAGCAGAAAGAAAGACTAGGCTAACATTACTCTGCTTAAGTTTTGTTGTTTAGGGATGTCACAAAAATATTGTTTCTTTTTCCTATTGCTTTTTTAAGATTTTGTGGTCTATGGTCTAAACATGCAGGATTTAGAAGCATTTTTTAGGTCTTATTTAATTATTTTATGAACTGTAGAGAATCAGGATATATCAAAATCATATTTGAAATTTTGGCTACATTTGATTTTTTCACTGATAGGTAAAATGGCTGGTTTCATAAGAATCTTTCCAAATATGTACAATCACATTTACCCAAAGGCAGGGAAAGGGTGAAGCCTTTGATACGCCAGCCCCCTTTCGTAGCGAGTCAGTATTGATAGTAGGTGGATTGCCAAACACCCCAGGCTTAAAATATTCAATGCAAGGTGTAGTGACAGGTATATGTGAAAAGAGTGTGGTCACCAAGCATCTGGGGTAGTGGTGAAACATGACACTAGACTTTTGATAAACCTGGAACACCTTTGTCACACGGAATGCTGCTGCAAAATGTTCTTACCAAGTTCAACAAAGATTGGAGAGATATTGTTTTTATTTGCAGTGATTCAGGTATATATATGAAAAAGTTGTGCGATGACCTTCCAAATTTGATACCTGAGGTGAAGTGCTTCCCTGTAAGAGATCCTTGCCACTTGCTAGATGGTATGCTGAAAGTATCTTTACAATCTTCAAAGTTAATGAAGAATGCTATTGACCTTGTAGTTTCGTTTTGTGCAAATATTTCTCATGTTGTGCTTTGTGTGGCATCAAAGAGTCATCCCAATTGTGTCATGTAGCCGGTGGTTCTCAGTTAGGCCTGGGCGGTGAATTCCGTTTCGTTCACGGAATTTGCTGAATTTGGGTAATTTCACGTTCCGCGGAGGAAATCAAATTGCCAAAAATTCCGCGATCCGTGGCTTCACAGAATTTTTTGCTTGTTCGTCCTTTCAAAATGTGTTTTCGCAAGATATTTCTCCCCGAGAACGCAAATAGCGTTCGCGAACAGGAAGAAAGCATCGCGAATGGGGGAAACAAGCAATTCCGCGTGTTTGCTGAACTCTTGCGTGCTTGCGGAGATTTTTTACCATTTCGCTGAGCTTTGTGTACCATTTCGCTGAGCTTTGTGTAGCACGACTATGCAAATTCCGCCCTCCCGTATTTCTCAGTGCTAGAGGCAGTGAATGCAATATTATCCATGTGGCGACCGTTCATCGAATTTTTGCTTAATAATGTTGACAAAGGCAAGGTATATGAGAATCTTCTGTCGTATATTAATAGTGATGTGAAAAAAAGTACAGTTTACTGCATTCTCCGATTTGTACAGGAAAACATGACAGCTGTAGTGGACATAATAAAAAAAAACAGAGTCTGAAAACACCTTTGTGAAACATATCGTGGAGAGTAGGCTGACTGAAATTTCTAGTGAATTTGGTGCTGCAGCATGTTCCATGTTGGAATGCTTGCCACTTGGTAGGCAAATAAATGTTGAGGTGCAATTCAGGAAATTTTTATCTTACAATGCATGAGAAATGGCTTGCAGGGATGCATAGAAATTTTCCTTCATCAACCATGGCATTTGAAGTTAATGAAGCCTCACTGTTGTACTCTGCACATGTTCTAGATCCCTTCCGTAAGGGGGAATTTTTTTCAGACTTTGAAAAGTACTGCTTCATTTTTGACCGCTTCTATAACTCTGAGGGCATATGTGTCCAGTTCAGTGCATATGTTGCAGAACCTAGCCCAGAGAATCGCAATCTTTAGGTGCAGTACTATTGGCATGGAAAGCTGTCAGTGGCCAGAGTTAGCAAATTGTGTACTGGCTGTTTTGGTGTTGCCCCTCTCAAGTGGCAATGATGAGAGAGCCTTTTCACAGATAAAAGTTTATATGGTAAAGAAACAGTGAGTATGCATGCTCAAAGACTCACTGAAGTAATATTGTATGGTGTATTATAATACGTTTTATGTAAAGATTTATTTCGACCTCATAGACACTGAATGTACAATGTCTATATACCATGCACTATCAGTGCAGAAAGCAAGCAATAATAAAAACCAAACATTACATAAACACTGGAAAAACAGAGTTTCAGTTTTTAATGGTGAAAAAATATTGTAACCACTGAGAACCACAGTTATTTTAAGGTATTGAAATTACTGGAAAACACTGAGAAAAAAACTCCAGAATTTACCAAAAATAGAAACTGAAAACAGGAAAGCCTAAATACAGTGGATGATACTCTCTTATTGAAAATACAAAGAGAATGGATGGTAGTGTCTTCAGAAATCATCCAGTCTGTCTTCTCTTTATATTTGAATTCTGGTCATAATGAGTGCATCAGGTAAGAGGAACCAAACATAAAGTATACCAGCCAGAGTGCCACACTAGTCCTCCCTCACAGCCCTGCTGCTCAGTATCTGTATGCTAGCTTACTCTTGCACATATATTAGAGTGGTATGGGTGCACTTTTGAATGTGCACAAACAACATGCAAACTCACATCTGATTGGATAGTGAATCAACGAATCAGGCAAACATCACTGAATGTCTAGCATTCATGTGCAAACGGATGAAAAAACCCTCAACATAAATTGAGAAAAACTGTGAGGTACAGGTACAAGCTACCTTTTTACTGCACATCAGATATGGAGGCAGTTGCAGTCACATCGGAAAAAGTGAGAAATTTAGAAATTATGTTCAACCCAGATCTGTCATTCACACCACAAATGTAAACCATGGTTTTGGAAGTTAACATAAAAGTCTGCATAAAAACGTCTGACTGGTCCACCTACTTCACCATCTACCAAATAGAAATAAAAAGAGCACAGGCAACCTACTACAAAGGTATTATTAACCCTGCAGCTAACATTCCTAGGGTCATTTTTTGTGTTGCGAAAGACCTCCTAGAGCTTCCTAGAGCAGGAATATCTCCTGAGGTCTCTCCAAATTGTTGCAATGAGCCTGAGGACTTTTTTCAAGGAAAAATAAAAAATATAAACATGGCATTTCCTGGTTCACCATGTCCCAGTGACCTACTACTAATGGACATGATCCCACCTCACATGGAGCATGCACTTAAGGAATTAAACAATTTTGAATTTGGATACTTTGTTAGAAATTTTCTCCCATATAAAATCTGGTTGCCCCTAGACCCAGGCTCACCCCACTTTCTGCGTAAAGCCAAAGATGCGATACTCCCTATCATTTTGGAGTTGGTAGATCTGTCTATTTCAACTGGCCTAGTCCCATCACCCTAGAAACATGCCATGGGGAAGGCTTTACTCAGAAAATCAAGCCTTGACTCAGACGACTTAGGCAACTACCGTCCCATCATTCTACTTCCAGTGATCGTAAAGATCCGAGTAAAGAACGTAAACTCTACCATCTCTGGTTTTCTAGAAACCCACTGTCTCCTGCATTACTCCCAGACCAGTTTCCGCCCTCAGCATGGATCTGAAATGGCTCTTCTTTCCGTGGTAGAGGAATCGAAGAAAATCCTTGATAAGGGAAGAGCAGTAGCTATTATCTCTTTGATCTAAACTCGGCATTTGACACGGTCAACGTTGAAATTCTACTAAATAGACTTAGGAGGGTGGGTGTCTCAGGTGGCTCCAATCTTAGTTATATGGAAGAACATTTCAGCTCCTCTCAGGGGAGTCCACTTCTAGGAGTCTGGAGCTGAGCTGCAGAGTCCCGCAGGGCTCGTCTCTGAGCCCCACACTATTTAATGTGTACATGAGACCACTTGCTGATATCATCCTGCCACATGAGATTACAATTGTCCCTTATGCTGATGATACACAGCTGATAAATGTCCTCAATAGTCCTCAGAACTTTCCAGCTGATTTTGAAACCTGTTTGTAAAAAGTTGCTACCTGGATGGAACACTCCTACCTTAGGCTTAATGGAGGAAAAACTGAACTAATGCTCTAGGGCAATATCGCTATCATATGGCCCAGTTGCCTTGGCCCCGCCCCATCAAAAGCCTGGGCGTTTGATTGGATAACTCCTTTAAATTTGACCACCAACCAGTGAAATTGGCAGAGGCCTGCTTTGGCATTCTTAGATTGCTCAGGAAAGTTCTTCCTGTCCTTCCCATATGGGAAAGGAGAATTCTAATCCAGGCTTTGGTCCTCTCTAGTTTGGACTATGGCAATTCTCTTTACCTATGAGCACCTAAAGCAACAACAAAGAAGCTTCAAATTGCACAGAACTACATTGTGAGGCTGTTGTTTGGGTTTCCTAAATCTCAGTCAGCCAAGCCAGCCCTGAAGACCCTACAATGATTGCCAATTCTGGAAAGAGTAAAATTAAATTCAAATCTCTGTGTATAGCCCATAAGACCCTATGGGAAAAGGGCCTGACAATTAAAAGCTCCCTCATTTCCTTCTACCGCCCCAAGAAATGCCTTCGTTTGGCGAACCTTAACCTTGCAATTGTTCCCCAAATCAAGAGGGCAAGAAGCGGAGGAAGATCATTTTCTTACAATGTAGCTAGACTCTGGAACACTCTGCCTCTACCCCTTTGCTCGGAATCTCGTCAGCTCCCCTTTCGAAAATGTTTTAAAACTTAATTATTTCAACATTTTGCCTATTACTCTCTCAGTCTCCACCCTGTTCATCTGCTAGCGCTGGGATGCCTTAGGGTAGCTATGCCCTTAATAAATGCTGAATAATAATAATAATAATAATAATCTGGTGATGCTGACTTGGGTCATCATGGTGGTAAGGCTACATTCCTGAAATGGGATATGTACCTAAAAGTTAAAACAAACATTGAGCAAGAAATCTTCCTTGAGCCCATAAGATTCAGCTACTTATAAGAGAATTGCGCAGTGCCAGTTAAAGTTCTAAAATAGATGGTCACTAACTCACACCATCTTCAACCAATGGTTCAACAATGGGTATCATATGTGCAGGACAAATTACACAATATCCCTATACCATCTAACACAGAAACCTGGCTGGCCACAGTAGATGTCTGTGCTTTATACACATCAATTCCTCATGGAGAAGGTATTGAAGCCGTAGAATGGATGCTATTGAATCACCATTATGATGAAACGTTGAACATTTTTCCGTTAGAGATACTACAATTTTGTCTGTATCACAGCTATTTCACTTGGAAACAAAAATTCTATCTCCAAAAGACGGGAACGTCCATGGGTTTTACGGGGGCACCGACTTATGCCAATATCTTTATGGCCAAGTTTGAAAACACCCATATTTTACACAACCATAATTGGACGGATCATCTGTTGTCATACTTACGGTATATCGACAACATCCTAATCATTTGGCAAGGTGACAGACATCAACTTGAAGATGCGATCAAATCACTCAATACTTTTCATGCACAGATTAAGTTCACCCATTGCATTCACGCAACAAGTATCAATTTTTTGGACATTCAAATTGAGAAATCACAGAACAAGATCGCACCGAGGTGTACAAGAAAAAGACAGATCGCAATAGCGCATTACACTGCTCTAGTTTCCATTCCATAAGTTTGAAGAATCATTTGCCTTTATATCAATTTATCAGAATTAAAAGAATAAGCTCAGAGACAGCACAGGCGCGAAAAGACATTGAAGAAATGGCAGACCAATATGAGAAGAGGGGATACCCCAAAAAAAATTTGGAAGCAGCCCAATCTAAGGCTCTAGCATTTGAGAGAACCAATCTGTTAAATAAATCTGAAAAATCACCACAGAAATGGGAAGTTTTTGTCCTTAAGTATTCCACATCCGCCAACAACATCAAAAGATGCATTTTAAAAAGGTGGGAATTGATTGAACAAGAAGAGGATTTCAGACAGGTCTTCTTTGGAAAGCCAATTTTTGCTTTTTCTTGTTCAAAGACCCTATGAGAAATTTTGAACAGCAGTGCAAAAGAGAAAAAAGCGCAAACAATGCGAGGTATGCAACAATGCCACAATTGTGGACATTGTGGCAATGTGATAGTGGGAGATACTCTTATGCACCCACATACAGGCAAATCCATCAAGTTACGACACTCTTCAGACTGCAATAGCAGTTCAGTCATATATGCCATCAAGTGTCCCTGTGGGCTGATTTACGTTGGTAGAACTGCCAGAAAAGTAAAAATAAGGCTTACTGAACACAAATCCATCATTAGAACAGCTAATGAGAAGTCTAGTTTGGCATTACACTGGATTGAACACAAACACACAATACCGCAACTCAGATACACCATACTAGCAGGTGTCAGTACACCCACATGTGGACCCACAAAAACAATTGGCACACAGAGAAACCTTCTGGATAAGGTTTCTCAACACAGTTAAACACTATGGGCTGAATGATAAAATCGATTATTTGTGCTTTCTGTAACTTAACAATTCTCTTAATGGTGTATGTATTGCACAAGTAAAATAAATGTCATGATCATTAGTTTTTAATGTTGAATTTGTAACCTTTATTCGGGTTTGCACGCATGATAAAACTGATGCAACCAGGAAAAACCAGAACTTGAGTGCATGTTTATGGTTTATATTCAGGATTTAAATGATATCCCTACGCATTATCTTACTTCGAGACTGAGAAACAGTCGGTGCAATAGTCTATTATTGCTGACTATTTTTTAAGAAAGTGTCAGGTTTAAAGCGCTAGAGTCCGTCTTCCAGCGTCACCTCAAATAACTTAGTCCGTTTTTTACTACCACCTAAGTTACAACGTAAATACGGGAAGTAAGTAGACAATCTCGCGATAGCATTAGAATTGGCATTGGCACATCGTAACACATCGAGCATGGACGCTACACATTGGAAGAGCAGGTAGGCTGCCTGGAAGCTTTAAGCAGTGGGGCAGAAGGTAGATGGGGGTTCTATCAATTTAGTAAAGGGAATCTTGCCTTTTTTTCTCTCTTTTAAACAGCGCGTACTAAACAACATCGCTTTACATAAAGACGACTTTGCAAACAGGTCGGGTCGCTATATGGCAGATATTTGTAAGTTTACTTTAAAGGTTTAATTACCACCTCAACGACCTTATTACCTATTGTACTGAGGTTTCTGTTTCGGTAACACTCTTGCAGGATTCACTATCGTTACATTGGCGTACATGTGCTATTGGAAAACATCACTTGCAATAGGCGTTTAAAGTTATAAGCACGGTTGGGTAAGAATGAGTAGGGCACTTATCCCGTTCACCAGAATGAAGCATGTTTAAATAGCACTCAGAGTCACGATCTCACCGAGAACATCACAGGCACTGATCAGTTTTGTTATGTGCACAATCCCAAATAAACATTTTTTTAAATACACCTAATTTTGGTTGAGCTGGTGAAACCCTTGTTAAAGAATCTCATCAATATATGTGCAATTTAAAACACACTGTAAAAAGGAAGAAAGTGGATAAAGTTGAATAATAAGAATAATAAAGAAAACAATTATTTCAATGTAATGTGAATTAATGTATTTAGTTAAAATACATTTTAGTGACGATTGGTCACGATGGTTATACATGTTTTTCTTAATTTCAACAGTGTTCCCCTGACTAAGGTGCTCCGCACCGAAATGCATTGGGAATCATTTTGACGTGTTATTGCAATGAAGTTGTAGAATATTGGAATATTGCTTTATCAAAAAAACATATCTTGGAAGATTAAATACAGATAATGAACTTACATTCATTGGAATTCGGAGTTCTTTTTTCATAATAATTTTTTCATGACTTGTGTTTCATAACTTGTTTGTTCAAACCTGGTTTAGATTGTTGTTTATTTTCAAATTTGGGCGAAATATGTATAAAAGTAGAATGTTGCTATAAGAAGATAAAAAACAGTAATTGATACTGATTGATGACCTTCAAGAAAGCAAAAATGAAGAGTTTATGTTGATAAATTCAAAGAAGTGTTTTTGATAATTGTTTTTGAGAACTAGTTGTTGAAACAAATGAGCACCTTACAGGGCTATTAGAGCAGTGCATCCCAGCACTCAGACATACTCGTGTTTGATTTTCAGTGTTTCACTAACCCACTGCCACATCATTTGGAGAAGCAAGGCTTCCTTGAGAATTTTCAGAGTGGCTTTCAGCAAGGAAGGGGAAATGAATGTGAAGAGCTAGATGTTAGGGTGAGAGAGAGGGGAGCGTAGGGACGTAAAATTAGGGTCTGGCGTCATTGTCAATGCTACTTCGCCTATTTGCTGTCTCTAATGATAAAAAACTATGGCATTCTGATGAACAGGCCAAATTTGTGTAATGACTGAGATTATTCCTTACCTCCAGACTTACCCAGGCGTACACATTAGGGCTATGTGTCCACTTGTGTAGTCCTTATGTGGAGTTCCTCAAGGAACCCTGCTGCTGCTGGTAATTTTCACATCATATGTCAAACATTTACATGATCTGTTAATAGCAAACAGAGTGGGATTTTACCTACATTCTGAATACATGCAGCTGGTTCTTCCCTACTGTGGTAATACCAAAGATAGCAACGGTTCAGCAAGGTGGAAGAAGCCACTTGTTGACATCATTATGCAGCTTTTGGCTTGTGCAGAGGTTGTGTGGGCGATGGGGCGAGGGAGCAAATGCAGAGGAGTGGTATGCATGATTATTAGACCTCTCATTCTTAGGGTGGACTTCCCACAACTTTTAGCCTGCTTACCTCCACTTTTTGTTGTATCCTTCTATCCTTGGCCTTAGGACTCTGAGCATTTTACCACTGCTGACCAGTGCTGAAGTGCAGGTACTTCTCCCCTAAACATGGTAACATTGGTGTTTACCCGATTGGCATATTCAGTTTACCTGTAAGTCCATTGTAAAATGGTATACCGTATACCATGGGCCTGCAATGTAAACGCTACTAGAGGGCCTGCAGCAGAGGTTGTGCTACCCACACAAGTAGTCTTTCAAACCTGTCTCAGGCCTACCATTGCCAGGCCTGTGTGTGCAGTTTACTGCCACTTCGACTTGCCATTTAAAACCCTTTGCCAAGCCTTAATCTTACCTTTTATTACATCTAAGTCACCTCTAAGGTAGGCCCCAAGGGCAGGTTGCTCTGTAACTAAAAGGCAGAACATATGCGTTTAAGCTGTACATGTCCTGGTACTGACAAACAGCTAAATTGTTTTTCAATGCTGTGAGGCCTACTCCTCTCATAGGCTAGGATTGGGAATTCCTTGAAATATGTTTTAAGCTGTAATTTCAGATCAAAAAGGAGTAGCTACATTATATTTAGGGCTCCCTGTTTTTATGGTATATATTTTTTTGACATTTCCGTCTGTATTTATCCATATTTATTTTTTGTCAACTTTATCTGTATTCATCCATAATTATTATGAGTTTTGTGAAAAAAATAAACCTGAAACTGGTATATTTCCGCATTTATTTAACCAATAAATATGCAGTCACTCTTGAATGGCTGCCAGGTTTCAGTGATATGAACTCCAGTGAAGATAAATCGATGCACTTATATAAAAATATGCACATTTCAGTATCAGCCTAGTGCATATCTACTACTGTTTAAGCCTCTTTACTAACATTTCTCTTTTTTTGTAACCCCATTACCTATCAATCCACACAGTTATTGGCCTGGCAGCCATGGCAAAGTGTACTTAAACCACTCAAAAAGCACCAAATTTCCTTTTTTATCGACATTTAAAAATAAATACAGACAAGAAAATAAATAGGTTTCTGTCAGTATTTATGTGTAAATATCAGTAAAAACGGAAAACAGAGAGCCTTTTATTATATTTCATATCTTTGGAATGGTGGTATTGAATCCTCTTTAGCGGTAAAGTTGGATTTGACATCACCATTCTAGAAAATGCCACTTTTAGAAATCTTGTGTACAATTGATGTTACTGCGTTGTACACTTCAATACCTTTGGCGGAAGGCATGGAGGCCTGTGAATGGACGTTATTGCAGTTAACAAATACACCAGCTAACAAAGTGTTTATTTTGTAGGTATTGCAATATTACTTGCAACATTCTTATTTTGAATGGAAGGAGGAATATTTTTTACAGAAAAGCAGAACTTCAATGGGGCTTTCTGGAGCCCCGCATTTGCTAATATCTTAATGGCCCAATTTGAGAATGATTATTGCCCACATGCATCAACCTATTTAGGTAGTGCAAACGGTGCGAATCGCAAAATTCGGCCGTTTGCGATTCCTAAATAGGTTTCTGGAATGCATCAAGCATTTTTGTTGAAATCGCTATTTTTAGCAAATTCCAAAAATGCGATTGCTTTTAAGGAATCGCAAATTTGCAATTCCTTAAAAGCAATGCATGATTAATTTTAAAATTGTGAATTCGCAATTAGGGGGTGCAAATTACCGCGAGGTTGAACCTCGTGGTAATTTGCGAAAATGTGTTAAAATGCTCTAATTTGCATTTCAAAACACTGTCATGTTACAGACACACATGTACTTAGGACATGTGTGTTTGAAACATGCACATCAAAATACATTTCAGGGGTGCAGGGGGGGTTCTTTGGACCGCCCCCTGCACCCATGGAATGCATCAACATTTTTTGAATTCTAATTTGCAAATTCGCAATTCCCATTGATTCCTATGGGCCTTTTGGCCCATAGGAATTAATGGGAATTGTGAAATCGCAAATTGGAATTCGCATAATATTTGCGATTCGGTAAAAATTGCGATTTTTACTGAATCGCAAATTTTATGCACTTTCAATCATGCATCCCGTTTTGCGATTCCTTTTTTGCGATTCGGTAAAAATCGCAAATTAGGAATCACAAAATCGGACTTTGATGCATGTGGCCGCATATTCTGACAGATGCAGGTTGGAAGGAGAATGTTGTTTTTTATAAACCGTTTCTTGATGACATCTTCTTAATTTGGTCCTTTTCAGAGCAAGAATTGTTACAGAAGATTGAAGAACTTAACATGAGAAATGCGCGGATTCAATTCACACATTCCTTTACCACAGACAAATCACATTTTTGGATGTGTTAATGACTAAAAGAGGAGAAACGTTGGAAACATCGGTGTACTACAAACCCACTGACCAGAACAATTCTTCATTGTTCACCAGTTTTCATCCCAAAGCTCTTCTACGCAATTTGCCATATTCACAAATGTTAAGAATAAAGCGGATTTTGTCTACTGAACATGCATTGTCAGAGGAAGTTAAAGCCCAAAAAGAAAAAAATGTTGGCACCTGGGTACCCACCCACAATTGTTCAAACATCTGAGTAAAGGATTGCGAGTATTTCCAGAGATGAATTACTACAGACAAAAAAGAAAGAATGGTCTTTGTCTCCAAGTTTTCTACAGAATCAGATCAGATTAAAATAATTGTGAGATATCGCTGGGAACTTCTCCAGAATGAAGATGATTTCACAGGTTTGTTTAGGAGCAAACTCTTGTTTACTTACACTAGGAGTAAAAATTTTAAGGAGTTGCTAACCAAACCACCACAGTTAAATGTTGTGCAAGCACCTAAAACAGGCACTAAGAAATGTTTGAACTGCACTCATTGCAATAATGTGATTGTGGGATCGACAATACTACATCCTCAGACTAGAAAATGCATCAAGTTGAGGGACCAGGCTGATTGTAATTCTTCATATGTAATTTACAGTATCAAATGCCGGTGTGGCAAGTTATATATAGGCAAAACGGAAAGAAAGGTTAAGGTACGCATCACTGAACATAACATTTGCATAAGAAAAAAACAAGGTTTTTAACTCAAGCCTTGCCACACATTGGGCTGAACACAACCATACCATTCCTCAACTCAGATTTCAGATATTAGAAAAAATTAAAATTCTGCCAGATCGAGATTATGCTAAATGGCTGTCCCGCCGTGAAATATGGTGGATAAAATTAATTGATACAATGAGACCAAATGGGTTGAATGATAAATTAGAAATGGTATGCCTACTTTAGTCTCCCCAATTGAACTTTTTCAGTAAAGTGTATAGGTTTCTTTATTTTTGACGCATTGTGCAGTTGCAGAACACATATGACCGCAAGAGATGCATGGGGTCTTTGATCTATTAAGGTTGACCTATGCAATATTATTGTGAGGTTTAATTTAATATTGGTTTGTTTTTAACATCCTCATTGAGACATGTGTATAAGTACTAGATTATTAACATTGATTGTCTGCACATGTTTATGACTTCACTACGTGTAACACTATTGTCTTTTTCACAGGAGCATGTTTTGTGTTCACTTTGTATTGTTCATTATTAATTTCATTTTATTGTATTAATCTCAGCGAAAAACAGTGCACTTGGGGTTTATTTTATCTTCCAGATGAGCAATCGACATAATTTTTTGAGTTTGTGAATGACGTTATTAGATGGTGGCCGTCTTTTAGATATTGTTGTTGGTTGTGAGAGTCTGCCATTTAGCTTTACGATCAGGATGTTAGCTTCAAATCTGCGCTCTAGATAGATCTTGTTGACACTCGGCGTCATGGTGGGATAAATGGAAAGTTATGGACGGAGGTGTTGGTGACTTAAGGTAAATGTGGCATAGGCAACTTGTTTTGTCAACAGAGAAGCTATTTTTTCAGATGTTTGACAACCACTTTGTGTACTTTCCCTGTACAGGCGTTAACAGCACCGACGGTTGTCAGCGGTGTAGAAGTGAGAACGAGTGTTCCTATTTCGAGTAGGAAAGTCATTGTAATTGGGCTGCATCACAGAGATACTGTTGTGTGCCAAGGTATTTAACCATTCAGTTCTTAGACAGACATGGGTGATTGTCATGCGTGGGTATAAATCAGCTTTTACAGTATTGTGTCTCATGTCTGTTTCATTATAGATACTGTGTTTCTCAAGCGTTGAGGCGTTTGTTGCCATTAGTGCATATTGTTTCCATAGAGAAAGTTGTTTTCACTGGATTGAAAAGTGGATGGGATAGTGTTATAAGTAATAAGGTATTGTGCAAAGATGTGATACATTTTTTCAGAACTCCAACAACTTTATATACAGAGGGTTTCGTAACTTCCACTTGTGTACCAATTTCTTTAGACATTCCTCATAGTCCGGACCTGTGGTGTCAGTAATTTCATACATTGATGTAGATTCTGGCAATTATTTTTTAGCCAGGTAATATGCGCATTACGAGTTCATGTATCAGGGATCATAAATAGGTAGGCAATGCTGAGTTTTAATTGTGTCACTGTTTTGTTTCAGTGGTTTTTAGGATTACATTCAAATTGGCTTCGTATTGATTTTGACTTTTTTTGATTTTGCTAAGTTGTCATTTGTTTCTCTTTGAAAAATGCGAGGTATTTAACACAAACACTGCGCGTATTGTCACTGGTGAAGGTGAGGAGATCTTCCAAGGTACTAACACAATATCAGGATTATTTGTTACATTCAACTGTAGTTTCACTGTGATTTGCTCCTCCATTGTTGTACTTTAACATTTTGTATTCAACTCTTTATTTTCACAGTTCCCCTGACAAAAGGATCTTGCATCCCGAAATGCCTTGGGACAGATAACAAGAAGGTCAACGTCATATACTTAGTTTATTGAATGAGTTTATCTATGTTGCTCTTTTGTATGCAGTGTTTAAAATTGTCCAGCATACTTACAAAGATTATAATGGAAAGAATGCAGAAAAAATTATTTGTATTGTATAATCAATTGAAATGGGTTTTGAATTAAAATAATGCAATGAGGTAAAATTATATTATTTTGCGAAAATTAATTGAGCAAACTGAGTTTTGCACTTAGCAGTACGGGTAGGGTCAAACGATTGGGTACACTTGCTTTATTTTGTTACTTTTAGAAAGTGGACATTTCTCTGCTCTTAACTTGGCTCTGTGTGCCTGCAGCCTGCCTCTAATACACGTCTGGGCTGGGTTACAGCTACACTTTGTGCATTCCCTCTAGACAGCAACATACACAGAAATGGCTGGGTGTGACAGAATACTCATTGCCATTCTGATAGTCTTCCAGGGAAGGAAGGAGAAGAGATGTCTCACTCCTACATTTGAATAGGTTGTGTCCTGTCCTTTCACAAAGGGCTGATTACTACCCACAGATAGCCTGGCAGACAGGGCTGAGTTTGAAGGGATCCTTGTGCACTTCAGAGAGTTCCTTTGAAGTCACCCCCTGCATCAAAGGCACTTTTGGGTATATGTACCAGGGCTCTGACCCTACAAAATCAGTACACTACTGGACCCAGGAAGAACTCTGCTGGAGTAAATACTGCTGTGCTGTATGGATTGCCACTTTGCTCTGACTGACTGCTTTGAGGAACTGCTTCTCTGCTTTGCTGAGCTGCCCTGCTGCCTGCTGATTTCTGCCCTGCTGATGACAAGGTAAGGACCCATCTCACTTAAATCCAGAGTGGGTCCAATGGCTTGCTGGCTTGCCTCCTATATTCTGAACCCTTAGGGACAAAAAAGCTGGGGCAGCTGGACACTGCCATCTGTGACAGACCACAGCTGCGTCCACTTCAGCTTCAGAAGGACCACGACCCACCACCACCCGCAACAGGATCCCCGCAGGAGCTGGAACAAGATCACCTCCGACCAGCTCTCCACATCCCTGAACCTGAATCCACCCGCCAGCTCAACGGACCCCAACCAGGCAGCCAACAACCTCACACAGTGGATCACCAACTGCGCTGGTGACCTCGCACCCCTGAAAACCATCCCAGCAGACCCGGCAGCAAGAAGGCCTCTTGGTTCAACGACGATCTCATGAACTCCAAGAAGAACTGCTGCACCCTCGAGAAAGCCTGGCGCAAAGACCCGACTACAGACAACATGACTGCCCTCAAGCACGCCACCCGCAAACACCACCAGCTGATCCACGCCACCAAGAAGACAGCATTCACGGAACGACTAGACTACAACGCACACAACAGCAAAGAACTCTTCAGCATCATCAAAGAGCTCTCGAACCCCAGCGCCGGAACCAACGACATCACCCCCTCGCAAGAACTCTGCGACTCACTCGCCTCGTTCTTCCACAGCAAGATCGCCGACATACACAACAGCTTCGGCACACAGACCGTGCACCCAACCACCGAACCAACGCTCCCCACCACCACCGTCCGCGCCTGGACCCCGGTCAGCACCGAAGACACCATCCACACAATGAGCACCATCCACGCCAGATCACCAACAGACCGATGCCCCCACCACGTCTTCAACAA
Organism: Lissotriton vulgaris; assembly: GCF_964263255.1. Lineage (NCBI taxonomy): Eukaryota > Metazoa > Chordata > Amphibia > Caudata > Salamandridae > Lissotriton > Lissotriton vulgaris. Next base: position 732,549,226 of record NC_141687.1, read on the forward strand.
GGCTGCCTCCGTCATCGCTCCCCAACTCCGAGACGTCATCAACTGCTCCTTCAACACTGCCACCTTCCCGGAGAGCTGGAAGCATGCCGAACTCAGCGCCCTCCTGAAGAAACCATCAGCAGACCCCACCGACCTCAAGAACTACCGCCCCATCTCGCTCCTCCCGTTTCCTGCTAAAGTCATCGAGAAGACCGTCAACCGACAGCTTGCCGCCTTCCTCGAGACGAACGGATCCCTCGACCCCTCGCATTCCGGCTTCCGAGCCAACCACAGCACCGAGACCGCCCTCATCGCAGCCACTGACGACATCCGAGCCCTGCTCGACAATGGGGAAACAGCGGCCCTCATCCTCCTGGACCTCTCCGCAGCGTTCGGCACTGTCTGCCACCGCACCCTAGTACAACGCCTCAGCAACATCGGAATCCAAGAGAAGGCACTGGAGTGGATCATCTCGTTCCTCGCTGGAAGAATCCAGAGAGTCCGCGTGCCCCCGTTCAGATCCGAGGCCACCGAAGTCATCTGCGGCGTACCACAAGAATCATCACTCAGCCCCACCGTCTTCAACATCTACATGAGCCCCCTCGCGGCCATCGCACGCCAACACAACCTCAACAGCATCTCCTACGCCGACGACACTCAGCTGATCCTCTCCCTCACCAACGACCCAGCCACCGCCAGAACCAACCTTCACGAAGGGATGAAAGAAGTAGCCGAGTGGATGAAGAACAGCCTTTTGAAACTCAACTCAGACAAGACGGAAGTCATCATCCTGGGACCATCTTCCTCTGCCTGGGACGACTCCTGGTGGCCCCCTGCCCTGGGCAGCGCACCCAAACCAACAGACCACGCACGCAACCTGGGCTTCATGCTGGACTCCTCCCTCTCAATGACCAGACAAGTCAACGCCGTCTCATCCTCATGCTTCAACATCCTACGCATGCTCCGGAAGATCTTCTGATGGATCCCCATCGAAACCAGGAAGACGGTCACACAGGCACTCGTCACCAGCCGACTGGACTACGGAAACACCCTCTACACCGGAACCACAGCCAAACTACAGAAGAGACTCCAACGCATTCAGAACGCCTCCGCACGAATCATCCTGGACATCCCCCATCACAGCCACATCTCCGGACACCTGAGAGACCTGCACTGGCTCCCCGTCAACAAGAGAATCACGTTCTGACTCCTCACCCACGCACACAAGGCCCTCCACGACCTGGGCCCCAGGTACCTCAACAACCACCTGACCTTCTACACTCCCACCCGCCAACTTCGTTCGACCAGCCACACCCTCGCTGCCGTTCCACGCATCCGAAGAGCCACCATGGGAGGAAGATCCTTCTCCTACCTGGCAGCCAAGACATGGAACTCCCTCCCCATCCACCTCCGTCAGACCCAAGACCACCTCTCCTTCAGGAAGAAACTCAAGACCTGGCTGTTCGAGCAGTAGCAGACCCCCCTCCCCCAAGCGCCTTGAGACCCTCCGCGTGAGTAGCGCGCTATATAAATTTCTTGATTGATTGATTGTGAGTCCTCACCTTGCCTGAGGTGCCCCCTCAAGGACTGAGCCTCAGTAGTGCATTCTGCAGCTGATTTGTGAAAAAATTGATGCATTGCTTTGACTGCAAAAGGAATTTGGCTGCATCGCCCTTCAACGTCGATGCAGAGGCTGCTCGAAGACGGCATATCACAGCCTGAGCAGCTTGATGACGACGCTCTGTGCAGATTGACGACAACGCATTGCATTCACTTCAACGGAGCTCGATGACAGCGCAGGACCCCCTTGGTGCAGCGAAGCTGCCGTAAGCTCTAGACGTAGACAAACACTCCATATAAGGTATTTGTTCAGCTGGACCTGTCCAGGTCCTGTAGCTAGCCTACCCTACATTGTGGTTAGCCTAAACTCTGAATTTGCACCAGTCCCTAGCGACCTCAAGCAACCTTTTGACTGCGAGTGACTTCTGCACACTACTTTCACATTTAATCTTTAAAAATTCATATCTCGACTTCTACTTATAGATTTCTGTTGCTTTTGTCTTATTTTACTCAGATAAATATTCTATTTTTTTCTGAATCTGTATGGAGTCTTTCCGTGGTGTTTCATTGACTTACTGTATTTTAAGTGTTGAACAAATACATTACACATTACCTCTTAAGTTAAGCTTGCTTGGTCTGTGCCAAGGTACCAGAGAGTGAGCACTGGTTAATTTAAGGATGTGCATATGGGAAGCAGGTGGGTACTGTCCCAATGCCACTGCCAGTGTCTGGGTAACCTAGCCATGCTGAGAGCCTTCCTGGTGAAGAGCTGCTGCTGTCTTCTGCCTTCCACTAGCATGAGTGGAAAGACCATGAGTGGGATGACAGCTCCATCCCCGTTGAGTAACGGGCACTTCCCATGCACATTGCTTTGGTGCAGTAGTGTGACGTACCACAACTTACACCAAGAGGGTACGACCGCTAGAAGGGCTCTTGGTTGCCCTTCATTCTATCAGAGTATAATCTGCATAGATCCAAGCTGGATGTAATGCATCAGAATCTCCTTGATCTCCATGTCTGACCATTTCTTTTATCCGTGCTCATAAAATATTTTGAGCAATATCTCCAAATAAAGCTCCCGTAACAAGAATATGTGACAGAAAAGCCAGTCATTGCCAGGCCCGTAAATTATGTCAGACACTTTGCGTACCACAGACAAATTGCAACCAAGTGTCTCTAAACAGTGGCTTTGGCATCACCAATTCTTTCCCACATAATTATTTATTTATTAATATATTATTATACAGAAACATGCCTTCACTCTCTGGCCTCTAGGCACTTGCCTATCAAAGTGAATTGCTGCTTTCTATGTACGAATTGAACTCCTGGTGCACAACGATTTTGAGAGAGAGCATTCCCAGCCCACTGAAAACTGCTTCAATACAACGTTATCTATGAATGTATTTCATAGACACTGAATAAACTCGGTCAACAAATATTTATATCCGTGGAATGTACAAGGACCGATAAATACTGTTTTCAGAACTTGTGAAAAGGCTAGAAAATACCCACTGAAATTCACAAAAAATAAACACTGAAAACGGAAACCCATAGCACAGATGACTAGGTTGAACTTCTTCAGACAGATAAATAATTTGGCTAAATGAGTGAATGACATAGGACATTGCCCCTTGGCTATATATACAGGAAAAGGACATGGCAAGAAAGTGACAGACTTTATCTATTCTGTTGTGTTGTCAAGTGTTTGGACATACTCCAAAGCATTATAGGTAAGATATAGCACATCCAGATGCATGCAGCAAGAATGGAGACTAGTAATACACGCTAACAACATTCCTTCCCTATACAAGTTAGAATACTCTGGCCTTGCAAAGATGACAGGACAAAGTATTAAATATTGGGTTCCATCTTTAAGGCAGTTCAGGAAAATAGCCAGGAGTACAGGAAGTCTTCTCATGATTCCGTGCGAGAAGAGTAACACAATAAGTGCTCAGATGGTACAGGTGGAGGGAGCAAGATTGGGAAATGAACTACCAGAGAATGTGGGGAAGACTGTGCATGCTAGTGTTTAAAAAATATATACATAGGGGTGTGCTAAAATCTCTTAATTTGCTTAAAAATATAGCACAAGAAAAACAGTATTGCCACAAGCAGCAGCTGCTCGCATTTTGGTAAATGTAAAATTGCAAGAGATAAAACCCGCGTTACAGACATTTCTCCCAGGCATATTAAAAACAAGGTTGGTTGCTTTGTTCTAATCCCAAGGTTAACATATTTGCCAGCTTCGCTATAACTTTGCAGGCTTCAGCCGTGTGACTGTACTCGTGAACTGAATATGTGGATGTATCTAATCCACAAAAGGTTTACAACAATCTAACTGAGGGATTGAAGAGCAAACAGAATCGAATGGTCCGGATTATTGATAAACCTTTGGATAAGTTACTTTCTGAAATTGGCTTTGAAAGCACCTCATGGGTTTCTAGAGATGTAAAAAACACAAAAATGTTCCAGCATGACACAGTGTGCGGATCAATACCTATATTTAATAAATGTAATTTTTGTAATACCAAGTATACGAATACAATATATATGAAGACTTTTACATGTAGGTCTAACAAAACAAAAGGTCAAAAAATGCATATGCCAACACAAAAATGTGGACAAGGTGCCAGGCAGAATATATGTCCTTTGCAGAGCCATCAAGGTAAAACGGAGCAGACCGCATAGTATAAAATGGCAAGTCATTGAAGAGGTCAGGATGCCAGGGAGAGTGAGCCACATAAAAATTCTCTTGCTGGTTAGGGTTCATATTGGATCTTTCGGGTACAAACTATTAGAAACGGGATTAATTAATCTTTCAAATGGCAGTCTTTGGTCACCTAATCTCGACTTTAGACAAGGATTGTTTTTCTCTGGTGCATATCCTGAAACCCATGTGTTACAAAGATCACTCTAAATCGGTTTAACACACACACCAGTGTCGGACTGGCCAATAAGACAATCAGGCAGAGCCCGATGGGCCGGTCTGACAGATCAGTGTGTGGGCTGGCTATTGCAGTTGTGGGCCAGTTTTATGGCCAGATGGGTCAGTTTGTCCTGTTGATTTCCCTGATATGATCCCTTTTGAATTTATTTGCTTTACTAATTGTGGCCACTTTTATTTTGGTGCCTGGGACCTTTTTTTGTCCCAATCCGACCCTGACACACATTGATGATTTGTGGCAGCCCATCCTGTCTTTGCATCATATATACATGTTGATTTATATATACTTATGCTCTATATGTGTCTTTAGGAGGAGAGGTATCCCATCTAGAGCACAACTACAACACTGCTGACCTCTGCTCACTTGCAATGTATGTTTACTAGCAATCATTTTAAGCATAGGAGCACTGTCCACCTACAGACTGGAAACTACCCAATTTTCTCTAATTGATGGAATAATGAAAAATAGCCCTGTAGTTCTTAGTGTACTGTGCATCAAATCCTGCGTTTTTCAGAAAGGGCGAACCCAGGTGTCACTGAGCCAGAGCCCTCTCAGAAGGAATAATTCTTAAAATGCATAAGGAAGGGCTAGTAGCAGGTGAGCCTCCGTAACTGCTTGTCCAAATAAGGATCTCAAAGGCAGAAGGCAGAATTCATGGACCTCATTAAGCTACTAGTTATTTGTCAAATTAAATTTCTCTCCAAAGGAAGGAAGGGATGGACTGATTTCCATTTAGAACTTTCGTATAGTTGACCCATGTATTGTTTTCATTGAGAATAGCAGAATCGAAATGCTCAATTCGATTAAAAATATAATCTTCATCCTTTTTATTCCAATAATCTCCAGGGATCTAGGACTTGTCCTTGATAATATTAAAGTGAGCTTGTTATAAGTAGGCATCTCCCTATTTTTCTAAGAAACTTTTTTAGCACTTAAGATGATATTTCTATAGGTTCCTAGCTCGTCTCAACTCAACATTGAAGCCCTCACTAGGGTTTGCATTCCAAGCACACATACGCCTTCTAACTTTGAATTCCATTGATTTTAGCCCCTCTGAGAATGGAGGTTGGGATTTATTAAGGCTCTAAGGGCCATATGTATGAAGCAAAGTCGCATTCGCAAACACCAAAATTCGCAGAATTTCGGCATTTGCGAATGCAAATTTGCAAAATGGTATGTATAAAGGAAAATCTGGTGCAAAATAAGGAATCGCAAAATTTGCGATTCCTTATTTTGCAATTGCGTTTAAGGAATCACAAATTTTGCGATTTCTTAAATGCAATGTATGAAGCAAAAAAAAAATTGCAAATTGTCCTTAAGGAAATGCAAATTACCACCAACTTCAATTTGGTGGTAATTTGCGAATTCCTTGAAAAATGCAAATTTTTGCATTTTTCAAAGTGCCATGTGACGCATTTTGCGCTCTAATTTATTAAACGTGGCCACCCTACAACAATTCAGAGTCAAATCAGTTATAACCAAAAGCAAATCGGAAGCAGATGCCTGTTTGGGCCAGGTATCTGTCACAAATAAGACAAAAATAGAATAGTTAAAGAGCATGTCATAAACCTCCTCTTTATACGCATGAAGATAACAGGTATTAATCACGACTCAGATCTCCCTATAATTACATGCTTAACAAGTGGTTCTGCACACAAACACATACGAGGGATGAGTTCCTTAAAGCTTGTGTATTCCCTATGTCGTGTGAGTCTCTACCACCACCCACTTCTGAAGATGGGGAGAGCAGTGAGAAGGACTGTCCATGAAGATTGATCATCTGGAAAGAATGGCATCTTCAACCACTTCAAAGAAATCAATATCATTTTTCTGCTATAATTGCGACAAAATTGCTCTCAAAAAGACCATATTTTACTGTAAGATACTGGATGTTTGATTATATTTTGTTGGATCAATACAAAATGCTGTGGATCTACTATTAAATTCCATAACTATTATGAAACAAAAAAATATTTTTTTTTAGTATTGATAAAATAAGAAAGGGAAGAACGTCATTGGTAATTTGTTAAAAATAACACACAGTGAGCTGCAGTAGTCTTCCTTCAATTCCAGCATCGGAAGGCTCCCTTCAGGCTGATTGAGGAAAAGCAAGAATGAAGGGTACTGATAAGCATGTCAGGATTTGTACGTGTTTTAGTGCTGCATGCAATGCAGGCCTGTATTGTGTGGTGCCTTAATCTTGGATTGCTGTGCGTGTAGTTGCAAGTGCAATCCACAGGAACAGAGAGAAGGCCAGCTTGTCGTTTTATTTTTGTAGTTCGCAAACATGTTCTTGGATCTCCATGTTTTTTCCTTGCTCATACAAACAGGAACCAGAAGGAAAGCTTATGGCATGGTATGAGCGTGGCAGCTGAACAGATTGGTAGGGAAAGGATGACCTTGTGTGTTACACCCTGCAGGAAAAGGAAGGAAGAAAGGTACACTCCTGAACAAAATGTGTTGGCCACTACTCGCTCCATGGTAAAGGTATATAAGGTTGTGGAATAAAGGGCGTGGTTAGAGACAGGCCTATTGCTGGAGGGGTGCAGAACCTTGGAGTTCCTACTGCAAGCTAAAAGTCATCCACTTGATGCGGGAAGACCTGGCATATCTTGGCGTTTTAGCAAACCCATGTGTAACTGAAAGACCTTAATCGTGCCCTTAGGGGGCTGGTAACAGCGAATTCAGGTGAAGCTAATAGACTAGATACGTATGTTGAAATATGACTGTGGAGTATTTGACCTTTGCCCTAATATGCATTGTTTTTGCTTAGCTGTTTATGATATTTACAAGCATCCTAATATATATGCTTTGCAGACGACATGTAGTGTACAATAAATACTCATAGCGCAAAATTCCAACTATTGTGTTTGCGTACTGATTTCAGGGGTATGGATGTGCTCCATATAAACCACCTGTTAATGAGAGATTCTGTGACAGGTTTGCCTGACTCTAAGCATGCCCTTTCACTTGAGCTTAACTCAGTGCCTGCCGGCTTCCCATTTCTCTGAAAAGGCTTTTATCTCCTTTGGGGACTAAGAGGATCTACTGGGTGTGACCCCAAATGAATTGGGGGTAACGCAATAGTACGGAGAAGAAGGGGAAAAGGTGTAGTAGTGGGGTATAGGTTAGGAAAGTGAGTGGAATGATTTTTAGGGAAACGGGATAGAAATCTCTGAAAGTCTTATAGTATAATATAAGATAAGAAGGGCCATAGGAGAAGGCAGATGGATGAGGGGCGAAGACCCAAAGGGTGTGGTGGAGGAGAGCAGAAAAGGGAAAAGAAGCTGAGTTGAAGGAGAATCAACCCAATGGAGGATGACTAATAAGCATTGAGGGGGAGGGTTGGCAATAATAAAGTGGATTGTTCTGGGATTTCCCTCTGGAAAAACAAACCACAGAGTAAGAAAGAATCTATCTGAGGGACACAGAAACACAGTTGCTATCCAACAGACAATTATAGTCAATGTTATTTGCAGGAATGGGTTTATAAAGGTTTTAGTAGAAAGATTTTCGTCAGGGTATAGTCAAGATCACATAAAACCTTAAATAAGACCATAAAATGTGTAATGTTGATTGTCTATGTATATCTGATGGGTAGTTCATTCTAGAATTTGCGTGAAAGATATTGCAACCTCTGCCCATCACAATCTAGAGATTTTATTGAACAGGAGAACACCAGTGTTACTTAAAGAGGGGAGAACGGAAATGGTAGGTTGCAGCAAATTCTGTAGATACCAAGAGGCCATATCAGGAAACATATGGGCACTAGACAAGGGCTTTTGTAAATAATATCCAAAGAACAACTAAGGGTTGGCTCTAATCAGTATGGCTGAGCCGTAATAGCAAATAACAAACAAAGATTGCCAGTACTGATGTCAATGAGTAGTATAAATAAGTTATAACACAGCACTTGAAACAACATTCAAGACCGGGAGCTAGTCAATAGCTTTTATTGTTATTTGTAATTTTTTTCAAGGACAGAACATATTTTATAAAAAACTTCATACAAAATACATCTTCAAAAATGGACTCATAATACATACTAGGCAGGAGCGCAAATCAAAAATCATTCATCATATCAGACATATCACAGGCATCCAACAACATGCAACCAATCTCTGGGGGAGGGGGTACTATAACTACAAAAACTACAAGGAAGTGCAATATTTACAATGCAATGACAAGCACAAGACAAGGGGAAAATACAGAAAAAAGCAGGAAAAGAAGCCAAAATCTGCGAAACAATTTTTGGGTGGTGTTGCAAAAGAATATTCTAAAAGATGTACATTCCTATATCAAATCTAAATATCCAAGAAACTTTGTTTAATCATTAAATAAAGGTAATGTACACAAATCAGTGATAAGCAAAAGAATCCTTTTGAAGAGCTTATCACTCTTGCAGACAGCAAAATGGCTGGGGCCTACGCGTTTCGAATCCCACTGGGTTTCTGGGGATTCTCTTCAGGGCCTTTAATCGTATCTAAACACAATACAGAAAAAGATAAAAGAGAAAAGAAATATTAGAATCTCAAAACATAAGGGTTTTTTTAAAAAAACCAAAATCAACGGATCAACATCAGGTTCCTGTCTCAGGTCCCACCCTCTCCTCCAACAGCTTACCAAAAAGCGGGAATGTGAGGGGCATGGGAGGCCTCAACGTTCTAACGAGGTGGACTGGGTCCAAGTCTGGAAGAATTGATACATCGGAGTCAGATGGAATTGAAATTTATTAAGGAGTAGCGAGTGGTAAAAAAATGGAGGGGAGGCTAGGTTTTACTTACCTTATATATCAAAAGAGGATTTTCTTAAATGCGAGCCGGGGGGGGGGGGGGCGGAATTTGGCAGACGTTTACCTGTTGAAGGGAAAACATTGGAGATATCAGAAAAGAGATTCTGATAGTGCTGGGAAGTTGGCGCTCTATAAATTCGTAATAACTCTCACCTAGTTAATGGAGACCGAAGATTTCGGTATACGAAGCCGAGGGGTGGTGAACACTGGCACAAAGGTCTGGAGGAATGGAAGGGGAAAAAGGGAAAAAATGAATATACAAAAAACCGCAGAATGCGTGTAAAGCCGAGTGAGACTAACAGGAAGAGTCTTACCAGAAAGCCGGGAGGGGGCGGGTGGGGTATTAATTGCAAAGGTTGACGATATCTATCAGTGGGTGCCTTGTTATTCTGAAAGAAAGCCAGCGATAAACATAGTTTGTGGTGGCTAAACACCTGTTTGTTACAAGTTTGGCAACATTCGTTAAAACGGCTTACCACAATGGCTGGTAAAACGCGTTGGTACCGCATAAAGCGGGTCACGAGTACAGTGGAATTCAGGGAACCTAGAACGACATTAAAAAGCCTTTTAGCGGTTGTTATTCTCTCGGTTGTGGCAAGAAGTGTAACCAGGAGTTTCAAGGGCTTACCGCCATGTCTGCAACGTACGGTCAACAAAAGTTTGTTTGTAAAGGAATTGACTGTAACGAAAAAGAAAGTACGGGCATTTATCTAACATTAAAGAAAAAGCGGCTAGCGGCGATGGAAGGGAAATCTAGATTACAATACTTACATCGGATTAATCTGACGGGACCTTTGGCTTGGCGGCGTTTCGGATAGCACTATACCCTGGCTCATGCGCAGAAGCTGGCCGGGGCTAGGCTAATCTAACTATATAGGCTGACCAGGTGGACTGTCACGCCCTCACCAGGACGAAAAGAGCGACGGAAAACATGGACCGGAGTATGAGTTTTCATGCATACGATCCATGTGACAGGAGAAATGGGTACTCAAGTTAAATGGTCTAGTGTTCTTACAGGCGACACTGAATTAAAGTTTAAAGATTTCGCTCAATTCATTGAGCCCAGATACAGCTGTGTCGAACTTGACTATGAGAAATGCTTCTCGTTTTGATAATGCCAAATTCTGATCACCTCCTCGAGGATTTTTTTCTATTCTTGAAATCACTGTCCATTTTAGATCACTGACTTGGTGTTGCATCCGCATCCAATGTTGCACCAAAGGAGCATTTTCAACTTTCCTTTTTAGTCTGGATTTCCAGATCTCGCAACACAAATCCAGACTAAAAAGGAAAGTTGAAAATGCTCCTTTGGTGCAACATTGGATGCGGATGCAACACCAAGTCAGTGATCTAAAATGGACAGTGATTTCAAGAATAAAAAAAATCCTCGAGGAGGTGATCAGAATTTGGCATTATCAAAACGAGAAGCATTTCTCATAGTCAAGTTCGACACAGCTGTATCTGGGCTCAATGAATTGAGCGAAATCTTTAAACTTTAATTCAGTGTCGCCTGTAAGAACACTAGACCATTTAACTTGAGTACCCGTTTCTCCTGTCACATGGATCGTATGCATGAAAACTCATACTCCGATCCATGTTTTCCGTCGCTCTTTTCGTCCTAGTGAGGGCGAGACAGTCCACCTGGTCAGCCTATATAGTTAGATTAGCCTAGCCCCGGCCAGCTTCTGCGCCTGAGCCAGGGTATAGTGCTATCCGAAACGCCGCCGAGCCAAAGGTCCCGTCAGATTAATCAGATGTAAGTATTGTAATCTAGATTTCCCTTCCTTCGCCGCTAGCCGCTTTTTCTTTAATGTTAGATAAATGCCCGTACTTTCTTTTTCGTTACAGTCAATTCCTTTACAAACAAACTTTTGTTGACCGTACGTTGCAGACATGACGGTAAGCCCTTGAAACTCCTGGATACACTTCTTGCCACAACCGAGAGAATAACAACCGCTAAAAGGCTTTTTAATGTCGTTCTAGGTTCCCTGAATTCCACTGTACTCGTGACCCGCTTTATGCGGTACCAACGCGTTTTACCAGCCATTGTGGTAAGCCGTTTTAACGAATGTTGCCAAACTTGTAACAAACAGGTGTTTAGCCGCCACAAACTATGTTTATCGCTGGCTTTCTTTCAGATTAACAAGGCACCCACTGATAGATATCGTCAACCTTTGCAATTAATACCCCACCCACCCCCTCCCGGCTTTCTGGTAAAACTCTTCCTGTTAGTCTCACTCGGCTTTACACGCATTCTGCGGTTTTCTGTATATTCATTTTTTCCCTTTTTCCCCTTCCATTCCTCCAGTCCTTTGTGCCAGTGTTCACCACCCCGCGGCTTCGTATACCGAAATCTTCGGTCTCCATTAACTAGGTGAGAGTTATTACGAATTTATAGAGCGCCAACTTCCCAGCACTATCAGAATCTCTTTTCTGATATCTCCAATGTTTTCCCTTCAACAGGTAAACGTCTGCCAAATTCCGCCCCCCCCCCCCGGCTCGCATTTAAGAAAATCCTCTTTTGATATATAAGGTAAGTAAAACCTAGCCTCCCCTCCATTTTTTTACCACTCGCTACTCCTTAATAAATTTCAATTCCATCTGACTCCGATGTATCAATTCTTCCAGACTTGGACCCAGTCCACCTCGTTAGAACGTTGAGGCCTCCCATGCCCCTCACATTCCTGCTTTTTGGTAAGCTGTTGGAGGAGAGGGTGGGACCTGAGACAGGAACCTGATGTTGATCCGTTGATTTTGGGTTTTTTTTAAAAACCCTTATGTTTTGAGATTCTAATATTTCTTTTCTCTTTTATCTTTTTCTGTATTGTGTTTAGATACGATTAAAGGCCCTGAAGAGAATCCCCAGAAACCCAGTGGGATTCGAAACGCGTAGGCCCCAGCCATTTTGCTGTCTGCAAGAGTGATAAGCTCTTCAAAAGGATTCTTTTGCTTATCACTGATTTGTGTACATTACCTTTATTTAATGATTAAACAAAGTTTCTTGTATATTTAGATTTGATATAGGAATGCACATCTTTTAGAATATTCTTTTGCAACACCACCCAAAAATTGTTTCGCAGACTTTGGCTTCTTTTCCTGCTTTTTTCTGTATTTTCCCCTTGTCTTGTGCTTGTCATTGCATTGTAAATATTGCACTTCTTTGTAGTTTTTGTAGTTATAGTACCCCCTCCCCCAGAGATTGGTTGCATGTTGTTGGATGCCTGTGATATGTCTGATATGATGAATGATTTTTGATTTGCGCTCCTGCCTAGTATGTATTATGTGTCCATTTTTGAAGATGTATTTTGTATGAAGTTTTTTATAAAATATGTTCTTTCCTTGAAAAAAATTACAAATAACAATAAAAGCTATTGACTAGCTCCCGGTCTTGAGTGTTGTTTCAAGTGCTGTGTTATAACTTATGTATACTACTCATTGACATCAGTACTGGCAATCTTTGTTTGTTATTTGTAAATAATATGGCATTCTATCCATAGCCAGTCAGGACACTTGAGTGTCTCTGACAAATTACTATATTTTCAGAGTCCCTTGATAAGCATTACCCAGTGATCTGCACAACAGGACCTTATTTGCCGGATTATGAGTTTTGGAGGTGCAGGAGCGCACTCCTGCACTGCCAAAACTCACTGCCGCCCACCAGATTACAAGTATTTTAGTGGTCTGGTGAGCAGGCGGCATTACGGTCCCACAGCAGTACAGTTTAAAAGCTCAGAGTGAGCCGCAAACTGCACTGCCGCTGGACTGCCTGTGCACGTTCCTGCATGGAAAGGAATGCACCATGTACTACATTCCTACCCATGCCAGACCTCGAGGTGTAAAAATAAAGGGGGGGCAAAACATGTGCCCCTGCATGCACCCCCATGCACAGGGGCAAGAGGAGGCTCTGTAGGGCCCCCTTTCTTTCTTCTCTGCCAACAGTTTCACGGAGGAAGAACCTTCAAGAGACCGCTGGTGGTGAGGAAAGTTGTAATATGCTTAGCGGTGTGTCAGGGCACCACCAGGTATATTGCGGCACTCAGACCGCTGCATCACCGCCAGGGATCCCTGATACCTGGTGGTTGCGGGGATGCAGTGGCAGTCCGACTGCCCTTGTCGTAATAGGGTGGTCAGACTGCTGGTGTGGCGGAGGCCGAAACTCTGCAGTCAATGGACGGCCAACCTCATAATCAGACCCTACATGTCAGACATGGCCCAGAAGGATATATTGAAATACTTCAGCCTTGAAATTCTAGGCGACTCCTTCCAAGAGATGTCTTATCTGGGCAGGGATTAAATTGATTATTTTCTTCACTCTAGATAGGGTGTTCTAGATACCTGTAACAGAGGGAAGCACTTCATTGGGAGCTACAATAAGCTCTTACAACTACCAGTTCTAGAGCCTCCCTGAGATACCCACAAAGAAGGCTCTTAGAATACAAAGCAATGCAAGGTTCTGTGGTGCATCAACGGTAGAGCTCACTTCCTTTCTTAAATAAAAAAAGCAATTATTGCACAGACATAATAAAACAATAATATTCTAAATAGTAGGGAAATTAGGGTGTGATGGTATTGAGGACAGAACAAAGGATGCAGAATCACCCATGGCTCAAGAATGCTACTGGGCAAGTCACAACACCAAAATACAGAACAAAAGGATGGAAGTTTGCATTACATGTTGACAATATTAAAGTCCAAAATATTATTTATAAACCCAAAAATAATCTTCCAACCAGTTTGGTGCTCCCCTTAATATTCCAAACTCTTCTCTTCTCGTTAGAGGGGCCTCACCGCTCACTTACTCTCTGTACTCTCACCACCACCACTCAAATCCGCAAACTCTGTCACAACCCCCTTATGGTCCCTTCTTACCTCTTAATCACTAATCAACGTTACACTACTACAACCATCCTGGTTACAACACACATTCCTTCAAACACCATCTCTCTGATAATTTGTTACCCGCCTATTCAAGCTCTGACCATCATCTACATTATATCATTTTATCACATCGCCTTCACTTAGTTAGAACGTTGAGACTTGGAGAGAGAAAGGGCTGAAGGTCCCCACTTCAACTTCACGCATTAATCTTGTTGAATCCACCCACTACTACCATTGTCCATACCCCTCCTCTTATATAGGAAGCCACCACTTGCTTTCGATCTTTCCACCAAACACCTCAGTCAGGCAGAAGCCAGCTTTGTTCCAACCAGCTTAGTCAGGGATCCTCAAGGGGTGTGAATCTCAAATTCCCACATGAAAAAAGCAATGGGCCACAGGATGAATTTGTGAGGTGACTAAGGTTCAGGATGGACTGTCCTAGGTCAGGACTGGTTTGTATTTGATGGGCCTATGGGGTTGATTTAGAGTTTGGCAGACATCTACCCTGTTAATGACGACAGATTACCCTGTCTGCCAAACTCATGGTATGACCACCCATTTTGGAACTAGGTGAACCACGCGTCTTTAACAGACAGAGTAAAATGTACTCTGTCAGTGTAAACTTCCTTCAATATCCCAACGGAGAAAGTGCCATTGGGAGTAGGCCATCCAATTTTCTGCGCTATTTAAAATGGATGGTCAGATGACTTTTTTTGTTTTTTACTGTCCGTCGCTGCCAGGTATATCCTTGTGGTCAGGGCCAGTAAAAAAAGAAAAAAACTACCCCCACACCAGGGGAGAAAACTGGTGTGGGATCAGTAGTATTTTTTATTTTTCAAAAACAAACTCCTGCTTTGGGAGTTTTGTTACGGAAAATAAAAAAAACCTTGCAAAAGTTTGACAGCCAGCCATCATGTTTGACAGAGCCATCCATTAAACTTTTCCTACATTGATAGGAACCACCATGATAGTCTTTAAATGTGGCATGCAGAGTAAAGACAGTAAAGTCACCTGCCACCCTGTCTGCCTTTACTCTGTCTGTTAAAATTTAAGCCAGGGACTCTGTCTAAAGTTGCACAGTGGGCGAAAACAATGCTTGCTGCGCTGTGTTGCACCAAATCTTGTAAATATGCTCTAAGTGACTGGTTTACCAAAAGAGTAGCAGATCTGCACCCATAGATGGGCACCTGTAGCCCACATAATGCTGCACACAATCAAAGGGGAAAAAAAGGAGAATTAAAGATATTTCTGCTTGTCTCCTTGTTACGCCAGTTTTCCGCAGGCACCCCATTTCGGCACAAATCCATGTCTACATCTCTTTTTAAATATGAGTTTGCATCAAAATCCATGAGTGGATGTATGGGTAGGTCCATGCACCATCCATGAAGCACGGACCTGATAAATCAATGCAAAGCAATGCAATGCTCTGCATTAAATTACTTTTTCTTACAAAATGACACAAAAGTATATTGCCAGGCATTGTAAAAATCAAAAAAGATGTTGTGTTGGGGATACGTCAAAAAAGTACCGTAACACAGTTGCAATATCTTTGTTCACCTGTGCCTAACTGTATTTGAATTCCTTATCCAAAGAATGAACAAGTTAAAACCTCCTAGTGAAATGGGGATGACTATAATAACCAACACAGACACAGCAGGCCCAACCGAGGGCCCCCAGACCTAACTAACAAGACAAGAATGTATATATTTGGAGGGTGTGGAGGGGGAGCAGACCCAACTGAGGGCCCCCAGACCTTACTCACAAGGCAAGAATGTATTTATTTTGGGGGGGTACATGGGGTCACACTCTAAACAACCCTCCCTGAAGCTATGCCCCTGGTCCCAGACTCTACCCCCTATCAGTACACATTAGGTTTTTCCCTTGGCAAGATTAACTTTTCGAAAAAATGCCCATAAAAGCATCTGAAATAGCTCTTTGTACATTGAATCTACAACGCAATGCAAACTGTATTTCCCACTTCTTTGACCTAGTGGCTCTCTCAGCTATTTCTTTCCTTTGACTTGAGGATTGTATAATGCTATCTACAATGCTTCATACCACAATCATCCAAAAATGTCTTTATTTCATGTAATCTTAATTGTGTACCATTATAAATCACCAAACATGTATGTATGCCTTCCCTCCAAAAAATATACTAATTGCTGATAATGCTAGAAATAGTTACTTCTCTAATGAACACTTCCTCTATAACCTAAGCCCCATTCAAAAAGGTAAATATGTTCAAAAACAGATTTATGACTGAAATTACCTTTCTTACACCTATCGGAATACACAGAGGGATTCCTGGTTAGGGTAAAGCATTACTTATTGCAGAAATCTGCTGCAGTAAATCCTATTCAAGCTAATGAAAGTGGGCATTTAAAGACATTGTTTACCCTGGATGTTTGAGAGCCTCCACAATTATGTACATTTGTGGTTATACCCAAACTCCTCTTCATCCCCTGTCTACCACAGAAAGAGCCAATGATTTACAAAGGACTGGAGTAACTCCCTTTCCATTCTGGGGATGAGGAAGGGCTCCCTCCAGGGGGAAAAGTGATTTCCCTGGGGAAAAAGAAAACATTTAGCATGTTCATTGATTGCTCCTTTCTCCATGTGCAGACTTCTAGATTTACTGTGTTATCATGGCAACATCCCCAAGCCAAAAATCTATTCTCCTCTTCTATACAATCACTGTAGAAAAAGTGTACATGTAAATGTATATGCTGAAGTCATAGCCCGTCAACTTTGGGCAGAACATTTGAAGCCGTTGCATCTGACTCAAGAGGGACATCAAGTAATAAATTGAGGTACTACAGCTTCGTGAAGGCTTCAAACAACTGGATCTAACTCAAGAAGAGGGGCACCCAGCAATCATTTGATGTGTGAAATAATTTTAAGGCTTTTGCATCTGACTCTAATAAGAAGTTGAGGTGCCACAGGTTTATGAATGTCTTGCCAGCCTCAAGATTTCAAAAAAAAAAACATAGTAAAAAAAAATGCACATGAATAAAATTACCTTACGTCTTCCTTCGACCACACACAGCATAGGCCGTGAATCAAGATGGTACACCCATAGGTTTCCTTTTATTCATGCAAATGCAATTTACTAGCACACAAAAATGCCAGTCCAAAACTAGCTTGCTAAGAACAAATATCGAGGCACTTGAATTTACCAATGACTGTTAGTACCTATACATACTAGCAGGTTATCACAAGTCTTCCATAGCAATCATCAGAAACCACCTTTGGTATATTTATTTATCACAACAAGTATTATTTATAATGTTGCAAAAGTATAAATGTAAATTTGTATGTTGAAACCACACCCCTTCAACTTTTTGAAGAACATTTATAGCATTTGCATCTCACTCGAAAGAAACATATAGTAATGACTTGGGGTACTGCAGTTTTGTGAAGATTTAAGTTGGCTCTGACTGAAGAGAGACACC
The DNA here is from genome assembly GCF_964263255.1 of Lissotriton vulgaris. NCBI lineage: Eukaryota > Metazoa > Chordata > Amphibia > Caudata > Salamandridae > Lissotriton > Lissotriton vulgaris. The sequence continues at coordinate 732,566,832 of NC_141687.1, forward strand.
TAGTAACCACCTGAAATACTGCAGCTTTCTGAAAGACTTTTCAGCCTTACATCTGACTTAAGAGGGACGTCTAGTAAAGAAATTTGATACTGCAGGGTTTTAAATATCATGGAATTCTGTACTACATCTTTTTGAAAGACTTCTTAAGCATTTGCTTCAGCTCTAAAGGGGCATCTACCAAAGATTTCAAGGACAGCACCCTTGCTGAAGACTCTAAGTTTTTTTCTTCTGAACGAGGGGCAGCAGGTATGTGGATGGCCAGTTCTGACTTTGTCAACACTTGTTTGTCTTTGCAGATAGAAAAATACCCAGCGAGCGGGTAGTGTTGGCCCTTCTAGGATGCACTGATACCAAAGAATTTGTTCACCATGCAACATTCTGGGATGCCTTAAGTTGGGCCTGGCCTTCTCTGCAGGAAGCCCCCCAAACTGTTTGCCTTTCTCCCTCCATTTTGTTGCTGAATTCGTTATTGTTGGCTTTAGGATACTGCGCACTTTACCACTGCTAACAAGTGTTTGTGCTCTCTCCCCTAAACATGCTAAAATTGTTTTACACCTGATTGGCATATTTAATTTACTTATTAGTCCCTTGTAGAATAGTACACAATTTATTTATTTATTTAATTGACTTTTATATGGCGCAGCGAATCATCCCTAGGGGGATCTCTCGGCGCAAGGCAGCACATTAGCAGAACCCACGCCCAGCCTGGCCCCCTAGAACAACCAGGTTTTTAGACTTTTCTTAAAGTGTCCTAAAGAGGAACAGCAACGCATCACTTCCAGTAGCCTATTCCAATGGAAGGGGGCAAGATAAGAATAATCACGCCCTCCCATTCTAGATTTATTGATCTTGCAAGGGACTAAAAGATTTTGATTGTTAGATCTCAGCTGGCGACCCGGGACATACGCCCTTACCTTCTTCCTTAGGTATACTGGTCCTAGGCCTTGCCTTGCCTTGCCTTAAATACCAGTATAAGACGTTTAAAGACTGCTCTCTTCCTGACGGGCAGCCAATGTAGGGCTTGCAGCAAGGGTCGAGATGGGGAACGTCTGCTCTTGTTCAAAGCCATTCTTGCACCAGTATTTTGCAATACCTGGAGTCTAGAGAAAAGCTCTTCCCTGGCTCCTACCAAGAGTGTGTTACCATAATCCAACCTACTCACAATCAGTGCCTGGATGAGAGTCTTTCTTGCATCCAAAGGGATACAAGGAAATAGTTTCCTTAGCATTTTCAAGATCCCAAAACAGGAGCTTGACAGTGTCTTTACATGATCTTCAGAAGATAATTTACTGTCCAATAGGACTCGCAAATCCCTAACCTGTTTTGTGGGGGAAGGAGACGCCCCCAGTGCTGAGGGCCAGCAATCTGGTGTCCATAATTCCTCCGCCTTCTGAAACAGGAGGTTCTCCGTTTTATTGGAGTTAAGCTGGAGGCAATTGTCCCCCATACAGGCCGCTATGTTCAAAGTGCAGGTGTTAAACTTGGCTCTCGTGACAGATGGATCTGATTCGAATGGGATTATCACTTGCGTGCCATCCGCATACGAAATCGTCTCGAAGCCGCAGGATCTTATAATAGGAGACAAAGGGCCACATATATGTTGAACAGAGTAAGGCTTAGGATGGAGCCCTGGGGTACCCCCTTGTCAAGTGGGGTGGTTACTGACATAAATGAGTCTAATTTGACCCATTGAGATCTATTTGACAGAAAGCCTTGCAGCCATGCCAGTGCTTGGCCTTCGACACCAATCTCCAGCAATCTGCGAAGCAGGATGGTATGCGAGATGGTGTCGAAGGCTGCTGACAAGTCAAGAAGCACCAGCATAGTGGGAGTCCCTCTGTCTAGGCACATCCTGATACTGTCAGTAACTTCCATCAGGGAGGATCCGTACTGTGTCCTGAATGGAAACCCGATTTAAATGGGTCTAGCAGTTGGTTCTGCTCCAGATATATTGTCAGTTGCTGGTTAATCCTCTTCTCCATGACTTTCACACAGCAGGGCAGAAAATAGATAGGCCTGTAATTTTTTATCTCTGCTGGATCAACTGACGTTTTCTTCAGGAGAGGTTTAATCAGTGCATTCTTCCACTTATCGGGAAAGATAGCTGTGTCCAGGGAGTTGTTACAGACTTCAGTGAGCAAGGGAGCTAAGATGGTGGTCAATTCTGCCATGATGAAAGGAGGAGCACAGTCTGACTCTGAACCTGACTTAGTTGCTGCAAGTGACGCCTTTACTTTCTCTGTGGTAATGGTGCAGAAAGAGTTGAGCTTGGGTAAGGAGGGGTTCCTAATCTTTAGGTTTGGTACCCTTGAAGCCTCTCCTCCCCCCAGTGAGTTATAAATGTTATCTATCTTTTCTCTGAAATAGGTGGCCAAATTATCAGATAGATCCAGCGTATGGGGGACCGATGCGCTGCTCACGGTGGGATGGGTGAATTCTTTTAAAATCTTAAACAGTTCTTGAGAGGAATTATTTGCCTCTCTTATCCACACGCTCAAATATTCTCCTCTGGCAGTTTTACAGTGGCCTAGGTAGGCTGTATGTGTCACATTATAAGCCAACTTGTCATTGGGACATTTAGTTCTCCATTTTCTTTCACGACCCCTGCATCGGCCCCTGTCCTCTTTAAGTTCTTCCAAATACCACGGTGCAGACGCTCTTTTCTCGATTACTTTCACTGCATTCAGAGGGGCAATGCGGTCCAGGGCAGTCCCGACCGCAACCTCCCATCTTTCCAATGCCTTGTTACTATTTAGCACCCCTCCGAGGAAGGGGCTAAAAAGGCTCCGCCGAATGCTTCAGGCGTGAATTTTCTCCAAGACCTACGCAAAACCTTCCTTCCAAGGGGCTTTTTTCGCCTTCTGGCTGGCTAAAGGAGAATCTTAAGTCCATGTTAACTCCTGAGGTGTTTCTACGGAAAGGAAGGAGACGTTGGTGAAGATAGAGTCCAGGGTGTGGCCTGCGCAATGCGTAGGCTCACACACTCTGGAAAGAAGCCCCAATGATTCCATTGCTGATAAAAGGGCCCTAGATTCTTTATTCGAGGACTCTTCCAGATGGTGGTTGAAATCCCCCGCTAGCAAAAAGCAATCAGATTGTAGGATATAAGGGGCAAGGGTTTCCAGGAGGGAGGAGCAGAACAATTGCTTACCTTCCCCCGGAGGATGGTACACTACCGCACCCATCCGTCTAATGTCCTTCAAGGACTCTATATGAAACACCAGTAGCTCTATTTTTTCTGTGAGCACTGAGTCTACAACCTTGATATGGTTGGGAGCCCTCGTTGCTACTGCCACCCCTCCTCCCCGTTTACCCTCCCTGCCTAGTCTAGTCACCTTGTAATCTTCAGGAAATGCGACACTAGCGCTGGGGTTGAATGGCTTTGAAGCCAGGTCTCAGTCAGAAGGCATAGATATGGCTTTCCCTCTTCCAGAAGGTCCCATAGTCCCCCCGAGTGTTTAAAAATTGAGCTGGCATTCACATACAGCCCCTGGAACAGTCCTCTTTATGTTCGGTTACCTGACTGGGGGAGTCCCCCACTTCGCTGATTCCCCCCTGTTCACTAGGTGGCTGAGGCGTTGAAAGGTTGGGGTTAAGGGCCTTACGTGCTTCCTTGACCACCCACAATTCTTACAATAGCCATCCAATGCCTCCCCACTGGCTGACATATCTCCCCTGAATCCCTGCCTCATTCCCCGGAGTTGCTCTCTCGTGTAGCTGATAAAAGTGATTGTGTCCTAAGGCAGGGAGACAAGGGCAGCACTTCCTGGCAGCTGGCAGCGTCCAGGCACGGACGGGCGCAGACAAGCTTGCCTTCGGCACGCCAGCGGCACGTCCGCTGCACTCCAGCGCCCTTTAGTGAGCTTTATAGCCCCCTCCTAAAAAAGACTAGAACACCAACCGACCAAAAATGACAGCTGCTATTGGCGTGTAGACGGGCTAGAAGGCAGCCTCTCTCCACATAAAACGACCCTTCCAAAGACCCTGCGGTGGACCGGAGAATTGCCAAATTTAAAAGAAGTAAGAAAAATTCCGCCCGAGAGCCCGGTTAAAACAACAATGCCACAGGTAAGAAAATGCGCTGGTAGCCTGTTGTTCTTACCGGAGTGTCTGCCCCCCGCTGCAGCACTCCCGCACGCTGTGTGAGCTTTATAGAACCCTCCTAAAAAAGACTAGAACGCCAACCGACCAAAAATGGCCGCTGCTACTGGCGTGTAGATGGGCTAGAAGGCAGCCTCTCTCCACATCAAATGGCCCTTCTAAAGAAGCCGCGGTGGACTGGAGAGTTGCCAAATGTAAAAGAAGTCAAAAAATTTCCCCCCGAGAGCCCCATTAAAACAACAATGCCATGGGTAAGAAAATGCGCTCGTAGCCTGTCGTGCCTACCAGAGTGTCTGCACCCCACTACACACCATGTACCTAAGCCCCATAAATGAAATGCTATCAGTGGGCCTGCAGCACATATTCTGCCACCCACCTATGTAGCCCTCTTAAAACATATCCCAGACCTGCCATTGCAGCCTGAATGCAGTTCTAGCCTGCTAATTGATCTAGAGAATATAGTCCCCTTGCCAAACCTTAAACTCCTCTTTTATTGCATATACGTCACCCCTAAGATACACCCTAGGTAGCCCATAGGGCAGGTTGCATTGTAATTAAAAGGTTAAATATTTATTTTTAAGTTTTACATGTCCTGGTTGTGAAAAACACCAAAATATGATGTTCACTACTGTGAGGCCTACCTGTTGGATAGGATAACATTGGGTTGCCTTACTAGATTTAATAAGTGCTAACTGTAATGAAAAATCTTCTTTAAAGGTCAAGTTGGATTTTGCATTACAATTTTGAAAATGCCACTTTAAGAAAGTGCAAAAGACACACAATTGATGGACAGAATGCAGAACAAATCAAAATATTCACCCCTAGTCAAGAGATCTGGGCTAAATGTATCATTCTTTTGCTCACCATGTGACCCCAGTTTAGACCTGGCCATATGCAAATCAGTCTGCTTGTTTCCGGTCCAGGGAAGACATGGCTTGGCAGTTTGGGCTGGATTGTTCCCATGAGGCACAGGGTTAGACTGATTTGCATATTGCCATGTCTCAACTGGGGTGGTGGAGTGAGCTAAAGAATTATGATGGATTAAGCCCAGATCAGTTGACTGGGGGTGAGTGTTTGATTTGCTCAAACGCTCCGTCCATCATCCCCTTTGGTCTCGCTTTGTTCACCCTGAGTTGGCAGGGTATGCCCAGACGTGGGTCCCTTGCTCACTTTGCCACTGGTTTCAAGATAGCCTGGCTGATGAAGGTTATGAACCCAAAACCGGTCCCAGGATGCTTGTGTCCAGGGAAGACATGGCTTGGTAGTTCGGGCTGGACTGTTCCCATGAGGCACAGGGTCAGACCGATTTGCATATGGCCATGTCTGAACTGGGGTGGCGGAGTGAGCTAAAGAATGATGATGGGTTAAACCCAGATTAGTTGACTGGGGGTGAGAGTTTTATTTGCTCAAACGCTCCGTCCATCATCCACTTTGGTATCACTTTAGGAAAGTGGGCATTTTCATGCCTTTAGCCTTTTGGTGCCTGCAGCCTGTATTAGGTCTCATGACTGGGTGTAACTGACAGTTAGACTTTGTGAATTCCTCCCAGACAGTCACACAAATAGGGAATAGGTGTGCCTGAATGGGCTATTTGCTGGTAGGATTGGGGGATGGAGCTGGGCACAGCCCAGATTGCAAATCAATAGGCTCTGCTGTGCATTCGAAGAAAGAGCTTATCACCTCCATATTTTACTGCAGCCAGCTTGTAGCCAGAGCAGGAGAGTCAGGAAATTCCTCGTACTTCAAAGAGAAACCTCTAGAAACTTCCCCCAACTTCAAAGGAGGAACTAGGTATCAGACTAGAACTGCAGGCCACTCTTCAGGTCACTTTCTGGACCTCTGGAAGGATTCTCAGACGACTTCCTGCTGCTGTGGCCTTCTGTGACCCTGCAAAACAGATTTGCTGTACCTGGAAGGACTGCTTTGCTGCCTGGCACCTGCTTTGAACCCTCAAAGGACAGCCATGCTGTTTGAATCCTAAATTTTCACCTGAGCCCAGGACTACCAGAGTGACTCCAAGAGCTAGTTCGCTGACCTCCTTTTCAGTGCCACTGGGACACAAAAGGATCCTACCATCTTGAACCAGCACCCACCTGGACCCACCCTGAGTGAATATTGAACCTCCAAGTGCTGTCCTACCAGTCCTGAACAAGTGGTTTTGGTGCTGAAAGCATACAGATAGACCAAATCCAAAATGGGGGACTTAGAAAATGTATGTCTAAAAACTACTCTGAGAACTGAGAGAAGACTGGGGTCAACCTGCTCATTGATCCGCCCAAGGTGCATCACTGGTTGGCCTGACTTCGAGGGTGCTCCTGATATGTTCTTTTCTACAGCAGCAAATCCTGTTAAGGGGTCTTTCACCAAAGGGGTATCTTAGCCTCTGACACTGTCTTCGACTACCGCCTCCTTCTTCATTCTTCTGGAGATGTCCCACTACCAATTAAGATACTAAGTCTAAATGTAGAAATCTTCATTGCGGCTTCAACCAGAGGCTCCCTGATGAGGATGCTTCCACTTCGGACACCACCTGCAGCCTTGCCCTGCTGAACTGTACCTTCTCAGAACATTTTTCTTGATAATTCTTCTAAGTTCAAATGGAAATGACGACCAGGCCCAATCCACTTCTTGTACCTGAACCACGCACCATCGTGGTCGGCCATATTTTTAGACTTTGACCAGGTCTTGCTTGACCAGATGTCCGTGGTTGGTGCTTTGGTCTTTTAGGCACTTGTTTTTACTAAAAACTTCAAAAATTCATAACTCTGCTTTCTACTGATTTGATTTTTGTTGTTTTAGTGTCAAATAATTTAGTCAAGTGTACTCTATTTTTCTAAATTAGTATAGCATTTTTTTGTGTTGTGTTTTCACTTTATTGCTGTTTGCATGCTGCATAAATGCTTTACATATAGCCTTTAAGTTAAACCCGATTGCTTTGTGTGCCACGCTACCCAGGGTCGGGCAGAGATTAATTTAGTGACTTTTTGTGATTCACCATACAAGGGACTGTGTCTGTTGCTTGACCAGGGCTCACACTCCAACAACAAACAACCCAATGTCTCACACCTTAAAAGCATAAGACAACTCTTCTTCCTCCAACTTCATGAGGGAGAGATATAGATTAAATTCAAAACGGATAAAGAAACTTGGAAATCTCTTCTCTAAAGTAATCCTCTCTATTATACATTTTAACATCTATTTTAAATGTTTTCATTATATTATTTATTGGTGAAGGATCATGACTATTTGTTCTCTGCTGGAATGCTTCAACTTTTTATATTCATTGATTATCTATCTGTGTTTACATTTGTACTTGTATGGCCCTGGTGGCCAAAATAAAGTTATTGATTGATAAAAAACAAAAAAGAAATCCAGCCGAATGCCATAGGTTTTTGCCACAGGATGCCTTATGTCTTTCTGCATTACATAATTCTTTAATATGCATGCTTCTATAACAACCAAATATTCTTTATGAACACTCCCTCACGGATGTATGATGTTACAACGCATACTTTTACAACGCCTACCATTACAGCGCATTTTTTACACCGCAACATCCATTACAACGCATACCATTACAACGCATACCATTACAACGAATTCTTTGAAACTACCTTTACAACGCATTCCACTACAACGCATACTACATTTACAACGCATACTATTACAACGCATAACATTACATTGCATGTAAGGTAAGTATTGGATAGTGTAGGGGTAAAAATTACTATTCTAACTCTGGAGGGTGCAACAGTGGGGTAAGTCTTGGATAGTGTAAGGGTACTATGTGTTGTAATGCTATGCGTTGTAATGGTATGCGTTGTAATGACTGCGTTGTAATGGCATGCGTTGTAGTGGTGTGCGTTGTAGTGTCATGCGTTGTAATGGTTGCATTGTAAATGCATGCGCTGTAATGGATGTTGCGTTGTAAAAGTTTTGTTGTAATGGTAGTGCTTTGTAAAAGGTGCATTGTAAAGGTTGTTTCCCCTCCCTCACACATACAATATGGAACCTTCTGAGCTTGTTAATCACTTAAAAAACATATTGATACTTCCAGAGGTGGAGTCACGGAGGCACCCAAAAGGACAAGAGATCGCTGCTGCCGGAGCATTTATTTAAACCAGGAACTAGCCTTCTAAGATACTCCAACAACTGCCTTGAGTTGATCAGCGATCTAAAAGAACCAGTGGGGCAAGGGTTGATCTGCCTCTAATTATCACAAGTGTCCATTATGCCTACAAAGGAAGTCTGGCTCCCATGAGCCGGGTAAAACTAATATGACCCTACATCAAATGACAATAAGGAAGTAAATGCAAGTATATGAAGGGGGGCTTGAGCATGGTTTGTTTCCAGGAGGTGAGGTCCCTCCTGAAGTTAGTGAAATATTAATAATCTGGGGAATGACTGAATCAAACAGCTTCTTTTAACAACAGAGAATCCACCCTGGGGTGGCACGAATGAAGTAATTATTTGATTCAACTTTCTACTAAAGTGGGAATGCATCCTCATGTGAAACAGGAAAAAGAGGAAATGGGCAAGTTTCTAATGATGATCAAGCTCCACGGCGGAGTGGAGTGACTATTAAGTCGGCCAACAGATTACCTCGCAAGCAAGAGTGCTAATAGGAAGTTGTTCCCCTCCCCTGCCATTTCGAGTTTTTTACTAATGTAAACTCGGTTCCCCTTCACATAGAGAAAGGTTCTTCTGAAGGGTGATTTTCCCCTTTTTCACTTCTAATTTGGTAGAAGGGTAAGGGGTGTCACCCAGGTTCACAAAGGTGAGAGTCCTGAAGAAAGCCGGGGCACTGTCATTTGCTGGCTGAAACATGTCGACACTTAAGCAGGGTGGAGCAGGTGGAATCTCATAATAAGTTCTTCCACCCAGCAAACACGTCTTTTCCTTTTAAACCCTGGACAGGGGACCTGATATTAAAACTGTAATAAGGATCTCCTGGGACCAGCTTTTAATTTCACTGATCCTGCACTATTATCTCACCTCTGAGTTCTCACTAACTCTGCACTGTATGTTGTATTGTCTTCCCCTCCCTATTGCTCCACCTCCAGTGTTGGGTAAACACGGAGGTGTGTTAGCAGCCCTATGATGAAGCATGACACAGCTTGCTGTGTGTGAGGGCAGTTTTAAAAGCAAGGTGTTTTTTCCTTGACTCACTCTTAGCCACTTTTTTCATTCAGTTTTATAATTGTTTCCCCTTCTTTTTGTGATATAACGTTTCTAATGATAGCAGAGGTCCAGTAAACTTTAAAGGGGGAGAAGAGCTAATAACCAAGTGTACCCCATTCGTATCCATGTTCCTGAAGGTGTAAGGGCGCGGATCACAGAGGGAAAGGGAGACTTTATGATTTGCAGAACGTTTCAGTACCTATATCACAAAGCGAATGTGCTGGGCCGCTCAATGTTCTTCTAAGAGTGAGTTGGGAGTCTGATGGGCCGCTCAATGTTCTTCTAAGAGTGAGGTGGGAGTCTGATGGGCCGCTCAATGTTCTTCTAAGAGTGAGGTGGGAGTCTGATGGGCCGCTCAATGTTCTTCTAAGAGTGAGGTGGGAGTCTTATGCGCAGCTCAATGTTCTTCTAAGAGTGAGGTGGGAGTCTGAAGGATCCACTGAGTAGTGCTTTTAGTAGCAATACCTTTTAATATCAATATGATTTGTATTACCTTTGTCATGGCCGTACAGTAACCCATAAGATGGTGTTTATAGGCAGATTTCTCTTACTCGCCATATTTTTTCCAAGATAAGGACATCAATCCGCTGGTTTGTTGTTTCATCACTTTCAATTATGCAGTGAAGATCTGAGTGCCAAGTGTCTACTTTTCATCACCAAGAAGATGTTTGATTCCAAAATGTGCATTTTGAAGGTAGCTTATTTGACTGGGTATGAAGATTGTTTTTATTAAATTGTGAAAAGCGGCATTACATGTTTAACGGAAATGTCTTAGAAAAGGGCAATGGCAGCGTATACAATACTAGGCACATCTGACCTCCTGGAGGTTGTATAATTTCTCGTTGGACTTGTGAACGAATAGAATTCCATGCTGTGTGGATGAGGGCTCCTCATATGTACTTGAAGGTGTGCCTGTGTGCTGGTGTTGGGTATGCAGTGTTAATAGTAAGGAGGGATAGTTTTGTTTATCTTGCTGTTTGGCATCAGTCTTAGATTTAACTTTGACGCTCCAGTTTTAATGTGTTATTGTTGTGTTCAACTGTCAATACATTGAAATTCTTTTCGGTCGGTCCACTGTTTTATAACGAGCCCATGTAACATTTTGTGCATTGCGTTTCCCCTTTTATGTGGCTATGCAGCTCTCACCTCTAGTCGTTGATGTCGGAGGTGTTTTATCTGTGTTTTGGAATGTTGGGCTGACTGTTCGTGACAGGGACACACAGGGGACAGGTGAAACATCCTTCTTCCAGTATTACCTCCATCTCATGTACTTGTAGCATGAAAAAAGGCTTCCTGCATGTAGTCTGTGGCATGCCTTTAGTCTGACTGTGCATGGTAAGTGCTGCTGTGTGCTCTGCCTGCTTTTCATATGCTGTGTCTTGGTGGTCCTCCATCCTGCCCCCCCCGCCCCCCGCACCTCTCCCCCCTACACAGACACGTTGCTTATTTCTCCTACCTGTGGAAACACAACTATGCTCTAGGCGGATTTTGTATTCATTTTAAGTGAAAAAAAGGTTTAAATCCAACAATAATGCATAGTTCTAGTGAGCAAAGCGTAAATGTCTTTGTTGTTGTTTTTATTAAACACAAGCACGGCGCTATTCCATCTTCTTTTCAGAACTCAATGGTTGTTTGGCAGGTTCATTGACTTTCTAAATAACACTATCTTAAGGATGACAAGAATGAAAATCGTATCGAAATTAACTTGTGAGAAACGGCGCAGTCATTCTGAGCACCAACTCGCTCAAGCGAGGAATCTTGGCATTGACATAGAAATATCTCCAGCTTTTGAGGAAAACCTTCTTGGGTACAAACGCAGTGAACTCTAGCTGGGACATCAAGCAGGAACTAGGAGAACTCTGCTTGCTCAACAAAACCTTTACACACCCATAAATCCTGCCAAGATGTATATGAACGACATTGTGCATAAAGTATTTTAAAAGAGGGCACCTTTTCTGCGAGATTACCTTTCGTGAAAGACGTGTGTGCTGAACTTTTTAAGTGGGATCATGCAGTGTTTTAGTCAATGCTCTAACTTCATCTGCGTGGCATAACTTGTTTTACAGGTTTTAGCCATTTTCTTTTCTTCTAATCACAGCTTAAATGACAATGTGAGAGGGGTGTATGACAATGTTAAGTCCCAGGAAAGCACTATTTCAGTTTATTTTGACGACAAATGTAGATTTCCAGAACACATAGACTCAGGGGTGGTGGAGTTTGCACGTGGGGCACTCCTGTGCTGCCTTCTGAGTCTTAATTTTAGAAATGTGCTGGTGGGGATCTTGGAAGTAACAAGTGCCTTGTGACGGTAATTCAGGTAATGCTGCTGGGAGGCTACAGCCCTTGCAAAGACGGGCGCAGGTGAAGAGAGCGCAGACAGTGAGCGCAACCTTTCTTTGGTATAGTCACACTACAGCGCTGTGAAGCTGTGCAGAGTTGTATAGTGTCTGGCAGAATGAAGATCAGCCAAGAGCACGAGTTTCTCTTGTTGTTGCTAGAAGACTGTGGCCGACCGGTATTTGGATACTGAAATGTAGGGCATCTCAAAATACAGATTCAGTAATTTTACCGAATCGGTAATTTTACTGAATCAGTAAAATTACTGAATCGGTAAAATAACCGAATCTGTAAAATTATCGAATCTGTATTTTGTAATGTAGGTAGCACTGTAAACAGTGCTACAGGGCTTTAAGGATTCGTTATTTACCACCAACTATTAGTTGGTGGTAAATAACGAATTCCTATGTAAATGCCAATATGTGCATTTACACCTGTGCCATGTGGCACACATACATGCCACATGGCACACAAGCACTAATCAGGGGTGCAACAGGGTGTCAAAGTGACACCCTGCCACCCTTGAATTTTTCGGTATTTACCGAATCGGTAATTACCGATTCGGTAATTGACATTCATTCCTTTGGGCCTACAGGCCCATAGGAATCAATGGCAAATACCGAATCGGTAAATACCAAATCCTACCGATTCAGTATTTTTTATCGAATTATTACCTACATTGGATTTACCGATTCATAAATACCGCATCGGTAAAATTCGGTATTTATGAATCAGTAAATCCAAATTACCTACATCTAGCCCTTTGAGTTGAAATGTAAAAGTGCATGTGTTCACTGTACAAGAGTACCAGTTTACACTGATAAGTGCCAATACTCTCCCATTGAAGGTACTGCACCAGAGAAGTGACGATACTCTCCAGAACAAATGAAAGAGGTGCATGTATTCAGCATCTGACAATACCGTCCCATTCCAAGCAGGGATTGCTGAACTTCCGGAGTCAGAATCGCCTGATGTGAAGAGCTAGTTTTCAATTTCAGAAAATGTTGTTATTCATCCCTATGCGTCCAATAGAGTAACAGGTGTTAGGATAGACCCCTTCTGGTAGAAAAACGAATTGAAAAACACAAATGTGTTCAAAAATATGTTTCCAAAGATTTGTTAGAGAACACATTATTTGGCTAACTTATAATAATTTCAACATCCTAGCATACAGCTTATTGTACATCAGAGCATGGTGAATAGTACTAAGCATGGGCCCAACGACAGCACTCTCCAGAATGCTCTAGGACTTGGGCAACGAGAGTTTATCAAGCATCATTGTATTGTTTATGTATGGCTTCCATTAAAAGTCTCTAGCATGAAACCACTGAAATGATGCAGCCACAGTTGTGCTCCTACTGTTGCTACGTCTTTCCAGGCTGCCCAGCGCTCTTTGAGGCCCTGTCAGCACAAAGCTGGCTCTCTGCTCCAGTAAAGAGCAGAGAGCGCAGCTTTGGGAATGGGGGGAAGGCACAGAGGGTGGTGACGGTGGCTGGCAGGGACCCGGGTATTATTATTTGGGACAGAGAGGATGGGCCGTGCTAAGGATGGACCACCCATTACTCTTCTGCCCGTCCGTAGCAGTTGAAAGCATGGGCAGATTACCTACGGAGCCATATGTAACATAAAACTATAAATGGGTAAAACGTGAATAACAAGCCTATTAATCACCACGAGCTTCGCAGTGACATCATAGACACCGAGAACTTTGCTCTCGTTCTCTCTTTGACACTATCAAGAACCCGTCGGTGAAAAACATCCCTGTTATTCCCTCTTTCCCTTTAATATTTCTTTAAGTTTCTTACTTCATGGTTTAGGTGCTGGTGATAGTTTTCAGTGTGTCTAAGCGCTCGATGTGTTATGTTGTCTGTGCATGCGTTATTCTACTTTAAGAAGAATAGCTGATTGTGGGTAGGTTGTGGTTTTCGTGTTATAGTGTCACACTATGATGAGAACTCGAGCTCTTTTCATAGTGCAATAATCGACAATGAAAACACCCCTGGTCTGGTTTGCCCACTTAAGATTTTCTTGGTCCAGTGTCACTCACCATGTAACATTTACCTGTTTCAGTATGTTAAAAATGGTTGAAATGCTGCTCCGTTTGTGTATCCAATATACACTCTCCTCGCAGAGTGAAACCATACTGAAAACCTGTTGCTGACCTGCCAATCACAAATGCACAAAGAGTCTTTACTTGCTAAAGTATTCTGTCCACTGCCCTGTCCATACAGGGACCATGGAAATCATTTTCCTTCATGTATTGTATTCTAATTTGCCAGCAAGGTTAGAATAATGCAATAAAGCTAGTGACAAGTAAAAAAAGAGTTGGCTTCGCTATGCAGTGCCCAGTCTTTTCAATCTATTTTGATTTGATGCCTTCGGCGCTTTTATGATATCATGTAGTAAATGAGATTATTTTCCGATAGGTAGCACAATAAATCAGATCTGAACGACAGCACGATACACTTATGTTCTGTGTCAAATTTGCATATAAGTATCTGGCAATAAAATATCGATTCTGTGGTAATAGCCGGACATTTCACAATGCTGGTTTATGGGCTACAAAAGGGGAATTCAGCCCGGATATGAATTAGACGGCATCTATGTATTTCTGAGAGCACATCTATTTTACTTGACACAGATGTGCAATGAATGGCCTAGTTGTTAAAAAAAAGTTCAAGTCTTGTGTTATTAGAAACAACGCTACTTGTACTGAGTCAAGTCAAGTCAAGTCAGAGAATTTATATAGCGCACTACATACCCAGAGGGTCTCAAGGCGCTTAGGAAGGGGAGGGGGATTACTTGTCAAATATCCACGTTTTAAGTTGCTTTCTGAATGCTAGGTGGTTCTGGGTGAGGTGAAGGTAAGTTTACTGACATAATTATAAGCAACCAAATACATATGTGGATTTTTCCCACACCAAGACGTATAATCAGCAATTAATGTGCACACAAGTTTTACTTTGTTTTTTTACAGCAGGTGAAACAAATCAAGAACTTCCAAAATAATGTCTACAGTGTGTCTTTTGGTGAAGGATAAACGACAAGAGAAAGTATAAAAGAAAACACTTAATTAAAAAAAATTAAAATAAACGCAACAACTGTCTCTACACGAGCTGATGCCATACATTATTGCTATGCATTGGGCTTGGCACACTCCCTCTGCAGCCTGAGACTGTCATTTCCTGGCGTCCACTGAGACACCTGTGAAACCGGTGCCTCAGCATTAGTCAGCAAGTTTTGGACACAGAGAGTTAGCCTTGCTAGTCGTCCTCCCTTAATTTGACTTTCGAACACCTGTCATCCATTACCATTAGACTCTTTTCGACCAATCAGGTCGCTCACTGGGCCCCCACACTGCAAAGCTGCGAATACAGCAAGTCGTATTAATATTTGATCATATCTGTAAAAGAGCTGGGCTTTGGAAGTGTTGGCATTAGCGCACTTCTACAATGTGAACCTTGTCTTGCCAGAGGAATATATAAAGAAAAGCAAATGAACATACCACTGTGTGTAAAATGCATGTATATAGCGCTTACTCCCCCCTTGAATAAACTGGTGACTCCCGCATGCAACAGTATGTTGCTGCAGGCTGCACCAGCCGTTGCCAAAACAACCTTTGCGAGTGTTTTAAAAACATGTCAAGAGCGCCGTGAAAGCCCACTTCATCGCATGTTCGCGCTGCTAAAATGAGGGAGCAGTGACAACTGGCTCTACCTGTCATAACTCCATCTGCTGTAGGACATGGTCCGGCCGCCGCTGACTCCGTCCATCCTCCGTGATTGGGCGCCGGGGCTCGGGTTACAGGTGACCGGCCTCTCCTCAGCCGAGTTCCCGCCGGGAGTCTTGAAGGGTGGAGGGAGCGGAACAAACAACTCTGTGCGGACCCCGCGCCGAGGCTGGAGCGAGCCGACCGCCTCCGACAGTGCACCCAGAATCAAAAGCACGGAACCTGATGCACTTGGTGCTCACAGTCTCAGGAATGTACCATTTCCTTTGAAGAGGAGGGGATGGCCCCGGGCTATTGTTTGTCGGCTCCCGCTACACGGGCTGTTCTATGACAGCAAATCGTGTCACGAAGAACACTGACGTGAAAAGCACAACACGGCAATAATCTAGCGGCCAGAAGGCTTTCCTTCAATGTTCAATCAATGGAAACGAGGGAAGCACCTCCTGGCAAGGAGCGTTCGTTTTTCTTTATTTATTTCTGTTTCCACAGATACAGCTCCCATCTTTTTGACATCATTCTCCCCATCCAATAAACTAATCTCTGGGTCTTTCAAATTGCTTCCCTTAAGACTACAGGGATGAGCATTAAGTCCTTGGTGCACGGCACACAAGGGACCCCCATGGAACGACTCAGCATTTATCGCTGCGAGTGCGAGGTATCTTTCCAGCCAGAGTAAGGCGCAGCCAGCGACGCGCAGCGCAGTCTCACCTCATCTCGGTCCCTGGCCTCATCTGCATTCACACCGAGGAGCCACGGGCTGACATGAGCTGCCGATTGATCGAAGAACCGGTAATCGCTGCCCTTTGTAACATGGCGAACCACTGGGTCTGGTGAGGGCTGTGTAACGTCAGACAGCCAAGGGGACTCATATGTGGGTCTTACCGGAGCTTGCAGTTCCACCAGGCTTATCATTTTAAGTATTGTGTTCCCCTTCAATCATATTGTTTTAGTGTAGTGCTAGTACAGCCAGACTGGTGCTTCAGAGCGCCCAGGGGACAGCCATTAACATGTTGAGATGTAAATTGCGGCGCACACACGGCTATTTGCATGTCGTGCTCTCAATAGTTTCTCTGTAGGGTTGTGTGGCGATATCCTGGCAAAGTTTGAAATCTACTGCATGCACTCAGAGAATTTGCAAAATATTAGGATCGATATCTGTCAGATGCAAAAGGCACGTTTTAGTGAAATCTCTATTTGCTGTAAAAGCAGAGAAGACTGACGCCACTCTTGGATGGCTGACAAAGAAAACGGAAGAGATGGTGCACTGAATAATTTGAAATTACAATGCTTTTTGTGATAGAAATTGTTTGTAGGAGTGAACAATTGTTCTAAGGTGATGTATTGCTCATAGGTGATGTATTGCTCATAGGTGCTGTACTGTAAATGAGCTGGGCAGCATCACTGAAAAACAATTCTATTGGTACCCAGTCTTAAAGTTTCTTTATGCAGCACAATTATTTTAAACATATTCTATGGTTGCCATTCTCAACCTTTTCACATTTTAACGCAGATAAATGTTAAAAACAGCATTTTAAAAGGCTCCATCTCAGGGGGACGATGGGAATTTCACTATGTTGCTTGTTGCTTAGCAACAACTGCATTACGACTCTGCAAGCGCAGTAAAGTCTCTCCGTGTGATGGTTTAAAATCTGGTAACACATAGAAATCCTGTTTGTTTCACAGTGATTGGTTTATAACTAGGAATACGGTAGTGGCCGATTTGCATTGAAAACAAGCACTGGCAATGCCAATAGGTCGAAATGTTATGTGCTACACCCAACACTCACTAAAACGTGCCACTCACTCTGTATTAACATGGGAACACCTCTCACTCTTACACTCATTTATCCTGCATTCACTCCAGCACACCACTCACAAACTCCTCACCCTTGCGTCCCTTGCACTCTTACACTGCACATTGTCTTCACACAATGCTCCGTCTGCACTTATCTACCACTGACACTGCACCAAACACTGCTTAGCTTTAACCCAGACACTACTCACATTCTTCTTATTATGCACTCACAAATCACTACTAACGCTGAATTCTCAACCTTGACTCTGCCACATCTCACTTGCACACTCACCACCTCCCACCCAGCACTGACAAACTGCTCACCCGTTACACATGCACCACTCACCTCACACCCAGATGCTGTTCTCCTGTCAAACTCACATTACTCGCCCTTTACTCATGCACCACTTCACCATGCCCATTCACACATCTCCTACCCTGCACTCAGCATAGCTTACCCTGCACCCTGACACAACATGCCCTTCACTCATGCACCACTCACTCTGCAATCAAAAATGTACTCTCTCACTCAGACACAGCTCACATTGCCCTCAATCTCAACACGCACCCTGTGATAGAAATTGTTTGTAGGAGTGAACAGTGACACCACTCACCCATCACTCAAATACCACTCACTTTCACTGGGACATGACACCTCTCAACTTGACCTCAGACACCCACCCTGCACTCAGAGATTGCTCACCATGCGACAACACCCCTCACCTTGCACTCACACACCATTCACCCTAAACTCAGGCTGCTCCCCTGTGATCACAACACCCCTCACCCACCACTCACACTGAATTCTCCTCCAATTTACACTGAATTCATGAAGCTCTCACCCTGCACTCACAAACCACTCACCCTGCTGTCACATACGATTCTGACACCTCTCCCTCACCACCCATGCACACACTTACTACACCACTCTACCAGCACTCAGATACTGCTCATCCACCACTCACACACTGCTGACCTGCACTAACACACCATTGTCATACCTCTTCCCAGCACTCACACGCCTCCCACCCTTAACTCAAACCACTCACCCTGCATTTATTCTATTCACATACTGCTCACCCTACACTCACACAAGTCTTATCTCCTTTAGGGTAACAAATCTCACCCTGCACACCCATACACTTCTTATTCTGCACTGAACACACATCAATCACTCTGCAGTGAGTCACTTTGACCCTGCACTCAGGCTCGTCCCAACCTGCATTCATGCACCACTCACCCTGCACAGACAGCACTCACACCATTCTGGCGAAGCAAGGCTGGCAGTAACTGCGCTTCTTTTACTCCCAGCCTTGCTTCCTGTAAGCAAGGACTACAAGTACAAAGAGCATGTTCACGCAACACTTGCAGGTTTTCAAAACACATTAATAAAAGGCGAGAAACAAATGTGGACAACGGCGGACACTGTGACCTCACTTCCTGCTGTGTTCCCTTCGTAATTACTGAAATACTTATGTCCAGATGTGTGTGCACCAGCAACTCCGGCACTCGTTGGGTACCAGCTGCTGAGCAGAGAATGAATGAACCAAAAGGTTGGAGTGGTGCACTACTCCAATGAGTCTTACAAGTCTTGTATGTTATCACAATAGATCCTTTATTTTGCATGAATTTCCACTATAAACATACCAGCCAATGCGTTTCATTCATATATAATGAACTTCTTCAGGGCAATGGATTCAATTCGTGGGCAGTGGGGGTAGGTACCCCCTGGGGTTCCGTAAGAGCTAAATGTGTCGAGGCCAATCTGGTGGCGGATGTACACAAAAGAATAATGTTACTGCTTGGGCCTCCTTGATAAGGGCCTGCATTCGGCGGTTCTGATAGGCTAGAAGCTGCCATCGGCTTCGATCGGAGGAGTTAATCCGCCACCAGATTGACCTCGACTCTACGCCATGGACAGAGTACACATTTAGCTCTTACAGAACCCCACGGGGTACCTACACCCCTACCCACGAATTGCATCCATTGCCCTGAAGAAGTTCATTGAATATGAACAAAACGTGCTGGCTGGTATGTTTATAGTTGGAAATTCATGCAAAATAAAGGATCTATAGGGATAACATGCAAGACTTATAAGACTCATTGAAGTAGTTCACCACTCCAACATGTTGATACATTAATAAAAGGCATTATCATTTACAATGGCAATAGCTCAAACTCTCATGAATGTTAGACCTATTGCATTGCAATACTTGTTACTATTGATGCATATATGGAAGCACACTTAGCAGGTTATATTTAAAAAAAAACCACAGACTAAGACGAATACAAAATGAAACCTAAGCGAACATCATGATTTCTGGTGCCCTTGGAGATCTCAGACTCCACCAATAACAGCCAGGATTTCTAGTTATTAAGAATTTCACAATATGGGTTGCACTTTTATATATTTTATGGTTTGATGGAGATGTACTTCATGGAGCTTTGCAGGCACTGATGGCAATCCACACTTTAGAATAGAGAAAGAGTAAGGGTGCATGCTTTCCATTTTTCCAGTTATTTACCTTGCTTAATAAAGCCAGTGACTGCGAGTCTTGCTTCCTGCTATGACATCCCAGTGCCACCCTGCCAATCCTGGTGGCCCTTTTTACAATAAAGAACAGCATCAGGACCGGCACACATCTCTCCCGGAAAATCATGACAACTAGAGGTGTCAAACAGGGATGTGTGCTGGCCCCTCTTCTTTGTAATCTGTTCATAGCAGACTTGTCGGCTGCTCTAAATCAAGTTGGGTGCTTTGCCAATAAGCAATCTTCTGTACGCCGACGACTTGGTTCTCTTTAGGTTTACACGGGTGGGGTTGCAAAGGCTCTTGGACAAATTATACAATTACACCACCGCGAATCAATTAGAGGTTAACCTAAAGAAAACCAAAGTGGTAACCTTTGGTAGAAAACGAAACGTCGGCACTGGCTGGTCGTATAACAATATGAGCCTCGCGAAAGGAGGCACCTACAAATACTTAGGAGTTAATTTTGACTCTAGGGGCAACTTTGTCAAACAGCGTAGTGAGTTATCAGTAAAAGCCATGATCCTACAGGTGACCCTCTTTAAGCTCTCAAAAAATGTGTCCGGCCCAAGTCTATCACCTTTATTAGATGTCATGAGAGCAAAAATTGGGCCGTCTTTGACATGTGGCATTGAGATTAACAGGGGTAATTTAAACACCACCTAAACCAACACGGGACTAAAATTTATAAAAAAAGTTCTCCATTTGCCAAAAAATGCATCTGCCGCCCAGATCAGATTAGAACTGGGCTTATTAAACTATGAAGTCTCTAACATCGGCTCGTATTTAAACCTCTGCCATAAACTTAGACGAGCAGACACAGGCTCACTAGAGTCACTAGTCTGGCTAGACATCTCCGAGAAAAATCCAGGGGGCTCTTATGGACGCCTTTTTAAGGACTACATCTGCGAAATGTCTGCGGGCGACCTATGGGCCCTCAACCCAGCACTACTGCATTTAAATCCTGCATTAAGAAATGTGTCAGATTGAGCACCCTTATTATTGACAAAGCCCATTTTGCCAAACGCAGACATGCATGGGCAGTTATGAAGTCTTATGGTAGGCTATCTCCCGCTATCTATCTGTCCTGCACTTACTCCCTCTATTTAAAAGTTATTTTCATGGCTATTAGATTGGGCGACTGGCAATTTCTAAAAGATTTGCCCTCTTGGCGTCGCATGTCAGACGTTTTATTGTGCAGAGGGTGCAGCAAGATGGCTGAAACCTTGAAGCACGTGGTCTGCCTTTGCCCCGCCATTATGTCTCAGCGCAGACGCAAATTGAAAACGGAGTGGAACAGGTTGGGTATTCGGACCTGTAGACAGGCAAATATTGCAGCACTAAACCCTGAAAACATAGCCTTAAATATAGGCCTCACAACCTACATACGCTCTGCATATTGTTCCTTTATGCATGCCTCTTCTCTTAATCAATAGTTTAAATCAAATTACACTTTATTTCTAAGCTGCTAAGACTGTTTTTATTTGACAGCATTTTTCTACAACCCGCTGCTATAGATGTGTTGCTGCAGAGTTTTATCTGATTTTATATTTTTTTATAACCTGCAGCTATTTGATGAACATTAGATTGCTTTTACAAGCCTAACATTGGCAACTGTCGGTATTACAAACCTTTCCTGTTTTAATGTTTTGTTTAAAGCTACGCTGATCGTGCCTTTTAATTATCCATATGTAATAAGAACCGGCATAACGCTATTTGGAAGATTTTCATTTAACTATTGTTGTTTACTGGTTCGTTTTTTACCTAATAATGTGTACTGTTGTTAGAATCATTGTGGTGTTCTTTTAAGGATATTTTATATCCAAATAAAGATTATTATTATTATTATTATTATTATAATTAACAGCATCAAGATTACCAGATTGGCTCCAAGTAGAACACCTACCGCTCTAACCGAGCTGCAGTATCTGTCCCCCAGGGTCTTCGACACAGTACCGGTTGCTTAATGCACAAAAAGCTTTAAAGTGCCCATAACACGTTGGCGAACCTGAGCTTCACTGTCATACACGTGCAGCCTACTTAAGAGTGCCAGAAATCCAGCCTCAGGATTATATCAACATTAGGCTGATACCAGTCATGTGACACTAGTGTGCTTTGCACACGCAATAGGAAGCTTCTCTGTTCCCTAGTCATCAGTGGCGTAACAAAACTTGAGGGGACCCCTTGCTAAGTACATTGAGGGGGCCCGCATGCTCCGGACTGAGTCCAGAGCTCTCAGGCTAAGGGCCCACCACCTGTGGCCCCCTGGAGCTTGGGGGTCCCCTGCACAGCAGGGGCTTTTGTTACTCATCTACTAGTTACATAAAGGCACATCAGGCTGGGAGAATTTTGGGCTCATTTCGAGTTTGGCAGTCCTCTTGTAGGACAGCCACCTCTGCGCCCATAGGAGGACCACCAAGCCCATGGTGCACCCTCACGCCGGATTCCAAGTTGAATCCAAGATGGGTGGGCAGTGCTGCGGCGGTCTCACAGCAGCAGTCTGTTAGGCTCATAGGAAAGCCTTACCAGCAGACCGCCTCCGTGAGAGTGCCTGCAGCACGTTCCTGCACCATGTTGTGCATGACACACCGTGCAGGATCGAGGGGACAATTCCAGAGGGGCACAACATGTGCCCTCCCGAATGCACTCCGAGGCCCAAATTCGGAAAGGATCCCTGTCTGTTAGGATCCCCTTACCTACATCTCGCCCACCCTTTTCATTGCGGGCTCCCCGCCATGAAATGGGTGGTGGATATGCAAGTCATAGTTTGCTCTGAGGTGCTTCATCAGCACCACCAGTATATTCAGACCTCTTTCTGCTTTGCCACCACTGTGGCATCCAGAGTCCCAGCGGAGTTGGTGGACCTGTGGCGATCCGACTGCCACCATCATATGATGGCTGGGGGGCCGGCAGTGGTGGAGTTGGTTAGACCGCCCGATACCGGGAATACGGCAGGCCCTATACCACCATATTCGTAATTAGCCCCTTTATCTTCAGGACCAGTCATGTGCAATTTGATTTAGGACATCCTAAAGTCTGTCAATTGCAGCGGCAGCCGGCACAGGTAAGAGTGGTGTGTGGTGGGGCGTGGCAGGGCGTGGCAGTGGGAGAAGCTTACAGACGACAGAATAGGTATTAGTTATTTATTTATTTATACCTATTCCGTCGTCTGTTGACTTCCCCTCACTTCCACCCCACCCGCTTCGCCTCACCTCCCCACTGTGTTTACCTGTGCCAGCCGCCGCTGGTAGATTGTCTCAATAGTTGTGCAGTCTAGAAGCAGCCGGGTATGCCTATCTGGCATTCTGTAGGCAATACACTTTTTTTCTGGAGCAAAACATAACTTCTGCCAGTCAAATCCTGTTCTTCTGACTTCCA
The DNA here is from genome assembly GCF_964263255.1 of Lissotriton vulgaris. Taxonomy (NCBI): domain Eukaryota; kingdom Metazoa; phylum Chordata; class Amphibia; order Caudata; family Salamandridae; genus Lissotriton; species Lissotriton vulgaris. The sequence continues at coordinate 732,589,884 of NC_141687.1, forward strand.
ATATGTGGGCAGAGCCAACGGCCCCCTCTCGGTGATTCTCACAAAACTGTCTGGTGACAGCTACACTGTCCAGTCAGACCATAAAAACTATAGTAACTGTGATCCTAAGTCCAGTGGGGTGGGGTCAATGTGGGTAGGGTTAAAGACGCAGCTAAAAAAAACAAAATAATCTGCAACTATTTTGTTGGTTTTCCGGTAATTACATATTAAATAACACACATATCTTAACTTACAGATACATTAAAGTGGAAATAATCAGTGGCAAATGCACTATTTAATGTTATGAAACCTCTAGGGGTTTATGCAATCACTACAGCTGTTTGAGTGTGTGTACCCAGCGAGCCACATTAACTGAATCCTGGTTAATGCAGTGTGGAAAAGTGACTTGTGTATTTTTAGTGCTTCAAGGAACCAGCCTGTGAATATGTTAGTCATTATTTTTTACACTACACACAGTATAAGATAGGCTCCCTCAAAATGCACAAGAAGATTTAGGTTTGAAATATAAAAGTATTTTCGAAATATAGATGTTAGTAATGCGCAATTAGATTATACTAAGGGCAAGCATTTTTTATGTGTTCATTGAACGAACGCATTCCACAACTCAGATGCTAACCTTCTAACAAAATCTTTCAAAAATAATAACATTTTTTATCATGAAGTAGCAAGTGGCTCCATTAATTAAATCAAATACTGGCTTGCAAGCAGTCTTTGAGATTGTAGATTACCTATTGCACACATTTGCATTTCTTTCAGGTAGAGCATTTCAACTGTCAGAATTAACCATTCTGAGAAGATTGTCTTTTAACAAAAAGTAGAGGAACCGTTAAAAAAAAAATATGGTCATATCGTCCCCCACAGACCCCGCCCACTTGGACCTCTATAGTACAGGATTCTAAACATTATGTTGCATTTAACTTCGAACATTATAATATGAATATAGGCTGTTTCCAGGTCTGAGACCTCTTTATAAGAGGAGAGATGCCATGTATATATTCTCCACAACTTGGTCCAGTGTTGCTTTTGCCCAGTGATGCTTTTGAGATTGGATGCTCCCAATCTCCTCTACCTATTATCTTTAAGAAGACATTTACTAATATTTGAATTTCTGCTGGATGTCCTAGATACAATTTTTTGAATTTGTCACATTTGTGGCTTTTGTATATGTACTTCTATTAGTTGAGCTGCCATTCATTTTGTGATCTGCCTTCAACCACAAAAAATATGGGTCATATTCACAAATGTACATTTGTCCAAAAACGAAGGTTTATGACCAAATGTATAATGTTTTGCCCATTCCAAGTATTTACAAATTGATTCTTTACATGTGCATAAAACTCAGTCATAAGTGTGTTCTCTTCATCCTAATCCCACTCAAAAGATGGGAAGTTTGTGAATGCTCACAATCATTCAGAAACTCCTCTCATTGCCTCTTCCAGCCTGAAACGGTGTTTTTCTTTACTGCAGGCAAGGGGTGGCATACGTAATGTTACAGGGTAGGAAGGAAAATATATAACCCTCTTATATGGCGGCGGTTTCCCATAGAGAAAACATGTGCATTGCACATGGGATCCTATTGCCATTGTCAAGAGTTCTCAGCTGTGAGAACAGGATATATCTGGGAATGTCAAGCAGCCTTCCCAGGAATATGCATGGAGACATGGCATGGGGACATGTGCCTGATGCAACTTCCCATGCAGATTTCTGGGAATACTTGTGAATCCCAGAAAGTAGCAAATTTACTTGTGCATATGGATGTAAATCTTTCTGCATGGATTCACTATTTTCCCTGTGAATCATGCACTCAGTAACAACATCAGAGTACAAGGAGTGCAGGTAGCAGAGGCAAACATGCAACATAAAAGTTACATTTTATTTTAGATTCCACCATTAGGTGTACACCCCTGCCAAACTAACTCATCTTCACCAAAGTCTTTTACATGTGGCAGGGTGAACCTGTCCTACTAATACTAATACTATTGCAAACACTACTACTCATCCAATTGCTATTGATAGTGGTACCAATGCACTCCTACTTACTACTAGCATAACTATAACCACTATTGCTGCTAAGCTCTTTGCTATCACCACTGTCACTATTAGTATGAGTTTTTCTTCTACTAATGACACCACCAATAATGCTAGTATATATTCCATTAAGACCACGATTTTAGTAGCTTAGTGTAGCACTAGTGCTGTTACTGAACTGAACTACTAGTGCTAGTTCAACAACCGTTACTAAGGCTGCTACCAGTACTGCTTTCACAGAAAGTACTTTAGTGCCCAAATTAATAGTAGTTACAACTATCAGCGCTTGTTTCAGTATTACATCTCCTACACCCACAACTTATGGGTCGTATGTATGAACACATTTTCCCATAGGCACAGAATGGGTAAAAACCTTTGATACATCTGGCCCATAATAATGATAGCAGTTTCTGTATTACCGGTAGTATTCACTATACAGATAGTAATTTAACTAGTAGTAGTAGTGCTAGTTGTTGTAATTGTAGTATTAGAATAGTGATACTATAAATGCAATTTGCCTAAGTACTAATGGCAGGATCCTAATAGTAGAAGCAGCATTGAAGGTCACACTAGCAGTAGATGTACATTAATATTATTGGTGTTGGTAGTAGTAATGTTTGTAATATTAGTATTATGTGAATTAATATAATGATAGACCCCAAAGGCTGTTGCTTTGAAATAGAATTTTAGAACCGGGAATGGGGCTCCCTGGATTTTCTGGTGGAGCCCCCACGTCTGTAAACCTCTTAATGACCCCCTAAGCCCTTTCAGAAGCTTTTTAGCGGGAGGAATAATCCAAACCAGCCATACACGTTATTGTTTGGGCTATATCGATGCTCTGACTGCATTTTGTATATTGTCTTGAAGTATTAAATCACTACTGATATTTTCTGTACATTTCCAAGCTAGTTTGATGTGTGCTTTACATTTCCTTGGTCATTTGTCCTGATTAGTTTATTCTAAAGGGAGTTATGCGTTTTTAATATATTACAGTAATTATGTTTATGCCACTTATCTTTGCTTAATTTCTACGTCCGATTTAATCAGTGTGATTGCTAACGAACTGAAGTGTATGTTTTCTGTAACATTGAGCCCCCATCACTTCCGAAGAGAAGCGCAGGGCTTGAGTCCTCCTTTTCAGCTTCCACTATTACAAGGCTGAAGACTCCTGCTTTGATAGAAAACCCATCAGGCCTTACATGTTACTATCATCCGACTTTAATAACGATACACTTCCCATCACTCCAAGAACTGAAACTATGGAAGTTATCACAGAAATGTTGATCATTCAGAATCTGTCCCCCTGGCATTAAATAATCAGCACATCCTCATTTCTTGCTGCTGGTTGCCGAAGAGCAGTGCAGGTCAGGGCTACTTCCTTCTTTATCATGTATCCCTCTGCTCTCTGCATTACCATGGTTACCTTGATTGAAATGCTCTTTAAAGAAGGTGGGGCAGTGGCAAACACTCTCAGAAGTCTTTCTTCCAGAGGGGTGTTCTCTCCAGGCCTAGGTGCTTCCCACCACAATGCCCCCCCCCCAACCTCTCCCCCCCCCCCCCCCCCCCCCCGCTCAGCAGCTCTGGGCTCCAGTCTCATTATGCGCTTCCAAGAGCATAGGGGGCGCCTCAAGACTCTGCACCATGCCACAGCTCTTCCTCACGTGCAGCTCCCACCACTCTTACTCCACTTAAGGACGGCGCTGATGCTACACTAGCATGAACCTCCGAGGACATTGGAAGTCAGAGCTTTGCATGCCCCATCGGCAGCAGATGTCTATCCCGCGTGGAACACATGATGCATTCCAGTGTGAATACAAGTGCTGGGTACAGAACACAGACAAGTTTGCACCACTTCTAAATTTGAAGTCATTCTCATATGGTTGTATAACAGAGGCATGTGTGGCTGAACCGGGTGCCTCTACATCGTGGTCCCAACCACAAATGTGTCTTAACCATGCATTTGTTTACCATGCATGCCTTTACCATACATGCCTTTACAATGATATTAGTTGTAAAGGTTTGCTTGCTAAAGGAATATGTGTGTTAAAATTCAAACTAGAGGTTCCCAGGTACTCGCCCATCCAAGCAGATCAGCTCGGAACCACCTGGAACAGCCGCTAATCGCACCATAAAAACGTGCAAACCCACTCCTTTCCATAGGCCCCAATGCAGGCGTTTTCCCATTTAAAAACTAGGTTGAAAACCACCTTTCCAGTGGATAGATTTCCTGCCAAAATTCACAGGCATAGTAGACATCCCAGGCCATCATTGAGCACCTGGAATCCCCACAAAAGCATTTCTCAACAACCGCCAAAAGGGGCCAATTGAATAACATTGCAAACCGGACCATCACAAACAATTGTGCTTCGACCCCTTCCACTTCATCGATCCTCTTGAAACTTGGAGGGACACTAGTCACACTTATTTCCAAGTACGTCACCAAGCCACATTCTGATCGAATTAAGGGAAGAGGTACGACTTTTTACCCAAAGAACTACCCCACCCATTTCAAAACATGCAAAAGTCAGCCAAAATAAATCAAAAACACACAAAATCCCAGCCAAATCTTGCCAACTCCAACATGCAAAAAACTAAAACGGGCCCTGAGACCTAGACATAGGGAACCCTAGCCCACACCAACCCTTAATCTTAACTAAATCTTGCCAACTCCAATATGCCCAAAACTAAAAAGGACCCTGACCCACAGACTCCGGGAATCCTAGCCCACACCAATCCTAAGCAAAAACTACTGGGACCCCACACCCTGAGCCCTAAAACTGACCCCTTGCTTTGTTGGAACACGTGTGGCTGGGCCTGCGTTGTTCCAACTGTTTCCCTTGTCATACTATACGATCCTGCTCCTTCTTCTGCTCTTCCAATGGAGGGAGTTTCCAGCACACAAAGGTCCAGATTTAGAGTTTGGTGGATGCATTACACCATCATAAATGTGATGGATATCCCGTCAGCCTAATGAAAAGTGCATTATACCTTATGGCACTTGCAATAAGGCGTACAGGAAAGCCGTCAAGTTTGTGATGGAGTAACATTTTCTTCTGAGAGTTATGTCTTCATTGCATGTTGTTTAGCACACAGTGACCAACTTGCAAGTATAAAGCATGACACTATCTTCTCGCTGATCATAAGTGTAATTCCCTAACTCTGGGTAAAGGAAAAACAGGCATCCAAACACTTTGGCATTGGTACATCTATGGGATTGTAGGATTTCCATTTACCTAGCCAGAATATCGAATACCATGATATTGTGAAGGTGTGTATAGGTGACTATAGATGTACCATTCTTATTGCCATGTCTACATATCTTAAAGAGGTATACATTATCACTGTACATATATGTGAAGCTTAGTAAACAAAATCTCTACATGCATATCTGTTAGACATGTCAACCTTAGGGTGGATTTTCCCCATAACCTTTTGCCTTTCTGCTCCATTTTTTGCTGATCTTGATTTTGTTTGCCTTCGACTGTGCACTTTACCACTGTTAACCAGTGCCAGAGCGCATTTGGGCACTCTCTAAAACTTAGTGAAATAGGCACACCCAATTGGCACATTTAATTTACCTGTAAGACCCTAGTAAAGTTGTACTACATCTGCCAATACCCTGTACATTAAATGCTACTAATTAGCCTACAGCACTCATTGTGCCACTCATTTAAGAAGCCTTTTAAACATCTCAGGGCTGCCATTGAAGCCTGTTTGTGCAGTTTTGAACTACTATTTCCTTTTGGCAAAGTAATCATTTTGCCAGGTCTAAACCTTTCTTTTTAATAATTATAAGTCACCCCTAGGGTATGTTCTACATAGCCCAGAGGGCAGGGTGCAGTGTATTTAAAAATTTGGACATGTACTTTTAATGTTTAGATGTCCAAGTAGTGAAAAACTCTTAAAGTCTTTTTTCACTACTGCAAGGTCTACCTCTCCCATAGGATATCACTAGGTTACCTTGTTACCATTAACAAGTGATAACTTTCAATAGGGAGCAAGTAGGTAGGTCAAATTTGGTGTCTAAAATTTTTAATTTAAAACTCCCTTTAATGCTAAAGTCAGATAATAAGTCACAATTCTGATTGGGGTACGTTCAGATGTGGGTCCCGGTCTCACTGTGCCACTAGATTCAAGCCAGCCTGTCTGATGAGGGGTGATACCCCGAAACCAGACCCAGGATTCTTGTTTTTGGTCCAGGGAGGTCCTGGCCTGGCAGCTCGGGCTGGCCTGTTCCCATGTTTTTTTTTCAAAAAGAATTACCTGGCCACCAGTTTTGGAACTGCTAGTTACTCATGCAGATTTGGAAATACAATGCATCACGTCATTGCATTTTACTGTTATGTGTTTATCTAGGTTCCTGATCGATACTGTGACCTTATGCCCCTATTCGGCTATAAATCCATTTATTCCCTATATTGGCATAACCGTTCAAGTGCGATTTTCAGAAAAGTCATCTCTGGCCTCACACGAACAGAGCCACATTCCAGCATAGCTCTCTGCCACTTCCTTTGCGACCAATTAGTGCAATGACAGAGCAGAAGTCACTATCTGATATTCCTAGATTAACACTCCGAGTTCTTCAACAAGATAAAAACTCAGCAAACCTGAAAATCCCAGCTTGCTGTGTTTTGATTAGTAATGGAACTCTAATGAGCAACTGATAACTATCACTTCCTAGTGACATCTTTAATTGACGTCTTATGTCCAACAAACTTGCGTCAAACCCGGCACCTGTCAGGTATAAATATTATCAACGTTGCCTTAAGCAATGTTCGTTGCCTGTTGCCTGTTGTACGAGCTACTGTTGCTGATGCCAGCTGCCTGCAAGACCCCGTGTTGGTGAAGCTAGCACCCTGTCGCTGCAGCCTGCTGTCCCTTGGTGGTGAAGCTGCTGATACCATTATCGCTGCTAAAGCGCGAACTATGGTGCAGTACGCTTAGGAGCTGAACAGCCGTCCCTCTGCGAAGACATCCAGCAGATTCCAACTGCCCGCGGACGCTGTCCCCCCTCCTTCCTCGACGCGCTGAAGAAGAGCCGCTGCCTTTCTCGTGCAGAGAAATCCAGCTCCGGCGTTTCCGGTCTACCCTTGCGGGTGACTGGGATATCGAGCTTCCCCTGAAGGAGATACCAATCCTCCATCATTCTATTCAGAGGTATGGTGTTGACTAAACCCTTAGACGAGAATTCTTGAAACAAACCTTGGCAAAACCAACTTAACTTAAAGCTACTTACTTACTCCCCTTCCACGTGTTAGGCTTAGGTCAGGCACACTGGGGTAGGGGTAGTTAGAAGCACCAGTTGAGTATGTTAGCCTAATGTATGTATGACTGTATATATGTTTTATTACTTTTAAACCATTGTATGGCTAAGAAACCATATCAATGCTTTTACAGTTCTATTTCGCAATACTTATCTTACTGTACGTACTTTTTATAATAACAATTCTTGCAATTGTGGCAATACATTTCTCTTGTACGAGAAGAAAGACTGTTCAATAAATGTTAACCCTTTATTGACAAACGCCCATCTCTCTATTCTCTACATCTCGTGAAAGTAAACTGCACTAGACTGACTGAGTGAAATACATGTCTATTGTTTCACACGACCCTAGAGATTGACTCTTGATCTGAAGAGCAAAGTTGTCATGTTGCACGGTTGTTGGAAAGCTGAATCCCTTCTTGTCTGTGCCAGGGAAGCTGATCACTTCCTATACAGAGAAGAAAGTTTCCAGTGACCTCTGAGCTAGTTGGTAACACAACCCAATTAAGTTTAGCATAGTCAGTGGAGGCCTGGAATATCTGCAGTTCCACGTCGATACTACTGTTTATGTTATTCCAATGCGCAGGGCCTAGTGGGAAACTAGGAACTACACTACATGGCGCCCAACGTTTGGTAAGGCGATAAACTAACGCAAGACAGTTAGAGTAACTCAGTCGTGCATATTTCACAGACCCCTTTCTCCCGTAAATACTCCAATAGACGTCTGGAGTGGGTGAAAGGTTAAAATCCGCCCGACCTTAGTAGGAAGAGATTCCTATGTAAAGCTCTGCTTTATTCAACGTTGAAGGATACAGTGTTCCAAAATATTGTGCACCTAATCTTTGTCTCCTTGGAGACCTACTCTGCAAAGCCTGCATTTATAAAAAATGCCAGAAAATAACGGAACCACTGGGGCCGCAGTAGATGCGACTCAGCAAGGTCCCGAACACACAGACCCGGATGCAATAATCATCCGGGCACATTTAAGAAGATCTATAACGTTAAAACTTATAGAGAACGGACTGACACCTCAAGGTGGTACAGTAATTTTCGTGATAGAGGCTCAAGAGTATCGGCAGACAGAGGTATTCTATTCATGGATAAACTTTCCAGCGGTAAACGCTATAACAAAAGAGTTTCACTATTACAAAATAGAGAAACCTCCGGAAGAGTACGCTCCTTTCGAGGAGATTGAAATTCCACTTAAATTTCAAGAGCACCTGCTCTGGTTTAATGGCGCCCTAAAACACAATGATCACATAACTAGGCTCGGTCCACTAGGTAGACCAGGAGCCACGTGGCCGGTTCTAGCCAGCTACACACCACATCCTGACATTGCAAAAATGTCAAAAGAAGATCTCTTATTTAACATAGGAGAATTAACAAAAGCTTATAGAGAGTTAGTAAAATTATTTATTAAAGATAATTTAAACACTCCTAAAAAGAGCTGGGATGGAAATAAACAATCCACTCCCAAGGAAAAAGTTTTCCAGTCCAGAGGAAGGTCTCCTCGACGGAGGGAAAGAACTCCGACTCGAGAACGCCAGTCTCCCCAGAGGGAGCCCTCTGAGAAAAGATACAACCTTAGAAATAGGGATAATCTGAAAAAACCTGATAGATATCAAAGTATTGATACACGTCCCTCTCGATCTCTTCCACAGAATTCGGAAAGAAGAGGACGGTCAGACCCAGGAGAGCACACCAAGTCCAAAGACAAGGAACCTGCTCAGAGTAAAAAATCTCAATTTCAGAAAAAGAAGGTAGCCAGTATTAGAGTAATCAACCATGCCGAGAATACTGAGGACACAGTTGAAAAACGGGGAGTGGGCATTGACAATGTTGGACAGTGCAGCAGAAATCAGTATAGCGCGCAAGATCTTGATGAGTCATCTGGAGACAGTGGACACAAATGAATACATTCAGGTTGAAACTGCCGACACCAGACTTAGCGAGCCCCATGAAATATACGAAATAACATTGCGTATGGAGGGTGATAAGACTAGGAAAATAAGGGGTCTATTTTGGGATAAGCTCTCAAAAGGCTATGATATTCTGTTAGCTGAAAAAGATTGGCCCCCAGAGTTTTTCAGGGAGTGCCCTCGTGGCGAAGAAGTGATTATGCCTGCCTTCTCGAATCACATTCCGATTCACAAAAAATATACATATGCAAGGAAATGGGCAGTAGCCCAGGCACCTGCATTGTATAAAAATCATGTAGGATGGGATGAGGATTCACCTCCTCACAAAATCCAATTAAAAAGTGAACCAACTGCCCAACGGCAGTATCCCATAAAGCAAGAAGCTAAAAAGCGTGTCAGGGAGATCTTAGATCAACTTGAATACCAGGGGGTGATTGAAACATGCACCTCTCAAATGAACAATCCTTTGTTTCCTGTCTCCAAGCCAGACAATTCATATCGTCTAGTTTTGGACTACAGACATCTTAATACATGTTGCAAAACTTTTGCAGTACAAAATTCGCATAGTGCAGCCCTAATGAATAATATAGTTAGGAAAAAATACAAAACGACATTAGACATATCTAATGGTTTCTTTTGTCAAAACATTGCACCAGAAAGCAGATATTTGACCGCTTTCTCTGCATTTGGGTCGCAAAAAAAATTCTGTCGACTCCCACAGGGGTTCAAGAACAGCCCAGGACTATTCTCAGCTAGGGTAACAGAGTTACTACAAATATATGATGATGAGGCATTATCTTACGTAGATGATATCTATCTCACAGACGACGACTTGGATACTCACTTGAAAAGAGTGAACACCATCATACTTGGGTTCGCAGCAGAGGGTTACAAATTCAACTTTAAAAAGTCCCGAATTGCCCATCTGACAGTACTATTTTTAGGGTACGAATTATCAAGTGAAGGGAAAAGCCTAGCGGACAACTTCTTAGAGAAGTGCGCTGTACTCCAAGCTCCAAAAACGCTGAAGAATTTACAATCCATTCTAGGTTTTCTGAATTTCGGAAGAACTTACATCCTAAATTACGCAGAGAGGGTTAAAGCTCTCTACGAACTAATTAAACCTGATTTTAAACAAATCAATTGGACTCAAAAACACACAGAAATTTTGAGATCACTGCAAACAGACATGTTAGCAAAAACAAAATTAGATACACGTGACAACACACGTGATCTTGTAATCCGAGTCATCCCAGGAAGATGCGGATTCACGTACCTAACCTCTAATGAGGGAGAAAAGGTACCTATTTCAATTAAATCTCACTTGTACACACAAGCAGAAAAAACATTCAGTCACACAGAAAGAACTGTGAAAGCAGTGCAAATCGCATTAGCAAATGAACGAGAACTAGCACACGGCAAACGGATTAATATCCTTACAGCGGAATCCGCCTTCGAAGCGCTACAGCCCAGTAAACCTGCCTACAGTGTCACTGGATCCGAAATGGATACAGTGTATAGATTCTCTAGGAGCGGAAGATGTGAAATACTATTTCACCCCGCAATACGAAGAACTGAATGATTTAGAATATGAAGAAGAATATCCTCTGCCAATCGAAATTCTGCCTCTCCCACAATACGCATGTATAATCTATACAGATAGCTTTGTACAGCATTTCAACGTAGAGAGAAAATCCTACGATGCAGCATGTGCGATTATTAAAGGTCGTTGGCTGTGCGGTAAATTCAGACCGAAGGTAACAAAAACTGAATCTGTAAAAAACTGTTCGGTTCAGAGAACTGAAATCAGATGTTTAAAGATGGCGCTCGAAAATGCAGAACGTGAATTCTCGACACTTATTGTGTGCGATTCTCATTTTTGCGTCAACTCTTACAATAATAAACTGCAGAGTTGGATCGAAAATGACTACAAAGATGACACAGGTGCCACAATAAAGCATAAAATGCTCTGGAAACAGGTAGCTCTTTTACACAAAGAACTACAAAAGACTCATGTGATTCACGCACAGAGTCTTCGACGTGATGGCGTTCACGTTGCAGGGAATTCATTGGCTAATTCAGCCACAGCGGAAGCAACTAAACCGGCTTCCGTAGCCACAAAAAAGCGTACAGATAAATACATAGACGGGGAAACCATGCTGGCAGTAAAAACGACCGTAAAAGGCGACTGTGCAGCACTACCCGTGAACTATCCACTCAATTATGCATACGTAATCGATGCAAACTCCGTTCCTTTTGCTCGAATCCCTGGAGTGGGGGACAGAGTAATTCCAAACAGGAGCAGGAGGGGCTTCCTCTTATTGGAAGCACACATGGGGTTGGGTCTGAGACACCAAACAATCAAAGCCTCTCTGAAAGAATTACAATCAGAGTACTGGTGGCCAGGAATGAGCATAGATATTCAATGTTTTGCTCAAAATTGTGAAAACTGCAACAGAGATCGCAGTAATGAACAGGCCTGTGTAGTTTCAGGATCCCTTCTAGACAGCATAAGGCGGTCTATCTGCGCAATCAAAGAAGAGAGGCGCGTCCCATTGTACACAGTTAAGGCTAAACGCACTTAAAAAATGAGGCCCCCAGCGCTCGGCTGACGCTAGAACGGTTATAAAAGATTTGCGAGTCTTTATCGGCACATACGCAATTACCACGTTCCATTCTGACCAGGGTCCTGCTTTTAGCTCTCGAGCTTATAAGGAGGCCATGGCTAGTATGGGAATTGGGTTGCGGTATTCTTGTCCGTCGCACCCCGAAGGGAATAGTGTGGTAGAAAGAAAAATCTGTGACATAAAGCAATCTATAACAGCGAAGGTATTAGGTTCAGGCGCTGGGTGGGTCAAACATTTAATAAGTGTCCAAACTAGTCTTAACAACATGCCAAGAAATTCTCTAAAAGGTTTCAGCCCATACGAACTGTTGTTCGGAATTAGAATGCGTATTCAGGACCTCGATAGTCAGATGTCAGTGGTACAAGAAGAAACAACGCACTTTGATGTAAAGGATCGTTTGGCTGTTTTACAGGAACTGAATGAAACAAGAAAATCCTAAAGCAACATAAAGTTAAAGCAACAGCCAAGTACCACTGACGAGGCACCACCAGCAACAGCCACAGCAAGGCCTGTCTGGATTCCAAAGTTTGGGGATCTAGTCAGAGAAAAGATCGCGGTTAAGAAGGAATTTGGGCCTTCTTACAGAAAAGCAGTACCTATCTTGGCAGTCACCGGAACAAGATCAGTTGTGCTACCGCCCCTTGCTGGTAATAAGGAGAACAGAGTCGTGTCCAACGACCTGGTAAAACCACAAGCATGTGGCCTATAATCAACAGTAGGCCCAGTGGACTCCCAAGAAACAACAGAATACCCAAACTTGCAACAATCCAAGAGGTTCAAACTGAAAGACTAATCACATTCGATCAGCCTGCAGTGCACAATGAAGGACTATGCAATAATGCCATGGAACTCGTGCCTCTTGAAACACAGATTGAAACAGTTCGTCAAGAAACATCACCAGTCTACACTAATGTGGCATCAGAAAGTGCTACGGAGAGACAGATTGAAAATCCGATCCAATCAATTGACAGAACTGCCTCTGGTTATTTCATCAACTTCGACAACTTCTCTGAAGATCAAAACGATCCCGAAGTAATGCCAGAAACAAAAAAGACTTTTAAAGAAAAAGCAACGGAACTCTTTCATCAACTGAAGGAAATCTACCTTATTTCCCCTTGGCTAGAGTTCTGGTTCGGTCTAGGTGTATTTTTCCTCCTGCTTTGGCTCATCATGGTACTGTGTTTGGGAAAATTCATTGAGGGAAAATATATTACAATGGACACAGCAAGTCAGAACATCAACCTAGTCCTGAAACCACACAGATCATCCCACGTGAAGAAAAGAGAACTGTCAACAGTAAATGTCACAGCAATTCCAATACCTGGTGGGGTAGTATGGGAGAAAACAGACTATGAGATATATGGTCCGGTCGAAATCCTGAAGTATCCTCATCAACTGAAGGTTTCCTTAAGTGACTTTGTAACACCTAGTACATTCTCAGATGATTGGGACTTTAACAGTATTAATGACATGATGTCTGATTTAGTAATGTCAGCTAGATTCACAGATCATGATTATTTACAAGGTTCATCTAGTTATGAGCAGTTATTCTGCTACACACATTATGGTGATCACTACTTGCATAAATCTGCACAGCCTAGAAATGTTTTTATGTATAATCAATGGGAACATTGTGCTACACCACCTAAAAGCAGTTCTAAAGCATTTTTTGAGAAATTCAAATACTTCTCAGGTTTTAATACCAGTAATGCAGAAACGTTTTATTACAAACTGTTAGATAAAACAGGAATGAAAACAATGCTGACAAATTCTAAATTGATATATTCAGAAGCATTTTATGACAAAATGATGACATTTGGTTTTGATTATTGGAAAAATAATATTGAAACGAAAACAATTTGGGGTACAAAAGATTGGCAGGTGCAAGGCATTGAAGCACTATTTAGAACCTGCATGATACCAGAACAAATGTTATTTTTAAATGAAACAATACACCAAACATCTTGTCTTGGCCTAGCTAAGATCAAAGACCTTACAACACCGTCTATTCCAAAGCCAATACCAGAAAATGCAACCGCAGATATTGAGTTAGACGTGTCACAAATTTTACATTTTAACAGAACACATCCTGATTGGAAAAAGTGGTTAATCTGGCCTACAGACACAAACAGCTGTCAAGATAGATTCCTGAATAAAACACAGGGTTTAAAAATGACCAGATTAGACTCGAGATATTCCCAGAGACAACATCCAGGAATAATAACAACATACAGTGTAGGGAAACTCTGCCTTGATTGGCTAACTTCGTCCACACTGGCTGAAATTAAGCAACACTTGTCTTTATTAAAAGATGGTGCTGATTTGCGCGATTTCATTCTTGGACCACGCAAACAGCGTCAGAAGCGTTTCATAGCGACCAGTATCTATGCTGCTTACAACGAGGCTTGGAAAGTCAAACAGATTGAAACTGCTGAAAAAATACGAGAAATTGATCGTATTAATTTGGAGAAATCACTTTCTGTAGTAGACAATGGGTTAATGACTCTGTCTTCCAGAATATATTCGTTGGACAATATTGTATCCTCTGCCTTTGATGTGATAGACAGAGACTTGCTAATGTTACAACATGGCCAGTCGCAATTACGTTCTATTATAGAATTAGGCTGGACGCTGCAGAATCTTCGTTCAGGCTATGTGCCTTGGCGTTTAATCAACACAACGTCATTATTTTCCATTTTTAACCTTACTGATAAACAGATCAGTTTGGCACAGAAAGGAGCAGACTATACAATCCTGAGCATCGAAAAACTCGAGAGATTACCATTGACAATGTCAGAGAGTCCTGTCATTGAATGGATAATACACGGAATTATCACAATTCCGATAACAACTTTCCGATTTAAAAAGTGCCTTGAGTACATACCTGCTGGCCAGTATGAACAATTGGGTAAAGGATATGTAAAATCTGAATGGAAATTACCATACACACATTCTTGCTATAGTGACAGCGACAAAAATGTATTTCTTAGTGGTGACAACTGTAAACAATCACTGAGTGGTATACTTTTGTGTCAGGGTATTAATTTACACGGAGCATGTGATGGAAATTCTAACAACCTTTCATGCCACCAGCTAGTCACACCTGCAACTCAGATAGAGCCCTTCTTTATGCAACTTTCGAACGGGAGTTACATTCTTAGAACGGATCACAGATGTTGTGGCCTCGTGCCAGGGAAAAGATATCTAGTAGAAGTAACATCCATGGTCAAATGCTGTATGCAAGCATTGTTTCCGAGTGGGCCTGCAGACACAGTGACTCCCATCTGGCCTCATCTGAATCTCTATTCTATACGAATTGATACATTAAGCAAAATGAAATCTGTACTTTTACAGACAACAGTGCCTATAACGTCATCAAAAGAGACGTATGATCTTCTAGTTGCAAGGACAGCTACTGAAGTTCATGACCTTTAACAACAAATTGCCCCGTGCATTTCGTAGAAATGTTGAGCCAACTCCTTAACATGTCTAGTGCCACAAGCATCCCAGGCATATTTAAGACAGTCTTTACGGGACTGCTAACACCCTTCCAGGCAATTTTGGGAATCGTTCCTAATTTTGTACACTCTGTTTTTGGCGGCATACCATTATTTTTGGGACTTGTAGCAGGGATTTTATTTTTGACCCTCCTGCTTCGTTATGGCAAGCCTCGGCTCAGACATAGCTCCCATGGGAATGGAAGAAACAATCCTAGCAATGCGCTATCGGGACAGGATAACTAACGTCCTTGGATTGGCCAGGCTGAGAGATCTAAACATGAGCTGGTTCCTTTCATTCAGACCTATATGGCAGAACTGTATCTTACCGGTACTAAGATGTATGCTTTGCGGAGATGAATGCGTGTTGGACATCTGTCTTTCACTTCCATCAGCAGTACCAATGGACGTCGATACTTTGCTCAGTCCAATAACGGCTCACGCATTGTGTTGTCCCCAGCGGCTACCAATCCTGATGACGGCATTTGTGGAGACTCCTGTGCTACGACTAGGTGGTAACAGTGGAGCAAGCGACAAAAGCAGCATCAACCAGGTACAGCCATCTGTGAGCATTGCTGCTCCTGAATACGATGACAGCAATCATTCTCACACCTGCCAAGTTACAGCGCTATCTAATTTGGTTGAACTGTCACCTGATTTTGTAGACCAATTTTTTGAGAGCCTGTCTGATACGATGTTCTCACCCGTACAGAAACAATAACTTTGAGAAGCTTTCCGACACACAGCGTTCCTATGAACTCTGAATTCGGCCTTCAGTTTTAATCAACAAAAACGGCTAACAGCTTTGGAACTCTATTTCCCCGTTCAAGCAATAATTCTTTTGAATTGGACATTTTTAATATTTACCTTTTTTTGGCACAAACAATTCTTTGCTTAACGTAAAAACTATTCTTAGAGAACAGAAGCTTCACACTTCTATTTCTAAACACATCTAGAGACATTACAATATTACATCAGCCTCTAGCACATGTTATTACAATGCATTTTTATGTGATGATTTATCTCGCCTTTCTTCTGTCAGAGATACTTCATGTGTAATTCTTTTTGCATAATCGTTCATTGATTTCATATACAATAATTTTTTGAATGATTTCTATGCTTCAAAAACGTACAGTACCTAAATCTCATGTATTACAAGTACGCCTATTTCGAATGCATTTATGTATTTTGGGGTGGGCAATGTTACACATGCATCTAATTGCTTTAGTTTTAGTAATTTTGATGGACATGAATACGTGGAGTGGGTGTTATGTGTTTATCTAGGTTCCTGATCGATACTGTGACCTTATGCCCCTATTCGGCTATAAATCCATTTATTCCCTATATTGGCATAACCGTTCAAGTGCGATTTTCAGAAAAGTCATCTCTGGCCTCACACGAACGGAGCCACATTCCAGCATAGCTCTCTGCCACTTCCTTTGCGACCAATTAGTGCAATGACAGAGCAGAAGTCACTATCTGATATTCCTAGATTAACACTCCGAGTTCTTCAACAAGATAAAAACTCAGCAAACCTGGAAATCCCCGCTTGCTGTGTTTTGATTAGTAATGGAACTCTAATGAGCAACTGATAACTATCACTTCCTAGTGACATCTTTAATTGACGTCTTATGTCCAACAAACTTGCGTCAAACCCGGCACCTGTCAGGTATAAATATTACCAACGTTGCCTTAAGCAATGTTTGTTGCCTGTCGCCTGTTGTACGAGCTACTGTTGCTGATGCCAGCTGCCTGCAAGACCCCGTGTTGGTGAAGCTAGCACCCTGTCGCTGCAGCCTGCTGTCCCTTGGTGGTGAAGCTGCTGATACCATTATCGCTGCTAAAGCGCGAACTATGGTGCAGTACGCTTAGGAGCTGAACAGCCGTCCCTCTGCGAAGACATCCAGCAGATTCCAACTGCCCGCGGACGCTGTCCCCCCTCCTTCCTCGATGCGCTGAAGAAGAGCCGCTGCCTTTCTCGTGCAGAGAAATCCAGCTCCGGCGTTTCCGGTCTACCCTTGCGGGTGACTGGGATATCGAGCTTCCCCTGAAGGAGATACCAATCCTCCATCATTCTATTCAGAGGTATGGTGTTGACTAAACCCTTAGACGAGAATTCTTGAAACAAACCTTGGAAAAACAACTTAACTTAAAGCTACTTACTTACTCCCCTTCCATGTGTTAGGCTTAGATCAGGCACACTGGGGTAGGCGTAGTTAGAAGCACCAGTTGAGTATGTTAGCCTAATGTATATATGACTGTATATATGTTTTATTACTTTTAAACCATTGTATGGCTAAGAAACCATATCAATGCTTTTACAGTTCTATTTCGCAATACTTATCTTACTGTACGTACTTTTTATAATAACAATTCTTGCAATTGTGGCAATACATTTCTCTTGTACGAGAAGAAAGACTGTTCAATAAATGTTAACCCTTTATTGACAAACGCCCGTCTCTCTATTCTCTACATCTCGTGAAAGTAAACTGCACTAGACTGACTGAGTGAAATACATGTCTATTGTTTCACACAACCCTAGAGATTGACTCTTGATCTGAGGAGCAAAGTTGTCATGTTGCACGGTTGTTGGAAAGCTGAATCCCTTCTTGTCTGTGCCAGGGAAGCTGATCACTTCCTATACAGAGAAGAAAGTTTCCAGTGACCTCTGAGCTAGTTGGTAACACAACCCAATTAAGTTTAGCATAGTCAGTGGAGGCCTGGAATATCTGCAGTTCCACGTCGATACTACTGTTTATGTTATTCCAATGTGCAGGGCCTAGTGGGAAACTAGGAACTACACTACACACAGTTGTATTAATTCAACTTAATTTCAAATATCCTTTCATTTTTTTTGAAGCATGAAAAGAATACACATTTCCTTTATTTATACATTCCTCATGAATAAATGTTAATAAACACATTAAAAACTGGACAATTCAAAAACTTAAACATGACGACAATAAATTCAAATCTAACGATTAATTCAAACAATTACACCAGTCGGTGATTCAAACAATGCCTGTATGCGCTATGACATTGAGTATTGTTCAGTTCATTGAGCCCTTCAAACAGGTATACTGCGGGGACAACTTTCTCTGGAAGTCATTTGCTCTAGAGGTATATTTGATGTAGTGGCACCCTCTCTAGAGCTTCAATTAATGTGGATCCCTCGCAGGCAAAATATTAGCGTGCCGATGCGTTTCCAATCCCCCTCTGCCTCAGGGGATTATCATCAGGGCTTAGACCACGGTGTAATCTAAATTAACAAATAATGAGATGTATAAATTACACACTACATCACCCTTTCTTTCTCTGCAATTAATAGGTAAAAAATGGGCACTAAGTTTATCTGGTACCTTATCTTCTTTGCTGAAATCAATCTCCTAATAGTATCCTCTTAGACACCTAAACATGGGTAAATAAATTGTGTAAGTATGAGGTTTTGAGTCTGATCATTTTCAGCAGGTATGGTTCATTTTTGTCTAAATATATGAGACTTACTAGAGTCTTCGTGTTTACTTGCAATTACTCCCACCTTGTATCCTTATTTGCGATTTAAATTGAGCCAAAATATTTTATTTTTTACCTATTATCCCCGGAGGCAGAGTCAGCACAAGGAGGCTACACGCTACTAGCGGCTCCGGAATAATTGATGAAGCGCGCATAAAAGGCATAAGAAGTACAATATAACCTTGCCAAGAAACACAGTGGAATACAAGACCCACTATTTTTACTGCACAAATAGTGTAAGTACTACCTTTTTCATCCTGATGAATGCCCCATAGACCCGGCTGGGCATAATGGGGCAGAAACATGTCGACTTAATCTGTATAGAGGTATAGAGGACCCAGTAACCCGATCCACATATATACCCATTATAATTTTTTAATAACACTCCTCGTCCACACTGCAATTAAAGTATTTTATTTTTGGATGAGTGTGTTTTTTACCCACCTCATACTTATATGTGGTTTAACACCTATCTCTGGACACTACTGCGCTTTCCAGTGGTTGCCTCAGGAGTGAGGCTTGCATACAACACAATAAAACCCAATGATGATGCAATAACGCATTAGTGTAGGCGGAGAACCAAGATATACCGCCATTGTTCCTATAATGCATGTATGAGGCTTTTTTAAGAAGGCTAGAGAACCTAGGTAACGCAGTTACAAGTTGTCCATCCCCCTTTTGATTTTGAATACTTATATGAGGAAATTGAATGGACAAATAATTTTCCTCCTCCCTACCTGGTGATTTTGAGCAAGAAGGAGTGCTACTCTGCTGCCCTGCTGCCTGAGTGAAAAAGTCTGGACCTGCATCTGGATCCCAGGTTCATAAGAGTGGCTCCAAGGGCTAGTTGGCTGACCTGTTGATTAGAGCCTTGGGGACAGAAAAGGCAGCAACTACCTTGAATCCAGCATCTGGATTCTGCCAGTGGGGAGTCCTGTCCCTCCAAGTGGTGTCACCTCAGTCTTGGACCCTTGGAAGTGGGTCTAAAGGTGCTCTGCCAGCCAAGCTGTGGCCCTGTGAGCAGAACTGATGTGGCACAATGCATCTCCTTTCAGACACATTTGAACTGCCAGAAGGCAACGCATCCCTGATACAAGACCTTGCATTGCAGCCGCAGCTTTCTCAGAGCCACTTCTGCACTGCATATCCTAGATGCAGGCCTTCTCACCACAAACCCCTGGTCAACAACATCCATGGCAATGACGTAGGACTTCACAACGCAGCCTTGGCACTTCCTTAGAGCCACCATTATGCGAAGCATCCTCGGCACAGAACTTTGCATTACAAGCCCCTCATCCATGTCATCATCGACACCCCAAAGCTGGCTTGCAGCTCCTCGGAATTGCTGCTGTGCATGGCATCCTCAAAGCAGGATCACACAGCGTTCCTCAACCCGGACTTAGAGAACTTTGCTCAGTAGGCTTAACTTGGTCCCTGTATCCGGGATGCGCTCCATTGCAGTCAGCCTGAACTTGGGACTTATCGAGGTTCGGCACGACCAGATGCCCAAAGTTGGGGAATTGTGTTATTAGGCGACATTTTTACTTCACTCTTTAAAATTGCATATCTCCAGCTCTACTGGTTGGATTTGTGGTGTTGTGCTCTCAAATACATTATTAAAATTTCCACTATTTTTGTGAATTGGTGTGGGATTTTTCTTGTTTTGTATTTTCACTTTATTATTGTTTGAAGTGCTACATAAATACTTTACAAATTTCCTCTAAATTAAGCCTGACTGCTTGTGCCAAGCCACCAGAGGATTAAGCACAGGTTAATTTGGGGTTTTCTTATGATTTCACCCTAAAAGGAATTGTGGTTGCTGTTTCAATAAGGTCTCAACCCCTCAAACAGTAACCCAATTTCCTACTATATATATGTATGTACTTTCCTTCATGATATTTTTGTAGTTGAAATTCTGGCTACCAGATTTTTGAAAAATTATCAAAAAAAAGGAGGGGGCTTCTGTTCCTGAGAAAAAGAAAAAGGTCTGTCTCACAGGTATTATTGGACCTATATCATGAGTAAAGTCAACAGGACCCCAATACCAGGGATGCGGATACTGAAGGGTAGGTGCAGGCGCAAGGTCCACGCACCAAACTCCAGGGCACGCACCGGCACAGCACTTCGGGTTACCTGATGTGGTACAAACCAAGACATTTTAAGGTTGGACCCTGAACCACATAGACAGTAGGTTGCACTTTAGGGGCACAATTATTGTGTGTGGGAGTTCATTATATATGTTGATGTCCTGACGAAGCACCACAGATCCTTCTGACCAATGTATAGGCATGAAACATGTCGACAAATCACTGAGTAAGAGACCAAATGAGGCCTCCACCACAAGACTATAGGGTATCTTCACCACATAATCATCACACACTGATTTGATGCACAAAAAGTAGAGCAGGATGTTCTCGTACTATATCACTGTATCACTATATGCACCTACTGGCCTCATTATGGGTCAGGGAGATGAGCTGTCCTATGGGAGCACAAGCATTTCAAAGGACACCTCCTGAAAAGGAAATAACTCTTCGTAGAAACGTATGTTCATTTATGATTCTGTTTCCCACTCACATATAAAGACAATTGTCTCATCATTTTGCTTTGAGACTTATTCCACTACTGTAAGAAAATAGGTTTTTAGTTTTGAATTATGTGAATCCTTCACAAGTAATAACTCTGCAACTTCCTCTTTACTAGGAACCAAGTACCCCATTACAGCATGTGACTCTCTCAGGGTAGCAAAGTAGAGCAGCCTAAGGCCTACTCAGTGGAGGTGGGGTGGGTTAGTAAACACAGCTCGATGGTACACAACAACAGCACTCAATAATTCATTGTCCAGTCAGTACTTTTTTTAATAAGAAGGATAAGCCCTTTATTACACTCACGCTACTAGATACTATACAATAATTTACGAATATATATCCAGACAGATGGAAATACCTTTGGTGATTCCCACATAACTTGTTACACCCCTAAGAGGTCCTGAAACCTACACCCACAACACACCCCACCTACACTATACTACTAGTATACATTAATTTACAAATATAAATGCAGGTAGATGGAAATATCTTTGGTGATACCCTCATAACTCTTTACACCCCTAATAATAATAATAATAATAATAATAATGATATTAATAATAATAAAGAAACTTGTATAGCACACAGCTACCCCAGATGGGGTGTCCCGGCGCAGGTACGGACAACAGTAGAGATAGTGGTCAGTATACCTTAGTCATTACGACTAAAGAGCCTAGTTTTCTGGGCCTTTCTAAATTCTTGTTCGGACAGCAATGCTCGCAATTGAGGAGGAAGGTTATTCCAGCATTTAGAGGTCCCCACATTGAATGTTCTTCCCCCATTCTGGTTTCGCAAAACGGGGGATGGTAATGTATCATTTGTGTTTGGAGATCTGTTCTGCTGGTAAGGATGAAGTATCTTCCTCGAGTAGTTGGGCCCCCTTCCTTGAAATGCCCAAAAGGCAAATGTAAGGACCTTAAATTCAATGCGCTTGGCCACAGGTAGACAATGCAACTGTCTGAAGTAAGGGAAAAACATTTGGGAAGAGGGACCTTGCAGACCAGTCTGGCAGCTGAATTCTGCACTATCTGAAGCCTACGGATCAGTCTAATTGGCATACCCATGTAGAGACTGTTAGCATAATCGAGATGGGATGGCATAGGGCATGCACGACGGTTTTGCGTGCTGAATCAGGCAAGAAATTAATACATTTCCTAATGATTTTAATCTTGTCAAAGCAGGCCGCGGATACCTGTTGGACCTGGGTGGCAAGGGATAGGTCTTTGTCCCACTTAACTCCTAGATTCTTAACTAAGTCCTTAGGAGTGGGGGGTCCTAAATCAGCTGTCCACCTTAATGCTGAGGAGGGTGTTAACGCTTGATTAAAAAACAAGACCCGGTCTTATCAGCATTAAGTTTAAGGAAGTTAGTGCTCATCCAGGCAGAGATGTTTTTTGCCATAGTTTCAAAGAGTAAAAGGAAGGTGCCGACACTACACTGAAAGTAAACATCAGTTGAGTGTCATCGGCATAAAATGTCACCTTGATCCCAGTGCCGGCGATAAGCTTCCCAAGCGGAGTCAAATAGATGTTGAAAAGTCGCGGGCTCAAGGACGATCCCTGTGGTACCCCCCCCCCCACTTTAATGGTTTTGCAGTGGAGGTGTAAGGATGGATCGAGACCTGTTGTTCTTGGCCATGTAGGTAAGACGCGATCCAGTCAAGCACTGTCCCCTGGATGCCAATTTGCTTAAGGCGATCCAGTAAAATGGAATAGGACACCGTGTCAAACGCTGCTGACGGTTTGAGAAGTACCAGCATGACCGCAGAGCCCCAATCTACCACCCATCAAATGGCATCTGCCATCTTAATCAGTGCTGTTTCTGTAATAAAACCAGGGCGAAAGCTGGACTGGGAATCATGCAGTATGCCATTAGACTCAATAAAAGCAGCCAGCTGCTGGTGAGATAGCTTTTCAAGTATTTTCTCTGGGGCAGCCAACAGGGAAATGGGCCTATAATTACTGCAGACTGCAGGGTCAGCATTGACTTTCTGTAAAATGCATGTTCCCAGGCCGATGGAAAGACCCCCAATCCCAGCGAAGAATTACAGATGGCACTCAGGGGGTGCGGGGGAGGGGTGGGCCTTCAGCCAAAGCACAATATTGTTTCGCCGGCCCGGGATCGCCAGGTGACCCGGATTTGCATTTCTGGAATTCCACCAAAGAAGCTTCTAGCGAGATAGTACCAAATTCCAAGAACACTGACTGAGTGTCGCTGGGGCTACTAAAAATGCCCTCTCCAGAATGAGGATGTGCTACTGGGAAAGTTGCATAGATCTGGAATATTTTCTCCTCAAAGAAATCTGAGAGCTTATTACAAAACTCCTGTGATGGGGTGATAGAGTGGGTTAGTGCTGTCAGGTTACTGAATGACTTCACAACCTAAAAACCTCTCTGGAAGAGTTCTTAGCACTGGCAATACACTCTGTAAAACAAATCTCTTTTTGCTCCGAAGAGAAGCTTGCGATATTCTTCAAGTGCTGCTCGATAACAGATTTTGTCCTCCAGAGAGTACAATGATCTCCATTGGCGCTCCAATCTCTACATTCACTTTTCTTGGCTCTTACAATCACTGAGAACCGAGGCGCGGAAGGGGAGGTTCTTGCGGAGGTAACCGGCCTCCGGGGTGCAATTATATCGAGGGCGTCACTGACCCAAGCATTAAGGTTCATGATGTTGTTATCGAGATTATTAGATGAGGAAGGATCTAAATCTATCAGGAGTAGTGTCAGGGACTCTAAGGATACCCATCTCCAATTCCTTCTTAAATCATTTGGCTGGGACATCATCCTTAGCTCATCAATAAGGTGTACATGGAAAGGTATCAGCAAGTGGTAAGAAAAAATGAGCGGCTCAGGGGTAAGGTCAGAGATGTCTCTTATACTTGAACAAATCAAGTCTAATACATGACCAGCTTTATGAGTAGGGGATGTGACTTGTAAGATCAAATTGCAGCCTGCAAGTGCTGAGATAAAATTAGCGCTGTGAACACAAGAAGGATCGTCCACATGACGGTTAAGATCGCCCAGGATGGTAAAATTAGAATAGCGCATGCTAGCCTGTGCAATGTGATTCACAAGGGAGAGGGAATCAATCAATCAATCAAGGCATTTATAGAGCATGCTACTCACCCCTAAGGGTCTCAAGGCGCTGTGGGGAGTGGGGGGTGGGGGGCTTCTACTGCTCGAACATCCAGGTCTTGAGTAGCCTCCTGAAGGCCAGAAGGTCTTCAGTCTGCCGTAGGAGGATGGGGGGGGGGGGCATTCCAGGATTTGGAGGCAAGGTAGGAGAACAATATGCCGCCGGTGGTCGTTCTTTGGATGCGGGGGACGTTGGCGAGGGCAAGGTCTGTGGAGCGGAGCTGGAGGTTTGGGGTGTAGAAGGTGAGTCATCTGTTGAGGTATGTTGGTCCGGTGTTGTGGATTGCCTTGTGTGCGTGGGTGAGGAGCTTGAATGTGATCCTTTTGTTGAGGGGAACCAGTGCAGGACTCTCAGGTGGGGTGTGATGTGGCTGTGGCGAGGGATGTCAAGAACCAGGCGTGCAGAGGCGTACTGTATGCGTTGCAGTCGTTTCAGCAGTTTGGCCGGGGCTCCTGCGGTGAGGGAGTTTCCGTAGACCAGCCTGGGTGACCATCCTTCTTCTGTCGGTGAGGATCCACCTGTAGATCTTTCGGAGCATGCGGAGGGTGTTGAAGCAGGAGAATGAGATGGCGTTTACTTGCTTGGTCATGGAGAGTGTTGAGTCGAGGATGAATCCCATGTTCCGTGCGTGGTCGGTGGGTGCCGGTGCTACGCCCAGGGTAGTTGGCCACCAGGAGTCGTCTCATTCTGAGTGGGTGGAGCCGAGGATGAGGACCTCCTTCTTGTCCAAGTTCAGTTTCAGATGGCTGTTCTTCATCCATTCAGCGACAGATTTCATTCCTTCGTGGAGGTTGGTTTTGGTAGTGCGAGGGTCTTTGGTGAGGGAGAGGATCAGCTGTGTGTCATCAGCGTAGGGGATGATGTTGTGGTTGTGCAGTCTGGCGACGCGGGCGAGCGGGTCCATGTAGATGTTGAACAGGGTCGGGCTGAGGGATGATCCTTGGGGAACGCCGCAGATGATTTTGGAGGCTTCGGATCGGAAGGGGAGGAGGCGGACGCTCTGTGTTTTGTCGAAGGGGAAGGAGGTGGTCCAGTCCAGTGCTTTACCGTGGATTCCTGCATCGTGGAGGCGAGTGCGTAGGGTGCGGTGGCAGACCGTGTCAAAAGCGGCTGAGAGGTCCAGGAGGATGAGGGCCACGGTCTCGCCATTGTCCAGCAGGGCCCTGATGTTGTCAGTGGCGACGATGAGGGCCGTTTCAGTGCTGTAGTTGCTGTGGAACCCAGACTGGGACGATTCCAGGATGTTGTTCTCCTCAAGGTTGTGGGTCAGCTGTTTGTTGACGGTCTTCTTGATGACCTTCACTGGGAACAGGAACAGGGAGATGGGTAGGAATTTCTTGAGGTCCCTTGGGTCTGCTTTGAGTTTCTTGAGCAAGGCGTTGATTTTACCGTGCTTTTAGCTCTCTAGGAAGGTTGCGGTCTTGAAGGAGATGTTGATGGCCTTGTGGAGGTGGGGTGAGATGGTGGCACTGGGTTTGTTGAAAATGTCATGAGGGCATGGGTCTGACGGGGAGCCTGAGAGGATGGTGCGCATGATTTTGATGGTATCGTCGTCGTTGATGTTAGTCCATGCAAGCAGGGAATCGCTGTGGGTGGTGGTCGTGGGGTCTGGGGTGTCGTTGGCTGCAGTTGTGGTCTGGATGTCAAAGCTGTTGTGGATGTCTGTGATCTTGCAGTGGAAGAAGGAGGCAAGGGAGTTGCACAGGTCTTGCGATGGTGGGATGTCGTTGGTGTTGGAGCTGGGGTTGGAGAGTTTCTCACAATGTTGAAGAGCTCTTTGCTGTTGTGTGCATTGTTGTTGAGGCGGTCTTTGAAGGAGGTCTTTTTGGCGTATCTTATGAGGTGATGGTGTTGGCGCATGGAGTTTTTGTGGGCTGCTTGGTTCACCGGTGTCTGTTCTGGCGCTAGTTCTTCCCCAATATTCTGCAGTTTTGTTTGGTGGTGTGGAGGTCCGCGGTGAACCAGCTGGCGTTCCTGTTGGAATGTCTGTTGGAGGGGTTCTTGACCTGGGCAAAGGGTGTTGGCACAGTCATCGATCCATCCTCTGAGGTTGCTGGCGGTGGGATCCGTGTCAGTGGGGTCTGTGGGTGGGCTCTGGGCATGGTTGGTGGTTAGTTGGTCTTCGGTGACTTTGCTCCAGCAGCGGCGGGGGATCTGTTGGGTTCGGTGGTGCGTGGTGGGTTTCCATAAGGTGAAGTGGATGCAGCGATGGCCGGTCCAGTGGAGTTCAGAGGTGTGGCTGAAGGAGACGTGGGAGCTAGCGGAGAAGATTGGATCCAGCGTGTGGCCGGCAGAGTGGGTGGGTGTTGTCAAAGCTGCATGAGTCCGAGGTTGGCGAGGTTGTTGATCAGGGTGGTGTAGTTGGTGTCATTGTTGTTTTTAATGTAGAAGTTCAGGTCTCCTAGGAGGATGTAGTCCATGGAGGCAAGGGTATGCGTGCTGACCACGTCAGCGATGGAGTCGCTGAACTGTGGTCGGGGTCCAGGTGGTCTGTAGATCAGGGTTCCTCACAGGGTGGTGTTGGGGTTGGTGTGGATATGAACGTGCAGGTGTTCGGTAGTTTTGAGGGTGTCGTCGGAGTTGGTAGAGACTTTGAGGGTGGACTTGTCGACGATGGTGATTCCTCCTCCCACTCCATTGGTGCGGTCTCGGCGGGTGATCTTGTAGCCATCCCGGATGGCTATGGCGATGTCGGGCGCCGAGGAGTTGTTCATCCAGGTCTCTGTCAGGAATGAATATCTGGGGAGAATGTGTTGAGCAGGTCCCAGAGTTAGATGGTGTGTTTACGTGTAGAGCGGGTGTTCAGGAGTATGCAACGGAGGTGGTTGGGTCCTGTCCTGGTGGGCGGATTGGTGGCTCTAATGCTGGTGAAGCTGCAGTTCTGGCAGAAGAAGGGTCCATGGGTGCGCTTTGGGGCATATTGAAAGCAGGTGTGTTCTCCTCCGTTGTTGAGTGCATGGAGGGTGCTGGCCTCGTAGTGGAGTCGAGCATCGTGGCGTTCGCGGGGGCCAGGGATACTGGCATTTGGCGCGGTCCAGGCACGGACGGGCGCAGACAGGCTAGCCATAGGTGTGCCTTCGGCGCGCCAGCGGCGGGCCGCCATAAGAAGGGGAGGTGGGAGGGAGGAGCATCTGGGAGGGGGGAGCAGGGGAATGGGTGAGCTGGGGGCGGGGCTGCAGGGGACGCAGCAGCGGGAAAACGGGAGTGAGGAACAGCAAAAGGGAAACAGAAAGCAAAGGGCACAAAGGAAGGGGAATGAAAAAACGATCTAAGAAACCAATTACCAAAATCCAGTGCAATTAGCAGAAAAGAACAGAAAAACAATAAAACCAAATACAGTGCAGAAAGAGAAACAGAAGGCAAAGGGGCACAAAGGAAGGGGAATGAAAATAAAAACAATCACAGAAACCAATTACCAGAATACAGTGAAAGTTAGCAGAAAAGAACAGGAGAACAATAAAATAAAATACAGTGCAGATTTCAGAAGCAAACCTACGGCCTACCACTGGCCACCAGGGATGAGGCGCAGGTGGTAGTCTGCGGGCGGAGGCGGCTCTCGAACTTCAGTCAGCAGGAGCGGCAGCTAGGCACAGAGCACGGGCACAGACAGGTGGAGATGCGTGGCATGGGGAGCGACCCACCTGGAAACAGGGCCAAGGGTCACTTCCCGGGATCCGGGGGTCTATAGAGGAGAAGCCCTCAGAAGGAGGTAGAGGCAGATAATTTAATACAGAAAGGGAGTCCTTCAATACTGCCTATCTGGTCAAATTTGGAAGTCGTGATCTCCCAAGTGTCTTTATGGATAATGGCCAGCCCTCCATCTGGTTTATTGTCATGTCTATTTGTGCAGACTATGCCATAGCCCTGGGAGACAGCTAATGCTACTGCTGGATTCAAGTCTCCCCGAAGCCAAGTCTCCACCAGGAACATGAGGTCCCGGTTGTTATCTATTAGAGACTGATGAATGTCTAATGCATGTTTCGGTAGCAATCTGCAATTAATAAGGCAAGCTTTCAGCCTGACCGACCTGGAAGGCTTTGTGGGAATCATATGTAGGACTTTGCCCTGCCTAAAATCAGGTTTAGAGTTAAGTCAGAACTTACAAGTGGGGCAAGAATAGGTCTCATCAGGGTCCCAGAGCTCAGGAAGCATCAGTTCTGGCAAGTGGGTAGCCTGAGGGACAGGAGCTCATCACGAGTCCAACAAAGTGTATATTCCCCTGAATTTTGGGCAGCATGGCTGGCCCTGGTCTCTCTTCGGGCACGGACCGGCACAGACAGGATTGCCTTTGGGAAACCGCCGGCGCGTCTGCTGCACGTCGGCACCATCAGCCCCTAAAGTAGACAGATTCCAATGCCCAAACTCAGGAGACTAGAACGTCACCCTTTCAAGATGGCGGCTCAAAGAGGCACACAGGAAGTGAGGGAATCAAATGGATTTCCCCCAAACCAGACTGACAACCTCCACACAATCAGCACAGGAAGCTGCAGTGGACAGGGGAGCAGGCGGCGAATGGGCAATGAAAGGTTAAAAGCCAAGTAAGTTAAGTTACAGTTTTAAAATCAAGGTTAACATTTGCAACAATATTCCACTAACGTGCACTAGATTATCACAGAACAAATAGTAGGGACAATTAAACACAGTGCAGAGCGTAACTAAAAAGTATTGAGGTATGGCAGCACCTCTCACCACCTCTTTACACCCTTAGTGGGTCCTGAACCCTACACTCACAACACACCCATCCACACTAGGTATATTTCATAATATGATAAGGCATGTAAGTATCAGTAAGGTGGGCCTACTGTTTATCTTTAGGCTGTCACCATATTAGTAAAAGTAGCTACATGTTATAATCTACCATTGCAACACCACTGAAATTAACGTGGACAATATCGGCATTCAATACCATACATGTTATTGCACTGTCAGCCATCAGCATTGTCAATAAAGCATTCTGTTGAATAAAATGTGCCCCAGAGTCTTATTTCTACCTTTGCTGAGCTGCTACTGCAACTTTGGGACCGATCAACAGGAATCTGCAGGAAACAGCAAACGCTCCAACTCTAAAAGGGCTGGAACAACATGAATGCCACTCATGGGGTCAGGGATTTTTGGGATAAAACTCTCTGGGGGGATGAGTATGATGCACCTTTTGCAGCCCCAAAACTCTTTGGGGCTTATTTACAAGGCCCGTGCGCCACTTTTGGGTCATTTGTAACATTTGTATCATGGGAAAAGTGGTGCAAAAGTGGCGCCAAGGGCTTGTAAACCTGCCCCTTTGAGTCTGTTGGTGGTGCATCCCTGCTCTTCCTAGGGCACCACATCTGCCAACAATCAAATGTTTTAGCACACATAGTTTCCTATGGAGTGATCCCCTGCAACATGATGTGTATAATTAACGAGTTGCTTTTCCGCTGAGGTGAGTCTTTCTATTTGATTAAGAATATGTGGCTTAGCATTGAAACTTCTCTTTTTTTCTGAGGCCGAATGCCCCCGCCCCTTGTATGGGAAACCTGGGGTGCATCTATGTTAGGGGCCACGCGGAAATCCCACTTCTGTGTGAATTTGCCGGCTCAACCCGCAGCACGGCTGTTGTGTGCTGCACAGAGCCAGTATCCTGCTTCCTTCTTCCTGCCCGCAGTCAGCGCAGGCATGATATATCAGCAGTGGCTCCCCGCCTCCCCAGTTAAGAGCCTGAGGAGGAGGGGAGGCTCACTCTCTCACTGGGGAAGTGTTGCAATGCCCCCATCCTGCTTTTGTCCCAGGGAGATTGAGTTCTGTTGTGATAATAAATAAGCCAGTACCAATAAAATATGAGTTGCAGGAAGATTTATTCTTGACTTAAATCCTGAGTAAGAAAAGTGTGGCTCTCCCCTGGCCAGTCCAACAGCAACTGCCAGGGAAAAGAACATCTACACATAAGTAGAACATAGAACATTATAACACAGAGCTCTACACTCTATAATGGAAATGGAAGATCATAACACATCCTCTTCTCTTATATAGAACCAAAAACAAAAGAATAAAAATTAAAAAAACAAAAGAAAATAAGAGAAAAAGAAATGCACATTCTATTTACAAACATAATCCTTCAAGTAACTCGGTGGATGACAGTTCCTAAACAATCTCCCCTGACGAGCACAAGAAGAATTAGAAGGAGCAGAAGGAGAAGGAGCAGGAGCATCACCCCGTCCTTGCACACTAAAACGAGAAGAACCCATAGTCTGGGAATTTTGAAGAAGATCATCATCTGACATGGATAAGAAGGTGTTGCTGACAGGAATGTCAAGACGTGAAGAATTAGTACTAAGATTAACACCATTTCCCTTCTGGTACAAGGCAACCCTCCTATAATTCCACTTTTCACCATTATCCAAAATTACTCCATATGGCAAAGTGGCCTTAACCCTAAAGGGTCCGAGAAACTTAGTAGAAGAACTGGGCCTGCCAGAACGTATTTTGACCAGATCACCTGGACAAATTCTTCTACTATAATTAGTCTTGCAAATAATGCGATCTTGAGAAACAACTGGGGGTGAAATAGCAGAGACATCTTTACCAGAAATGATGTCTCTCATCCAAGTTGGTGCAAGTTTGGTATTGGGTAGTCTCCCACGCATCAATTCGAAAGGTGTCTTACCTGTGACACTATGCACACTTGAACGATGAGCCCACAGCATCTCTGAAACAACAGAATCCACATCTTGCCCACTAGAAGTTGCCATCTGTATGGCCCCTTTAATTACACGGTTGGCCCTCTCAACAATGCCATTACCCTGTGGGTTATACAAAGAGGTACGGCTGTGTCTGATACCACAATTTGAAAGGGGTTTCTGCATTTCATCTGATGTCAGTTGTGTACCATTGTCTGTTAAAAGAACTAACGGTATGCCCTCTTCTCTCCAAATGCATTTCATAGCACGAATAGTGGTAGATGTGGTAATGTCTTTAGTGAATTTGACAATCATCCATCTTGAATGCACATCAACCCCTACGATACCAAAACGTAAATTCTCTTTTAAACTATTCATTGGTCCTATGAAATCTAAGCATATGGTATGCCATGGTTGACCTGGATCAGAGATGTGTCCAGAGGAAGCTTGGACACCAACTTTCAAGCGTTTATCACTCTCCTTGCAAACCTCACACTTAGTGATCCATGCATTCACCTCCGCATCCATACCAGGCCACCACCAATTCGTTCTCAATCTTTGCTTAGTTCTCGTTTGACCTAGATGTCCTTCGTGAGCTAACATGATTAGACTACTCCTCAAGGAAATTGGAGGGACAAATAAGTCACATCGCATGATCACAGTATCATCAAATACAGACAGTTCGTCTAAAATCTTAACAAAAGGTCTGTTGGTAACTGAAACCGTGCTTTCTCTTTTACAACCTGTGAGTATTATTTTCTTAAGATCAGTCATAGAACAATCTGCCGACATAGCATCAATCCACTCACTCTTAGTTAAAGCTCGAGGTTCGCATATACTCAAGACATCTTGCACAAACGCAACAGCACCCTCATTCTGTTTCTTCAACACAGCCACCTCATCAACTGTCTTCCAGTCCAACGACAGTCTTGATAAACAATCCGCTTGTGTATTTTTCCACCCTTGAATGTACTCAATGTTGTAACAATACTCTTGAAGACGAGAAGCTAACCTAGCCAACCTAGCAGAGCACTTAGCATCTCCACCAGGTAACAATACTTTAACAAGAGGTTTATGGTCAGATTTCAAGGTAAACTTCGACCCCCACAGATAGGTCCTGAAATATTCACAAGCCCACGCAGCAGCCAAGGTTTCTCGTTCTATCAGGGAGTAATTTTTCTCCGAACTTGTCAAGCTTCTTGATGCAAATGCTACGGTCTTCTCTTGACCACTATGGATTTGCGCCAAGACGGCACCTAGACCTGTTGCACTCACATCCACAGTGAGTACTATGTGACGTTTGGTATCGAAAGGTGTAAGAATCCCTGCCTCACAGATGTCTTTTTTAATGTTTTCAAAAGAGAACTGCTGTGAAGTACCCCAAGAGAAACTAACACCCTTCTTCATCAAATCTCTGAAGGCAGTTGTCTTTGAGGAAAAGTCCTTGACAAATTTGGAATAATATTCCACTAATCCTAGGAAGGATCTAAGTTTGTCCTTGTCCGAAGGGACAGGAGCTAACCTAATGGCATCAACTAAATTCCTTTTGGGTTTTACTCCTACATCAGAAATCTCATACCCCAAATAGTCCACTTTGTCCACTAAAAACTTACACTTGTCACGTTTAAGTGTCAACCCTGACTCCTTAATCTTTGACAACGCTTCACGAAGGGTAAAATTATGCTGGGCAATTGTGTTACAAAATACAAGAATATCATCTTGAAAGAAGACGATGTTCTTTACACCCTTGAAAAGTACGTTCATCATTCTTTGAAAGATGCTAGCAGCAGAGCAAAGGCCAAAAGGCATTCTGGTACATTGATACACACCTTCCGTGGTGATAAAGGCAGTAAGAGGTTTAGAGTCTGCATGTAATTTGATCTGGTGGTAGGCGTTCTTCAAATCTAACTTTGAGAAAAATTTACCACCACTCAACGCCAAAATAAGCTTGTTTATATTTGGGAGTGGAAAAGTGTCAACAACTACACTCTGATTGAGAGACCTGAGGTCAATGCAAAATCTGAATTTGCCATCTGATTTCTCCGTGATCACCACTGGAGAAACCCACGATGAACTCTTGACAGGCTCAATCACCCCAGAAGTAAGCATTTCTTGAAACATCTCCTTAACAGCTTCTCTAGCCACTAAAGGTGTCCTTCTTGCTCTATGCTGTATAGGGACAGCATTGGGTTTTAATATTATTTTGTGTACATACCCCTTAAAACACCCTAACTCATCTTTAAATACATCTTTGTTCTCCTCTAAGATTTTATCTAGGGGCAAATCATCCACAACCAGGACTTGGGTTGGGGCTCTCGGATTCACAATAATGGAAAGATCAAATTGGTGCACCCAACCTAAAATAGGTGGACCGTCACTAGCTACCTAAACCTTGCCCACAACGGATCTGTTTTTGAACTCAATCACAGATTTCATGTAACCAATAATGTTTATCGCTTCCCCCTGATACCCTCCTGGATTTATGTCCTTAGGAAACAGAGTACAATTAGGCCACAACTTATCAAAAGTATGTTTAGGAATAATGGTATACAGTGAACCACAATCAACCATTAAATCTACAGAAACATTGTTAATCATAAAACTCGCTTTAGGCCTATTCTTTCTACCACTCTGATTGTCAGGAACATCATTGGGATCATCAACAAGTAAGATTCGATCAACCTGTGGAGAAAAATCATTAGTAGCACCAGATGAATAAGCATTATGGGTTATTTGATCATTCTCATCATCAATAACTGCTACACATTGTTTAAAAGATTTCCTACACATGTTGGAAAAGTGACCTCTGCGTCCACATTTTAAACAGTTCCTCTCTATAGCAGGACATTTACGAAAGTCAGCATTATGGGATGAGTTCCCACACCTAAAGCAAGATCTAACTTGCTGTCTTCCTCTTTGGGAAAATCTTCCTGATCTTGAAACAGCTGCTACATCTGTATCTGTATTGGAAACAGATGAGACAATTCCACTGCCACCTTCTTTCTTGTTTAACTCCCGCATGCAATATTGAGAGTGTTCTAAAACTTTGGCTATGTCTATAGCGTCTTTCAACGAAGGGTTTTTCGCAGCCCAAAGTCGTTCCTGTGTTTTTTTACATCTGCATTGTACTATAAGTTGATCTCTCACTAACTCGTCTGTC
Organism: Lissotriton vulgaris; assembly: GCF_964263255.1. Taxonomy (NCBI): domain Eukaryota; kingdom Metazoa; phylum Chordata; class Amphibia; order Caudata; family Salamandridae; genus Lissotriton; species Lissotriton vulgaris. Next base: position 732,624,272 of record NC_141687.1, read on the forward strand.
ATTGCTCCAAATTTGCATTTAAGAGACAACTCTCTGAGTTTGGATACAAATTCATCTATGGATGGATTTTCTTCTTGCCTGTGAGTATAGAATTGGTAACGATTCATAACAATGTTAACTTCTTTCGCAAATCTAACTTCAAGACGTTTTTTAGCTTCAAGGTAAACATCTTCAATAGCATTGCCAGTTGGTGAGGTAGCTATAGGCAAATACTTAAAAATGCGTTGGCCTTCCTTGCCTATGTTATTTAAAAGTAGAGCTTTCTTCCTTGCAGCACTAAATTTTGAACCATCTAAAGCATCTAGGTAGTTCTCAAAATAGGTAACCAATCCTCCCATTCTATTGATAGAGGTCCAGGAGAAGCTAGAAAAATTGGAGGAGTTATTATTGAGCTCTGGCTCTCCATGACATATTGAACAGGAGTAATAGTAGGACTCACAACAGTAGGACTCTGAGTGTCCATAATAAACAAATAGGCAAGTGATTAATGTCACTGTTTTGAAAGAAAATATGACAATCAATCCAAAGTTTAATCCAAAAGAAAGGTAAAAATTATTCGTTTTTTTAAATGTCAAGTATTGAAACACAACAATTAATTGCCTTTTTAAACTTGTAAGAATCCTTTGTTTGATACCTGTATGCCTTTTTAAACTTGTAAGAATCCTTCGTTTGATACTTGTTCGTTGACTCCGAAGATGCTCCGTGAAAGTGAAGAGAAAGTCGGAGTTTCGATGAAGTTTCGAAGAAACAAAATGGCCGCCACGTCTTTTGACGTGTGTTTTTAAGATAAGTTGGCCTTGTTCTGACAGCGCGGTGTGCGTGTTGTTTTTATGGTCAATTGAGCACAGTGAATAAAGAGACTGTGACGTAGGAACACAGGCTCTACGCGGTTCAATACGGCATCATTCAAAACACGCTCGAGCAGCTGCAGCAAGGTAGCGGCACAACTTCAAACCTTGTAGAATACAAATATTTTTCCCAAAAAAATGTACTCACGGCAGGTCCATTTACACAGCAGAAGGTGGAGATAAGCACAAATAACAGGAAATATGTTTCCAGAAATGTCAATCGCGTAGGTTTCGCCACTCTTACCCAGGACGATGGAAAAGCTGGCCAAATCATCGCCAAAAATGTTGTGATAATAAATAAGCCAGTACCAATAAAATATGAGTTGCAGGAAGATTTATTCTTGAGTTAAATCCTGAGTAAGAAAAGTGTGGCTCTCCCCTGGCCAGTCCAACAGCAACTGCCAGGGAAAAGAACATCTACACATAAGTAGAACATAGAACATTATAACACAGAGCTCTACACTCTATAATGGAAATGGAAGATCATAACAAGTTCTCTGGGGCAATCATAGTGGTATCAGTCAAGGGGAATGGGGTCCACTGGTTCAAGAGATGCTCAGGGTGGGAGCACAATGAACATTCAATGAACATTCCCTTTCCAAAAAAAAATATGAAGGAAAGTTGCGCCAACCCAGTGGCCTTCATCTTTCCCAGGGGAGTTGGAAAAGCATGATGAAGAGCTACACATTTAGTTTCCCTTCTCTGTCCCTTTGGGGACTGGGCTTCAGAGGGAATATCATCTGGTCGAAACAGTCGATTTGCCTAATGTTGGTGTAATTTTGCTCCTGGTGGCATATTCTATCTACCAGGAGCATTTTCTTTAGACCTCTGGGCCTCCAAATTGGCTTCTGTTGTTGAGATGGATTTTTAGGGCTCCATTCACTTGACCTGTCTTTTTCCTTGGCTCCTGATTCTCTTTCCTGCTTTGAGGTATTTTCCACAGTCCACAAGCAGAACACCTTCCTTGCATCACTCCTCAGGTCCCACATTCTCTGGGCTACTTAAAAGGCACCTGTGTGTCAAATGAGTCAACTTTCAATCCACAGAAGTTCCAGGGAAACCATCCAGGGTCCCCCAGCATGTACATTCCTCCAACTGTTCCTCAGGGGGCATAAAGGGGCTGTATGAAATTGGAGTATTAGTTGAGGGGTGAGATAAAGAGACTCAGTTAATCCCGGTGGAATGTTTACCTTCTGACTTACAAACGTTTATGGAAAAAAGTGCTCATCGACGAGTTGTCAGCTGGACTTGCTGCAAGCTGGATCCATGGCAGTGCTCGACAATGGTGAGTTGCTGCGAAGAAGGATCACAATGCAGCTGTTGAAGTAGGTGGGAAAATTCCAAGTAGGCTGGATTCTGTACCTACGCAGGCCTTGATGTCAATCGGCTTCATTCTAGCTTTGATCTCGGTGAAGCCCTTCATGTTTAGGCTTTAAAACTTTCTGGAGCTAAGATCTCCTTCAATGGAGCAAACCTGCAAGCTGAGGCAGGGTGGCAATTCGTCATCGATAACTGCAACTTCGACTGCAATCCCGGTCTCCGTTGGTTCTCCAGGCAGAATGTTGGCAAAAAGTTTCTAAGTCCTACTTATTGCAGTTTGGGGGACAGGAGAAGTACACTTGAACATTAGCCAAGGAGCAGGACCTAGGCGGCACCACTTTAGAGTTAGGACACACTCCAACAGAGGCCAGCAGCAGGATCCAGGGCAGATCAAGTTGGATCTGGTCCGCATGGGTAGTTTTGTCCCTGTAGCTCAAGGAGGTCCTTGTAGCTCAGGAGGTCAAAGAACCTGCCTGATATAATAGTCAGACAGAATCTCTTGCCATAGTTTGAAAAAAGCGCACAGTAGCAGAAGAGCTGTGTAATTCAAACAACATAAATCAAGATGATTTAAACAGTAAGTCACATCTAAATTTTTTATTTTTACAAAAGTACATCGTTCCAAATACAAACAAGTGTGTACAATGACTAACAAAGTATAAACTAAACACATATAATTAGCTCTTCACCGTGGTGAGAGAACATGACGCTGTGCAGATACCGAGTGAGAGATTTTGCCACCCAATTATTCTATCTGACACATAGGTTCATTATGTAGTCTACATGTGGGCTCCATACCGCATTCATTTTAGTACATTTCTGTGATACCTCACCATCTACTCTATCCTTGGGCACTGCACCATATCTGTGATCCTCTAGCTTCGGAAACCTGGTGTCTCTATTTAGGATATAGCAGATCATTCTAAAAGGAGATCTTTGCAGAACCTTACCCACCTTGATGCTCGTGCCCTCTATAGTTGTCCAATCTATTTTTCAAAAAAAAAACAATGATTCCTCCTCTGGTTTTAGCCCCCCCCCCCTTGTTTGTTGAATTGCTTTTTAAACTTTGTAGTGCCTTGAGAAAGTTGCGACTGAGATTGTGGTCTTCATCAGAAAAACGCAAGTTGGCGCATACCGAGAACTGAATCGCGAGGACCAGAACAATTGCCAATATTACCTTTTTTGGAGTTCAAAATCTATCAATGTTTATTCAATTTATGTTTGAAAAGTATTCTTAAAACTTAAAGTGGAAGGATCCCTATTCCGGTCCCTGTTATGCTTTCAACCTTTATTTTGTATGTGTCTGATTTTATAAGTGGAGTGTGCTTTGGAAGAAGGATGCATGTGGTGTGAATGATATGCATGTACTTGGATTATTAGTATTAATGGGAACGAGGGGAAGACTGACTAGAGTCATCCAGAGTGATGAAATTAGTTTGTGTGTTTTTTTTTTTTTGATAAACAAACTTAGTTGAGTTTTGGCCATCCAAGATGGCAACAAGAGACACATGGCATGCATAGAAAGTAGTATGTAAGCAAAAGAGGGATTACAACACTCAATGCAAAGTGGAAACATTCCAGCAATATGATGTGATACTTATGTAGAAATCCACAGTACAAATCCATGACAAATTATATAAGCTGACGCAACCATTTCCCCCACACCCGCCCGTGCTTCTATGGGCACCAACAAGCCTCAAAGAGCACCCGCTCCTGATGCTTACACCAACCCACACCCCTCCACCATCCCGCCAGTGTAGGGGAACTAGTAGACATCAAGCGCCCAGCAATGTCCCGTTTTGCCACCAGGAGAGCTATGCCCAGGAATGCTCTCTCGGCCATTGTGCCTCCAGGTCCCTCAAATATATTGAGGAGAACCAGTAAGGGGTGAGGGGTACTTCCCACCCGAGGACATCTGACTGGTCACGGGTCACCCATAGCCAGTACCGGTGTATCCCTGCACAGGTCCATACCGTGTGGTAAAAATCTGCTTGGTCTACGCCACAGCGTGGACAGACTAACGTAGGACACAGGCCTGCCTGACATAGGTAATAGGTCGGGATAAGACTTAATCGGGAAGAGGTGGTAAATTCATGGGGAGCCATCAGGGCGTCCCGCCAGTCCTCATCCTCCAGAGAACCCACCCAACCCTCCCAGCGGGTATAAAGATGGCCCAAAGAGCTAGGGGACTTAAAAATTAGCATGCAGATCCCTCAATGGCCCATATTTCTCATAAGTAACTAGCTTTCAAGGGATTGAATTCCTGGATAGTGTCTGTTGGCATGGTGTGAGAGTGTAGGCCATGTCTGAGTTGGAGATATTTTTAAAATTGGGAATGGGTAAGGTTGTACATCTGGTGAAGATCATGGAAGAAGTGGATGTGGGTCCCGAACCATATATCTCCTAAGCATGTGATGCTTATGAGGTCCCAGGAGTAAAAACCACCAGTTGCTGCCACCTCCCTCAGCCAGGTGCCATACCAGATCAGGTTTTGTAGTGTAAGCCTATGCTCCCATTGCACATGCCACAGAGTGGCTCTCCATGCCAGGAACACCATTCGGGTCACTAGGGAGAGAGAAGGGGGACTGGAGATCCGTAAAGCATGGCCTGCAGACGTGGGAAGCCCTGGAGTGAACGTTCCAAATAGTAGGCAGGGCCGGACCACCCCTCATTAAACCAGTCATGGAGAACAAGAATGTGGGAGGACATATAGTAAAGATAAAGGTTGGACATCCCCAGGCCGCCATCATAGGTGCCCCACAGACATGACAAAAAAGCCACCCGTGGCCTTGACCCCGCAACAAATATTTGCCTGTGTCACTATCCAGGACACAAAACCACGTCAGGGACAAATGGAGTGTACAAGTTCTGGAAAATATATAGGAACCTTGGGAGGATCATCACCCTATATAAGGCAACGTGGCCCAGGATATTGAGTGGGATAGCCCACCACATGATGAGACCAGACTTCATTTTCTGGACTAGAGGCTGAAGATTAATGGTCCAGGTCAGTTTTGGGTGTAATGTGACCGATATGTCCAAATATTTAAACTGAGCAAGTGGAGCGGGATGTTCGTCTGCCATTCAAAACAGTCTCTGAACAATGCCAGGGGGGCAAGCACAGAATTAGCGGAGTTCATCCTAAGACCAGGGGCACTCTTGAAAAGTTCAAGCAACTAAAGACATCAGGCCCACTCAGTGCCAGATTCGCAAGGTACAGCAGGACGTCATTAGCGTATAAGGCAATGTGATCTTTGTGCCCCTCGCACCAGGTCCAGCTAACATACAGAGGATTGGTCTGGATGAGTTAGGCCTGGGGCTCTGTTGCAAGAGCCAAAGGAGAGGGGACGGGGGCCAGCCCTGCTTGATCCCTCTCTCTATATTGAAGACATCAGAGAGGACCTTATTGACTCGAACCAGAGCTGTGAGATTGGAATATAGGTCCTGAACCATGTCCCGAAAGTGTTTTTCACAAAACCAGTACATGTCAGCACCAATTGAAGATAGTCCCAGTCCACCCTGTCAAAAGCCTTCTCAAAATCAATGAGAAGCAGTGCTAAATTTTGAGACACTTGATGACGGTGGGCCAGGGCCACATGGAGCCGACGTATACAGTGTCTTGTGCTCCGGTATGACATAAAGCTACATTGGTCCGGCAGTATTAGTCTGGGTAGGACCTGCTTGACCGATTGGCCAGTATTGCAGTGAGGATTTAACCTTGCAGTTGAGGAGTGATATTGGGCAGTAGTTCATGCAGAACGTGTGAGAGGATTCAACTTGTATATCACGACTATGGTGGACAAATCCAACTCCACAGGAAAGGAACCGATGCTTCAGGCCTCCTCATAGAGCGATAAAAGATAGGGAAGAAGAGCATCACGAAACATGGTGAAGTTCTCCATAGGAAAACCGCCAGGGCCTGGAGTATTACCCAACTCTAGGCCGAACAGTGCCTCCCGAACCTCATCTACCGTAAAAAGTTTATCTAACTGAATGGACTCCAAAGGTGATATCCGGGGGAGAGGAACTGAGTCTAGAAAGGAGCTGGAAGCAACTACATCTCTGCTCCATGGCCTAGAATACAGCGTTTGATAATATTGACCAAAAAATTGGGCGATCTCAGGAATGGACCGCCAGGAGCCACCGAAGTCATCCATGATTTCAGGAACAATCCTATTGGCCTGTTGACGAGGGGCTAATCAGTTCAGTAGTTTCCCATTCTTGTCCCCAGCAATAAATCAGCAGAGATGCTTGGCCACTTCAAGGGAATGCATCAAAATATCATCACAGATAAGCTCAAGTTGGGGAGAAACAGCACGATGAGGATTGGACTAATGGCTGTAGCTCCAGGAAGAGGGTGCATGCCTCTAAGCGAGCAATGAGGGCAGAGCGATTGAGCTCCTGGGCCCTAACATAGCTCTTGGCAGAGCCAAGAAGCGCTGCCTTACTGGCGGCCCATAAGGTCCCCACCCGTGCAACGGACCCCACATTAGTGTGGAAATAGTAGAGAGGTTGAACCCCGATGAGTGGACAAACTTCTTGTCCTGGAGAAACCAGGCATTCAAACACCACATAAGGCGTGACCCCGGTGATGGGAACCCAAAAGAAAGGAGTAAAAGGGAATGATCTGAAATCCCACAGGGTGGAGTCTTGATCTGGGTCAATAGCTGGCAATCAGGGGTGGGTAAGAAAATAAGGTCAATATGAGAGTGGGTGTGGTGAACGCTAATATGTGCATAAAGAGCTGGAGGCAAGGGTGCCAACATCTCCAGAGATCACAGAGGCCCAGAACAGACACCCAGTCTTTGAGGCGGTGGGCGCCGACATGTCGAGTATCTGTGGGGGACCCAGTACAATCTAGACCAGGGTTTGGTATCACATTGAAGTCATCGCATATTATGGTAAGCCCCTGTGGTGGGAGGTGGGGAAGAAGATATGAAAGGTCCTTAAAACAAGCAGGTAGGGAGGCAGGCAGCATGTAGACACAAACAAATACGACCACCCGCCCCTCCAATGTGCCCTCCAAGGCTAAGAAATGCCCCTGCAGGTAGCGTGTCACCTGAGAGATTACAGAGGGAAAGCAGCGTCATAGGAGGATAGCCACTCCCCGAGCTCTCCAGGTGTACCCTGTGTGGCAAACACTTTTGTAACCATAGCTTGCCAGAAAGGGACAGCGTTCTCCTAGGAGATAAATGTCTTGTAAAAATAGGACCTCTGGGACGTAGCGGTGGGTAAAAGTAAAAATCATCACCCGCTTCGCTCGGACTAGTAGCCCATTAACATTCCAGGACAAAACCCGAAAGGCCATGTATGTGGAGGATGAAAGTAGTGCAAGGAGTAAGCACCAGATGTCCTACGAGTAGGGCCCTTAGGGTTTGATGAGGCAGTGGAAACTGTACCAGTGGAGCATGATGGGTGATCACTATTGCAAGATTGTGCACATAAGTAAGGTAAGAGCTTGTGTCAAAGCATAAAAGGGAAGAAAACGGGTAAACAATTGCCTCATACAGCATTAGGCAACTAAACCCCAACTCCCTCCCCTCCCCATACTTTCTGTCACCCTGGCAGAAAAGTATATGAGAAAAAAAAATAAACACCATGTCATGAGTACTGCAAAAGGTGAACCTCAGCAAGACAGGAGAGAGCAGCAGGACAGCATCCCGCAGCAAAGATCGGTCGAAGTACAAAACTACAAGGAAAGTTCGAGGCAACTTGAGAGATGGTGAACTCTATTGACCTAGTCAAATCACAAGACTGCGAGAGAGACCAGAGTTCAGGAGCGTAGTGTAGGAGAGGAGAGTCTGCTTCCTATGGTTACCCCTACTTCTTGCTGTGTTTCACTGGTTTTTCGCCTTTAGTCTGGCTGTGGCCCTGCTAATCAGGATCACAGCCTAGCTGTTCCTTCTCTAAATTGATACCATGTACTTTAGGTACATACCCGATTGGTTACTGGGTCACCCTTGTGAATCCCTGTATATGGTGTTATGCCACCCCTGGTTAGCCTTTCAAATTGACACCACAGGTCTACAATTGCAGCCTGGGTAAAGTGGTGTAATCACCCCTTACTTAGATATAGTATACCTATATCTATCTATCTCTATATATCTCTCTATATATATATATATCCCACAAGTTTGCCTGTGTATGAAGCATGCCGCACAAGACGATTAAGTTCTGACACATTTATTGAAAGGGACACACAGCGTCAGGGAATTACAGCATGCAACCAAATGAAAGTCCTTCCTGACGCGTTTTGTGCTCCAGCACTTCTTCATAGGAACTGGACTCTGCAGGAAATGCCCAGTCGATATTCGGCACCACTTAAATTCCGCCCTTGTGGGCGTGGCCACTCCCGTGGCCCGATGGTACTCGTAGTGCCGATTTCTCCACAAGTGCGGTCTTCGTGACATTTCCCCATGTTTGAAAGTATTACCACAGTGGGTTGTGCACCTGCACTCGTACTAACGCTGCATTCATGATTCCCTCGTCAACTGGCATCATCTCCTAGGTAAACGGACGCCATCAGGCGTCTCTTCTGGAGGGCTGAATCAGCCCCGGAGCCTCGCTTCGCGGCTCAGGCAAGCCGCCAAAAATCCCACAAGTTTGCCTGTGTATGAAGCATGCCGCACAAGACGATTAAGTTCTGCCACATTTATTGAAAGGGACACACAGCGTCAGGGAATTACAGCATGCAACTAAATGAAAGTCCTTCCTGACGCGTTTCGTGCTCCAGAACTTCTTCATAGGAACTGGACTCTGCAGGAAATGCCCAGTAGATATTCGGCACCACTTAAATTCCGCCCTTGTGGGCGAGGCCACTCCCGTGGCCCGATGGTACTCGTAGTGCCGATTTCTCCACAAGTGCGGTCTTCGTGACATTTCCCCATGTTTGAAAGTATTACCACAGTGGGTTGTGCACCTGCACTCGTACTAACGCTGCATTCATGATTCCCTCGTCAACTGGCATCATCTCCCAGGTAAAGGGACGCCATCAGGCGTCTCTTCTGGAGGGCTGAATCAGCCCCGGAGCCTCGCTTCGCGGCTCAGGCAAGCCGCCAAAAATCCCACAAGTTTGCCTGTGTATGAAGCATGCCGCACAAGACGATTAAGTTCTGCCACATTTATTGAAAGGGACACACAGCGTCAGGGAATTACAGCATGCAACCAAATGAAAGTCCTTCCTGACGCGTTTCGTGCTCCAGCACTTCTTCATAGGAACTGGACTCTGCAGGAAATGCCCAGTCGATATTCGGCACCACTTAAATTCCACCCTTGTGGGCGTGGCCACTCCCGTGGCCCGATGGTACTCGTAGTGCCGATTTCTCCACAAGTGAGGTCTTCGTGACATTTCCCCATGTTTGAAAGTATTACCACAGTGGGTTGTGCACCTGCACTCGTACCAAAGCTGCATTCATGATTCCCTCGTCAACTGGCATCACCTCCCAGGTAAAGGGACGCCATCAGGCGTCTCTTCTGGAGGGCTGAATCAGCCTGGGAGCCTCGCTTCGCTGTTCAGGCAAGCCGCCAAAAATCCCACAAGTTTGCCTGTGTATGAAGCATACCGCACAAGACAATTAAGTTCTGCCACATTTATTGTAAGGGAAACACAGCGTCAGGGAATAACAGCATGCAACCAAATGAAAGTCCTTCCTGACCCGTTTCGTGCTCCAGCACTTCTTCATAGGAACTGGACTCTGCAGGAAATGCCCAGTCGATATTCGGCACCACTTAAATTCCGCCCTTGTGGGCGTGGCCACTCCTGTGGCCCGATGGTACTCGTAGTGCCGATTTCTCCACAAGTGCGGTCTTCGTGACATTTCCCCATGTTTGAAAGTATTACCACAGTGGGTTGTGCACCTGCACTCGTACTAACGCTGCATTCATGATTCCCTCGTCAACTGGCATCATCTCCCAGGTAAAGGGACACCATCAGGCGTCTCTTCTGGAGGGCTGAATCAGCCCCGGAGCCTCGCTTCGCGGCTCAGGCAAGCCGCCAAAAATCCCACAAGTTTGCCTGTGTATGAAGCATGCCGCACAAGATGATTAAGTTCTGCCACATTTATTGAAAGGGACACACAGCGTCAGGGAATTACAGCATGCAACTAAATGAAAGTCCTTCCTGACGCGTTTCGTGCTCCAGAACTTCTTCATAGGAACTGGACTCTGCAGGAAATGCCCAGTAGATATTCGGCACCACTTAAATTCCGCCCTTGTGGGCGTGGCCACTCCCGTGGCCCGATGGTACTCGTAGTGCCGATTTCTCCACAAGTGCGGTCTTCGTGACATTTCCCCATGTTTGAAAGTATTACCACAGTGGGTTGTGCACCTGCACTCGTACTAACGCTGCATTCATGATTCCCTCGTCAACTGGCATCATCTCCCAGGTAAAGGGACGCCATCAGGCGTCTCTTCTGGAGGGCTGAATCAGCCCCGGAGCCTCGCTTCGCGGCTCAGGCAAGCCGCCAAAAATCCCACAAGTTTGCCTGTGTATGAAGCATGCCGCACAAGACGATTAAGTTCTGCCACATTTATTGAAAGGGACACACAGCGTCAGGGAATTACAGCATGCAACCAAATGAAAGTCCTTCCTGACGCGTTTCGTGCTCCAGCACTTCTTCATAGGAACTGGACTCTGCAGGAAATGCCCAGTCGATATTCGGCACCACTTAAATTCCGCCCTTGTGGGCGTGGCCACTCCCGTGGCCCGATGGTACTCGTAGTGCCTATTTCTCCACAAGTGCGGTCTTCGTGACATTTCCCCATGTTTGAAAGTATTACCACAGTGGGTTGTGCACCTGCACTCGTACCAACGCTGCATTCATGATTCCCTTGTCAACTGGCATCATCTCGCAGGTAAAGGGACGCCATCAGGCGTCTCTTCTGGAGGGCTGAATCAGCCCCGGAGCCTCGCTTCGCGGCTCAGGCAAGCCGCCAAAAATCCCACAAGTTTGCCTATGTATGAAGCATGCCGCACAAGACGATTAAGTTCTGCCACATTTATTGAAAGGGACACACAGCGTCAGGGAATTACAGCATGCAACCAAATGAAAGTCCTTCCTGACGCGTTTCGTGCTCCAGCACTTCTTCATAGGAACTGGACTCTGCAGGAAATGCCCAGTCGATATTCGGCACCACTTAAATTCCGCCCTTGTGGGCGTGGCCACTCCTGTGGCCCGATGGTACTCGTAGTGCCGATTTCTCCACAAGTGCGGTCTTCGTGACATTTCCCCATGTTTGAAAGTATTACCACAGTGGGTTGTGCACCTGCACTCGTACTAACGCTGCATTCATGATTCCCTCGTCAACTGGCATCATCTCCCAGGTAAAGGGACGCCATCAGGCGTCTCTTCTGGAGGGCTGAATTAGCCCCGGAGCCTCGCTTCGCGGCTCAGGCAAGCCGCCAAAAATCCCACAAGTTTGCCTGTGTATGAAGCATGCCGCACAAGACGATTAAGTTCTGACACATTTATTGAAAGGGACACACAGCGTCAGGGAATTACAGCATGCAACCAAATGAAAGTCCTTTCTGACGCGTTTCGTGCTCCAGCACTTCTTCATAGGAACTGGACTCTGCAGGAAATGCCCAGTCGATATTCGGCACCACTTAAATTCCGCCCTTGTGGGCGTGGCCACTCCCGTGGCCCGATGGTACTCGTAGTGCCGATTTCGCCTTGACAATCCTGAGTGCTTGGTTTTGTGTGAAAGGGTGCCCTACTATGAGCTGATCCCCTCTGCAGCTTTTGGAACCATCTCCTTATAACTGTCCTATGATATAGCTATACCATATACTCTTAAGTGCCTTATAATCCTCGCACTTAATGCTAACTTTGGTTTGGCTTTATCAAAACATGTCGTGTAATGTGTCAAACGCTTTGGAATACTACCCCCCCCCCCCCCCCACCAGTTCTGGCGGCAGGGGTAGCATTCCACCCTTCTAGAGGGAGAAGACATGCACACACTGGTATACCCGGTTAAAGTTAAACAGAGCCCCAGCATCACAAAATGGATGCTGCTGCCACAGACACGAGCCTGACTGCCTGCTGTGGGACGAAACTTTGGCAGGGGAGGCTTGGAAAATAGCTTTCCAGTCCAGGGAGGTGCTAGCACCTCCCCAGACAGGTTTTAGTGTATTTGGGCAGGGTGGGTTGCATTCAGTGAATGCTTTTCAGACACTGCCTGGGGCCAACAAGGTGCTCAATGCATTTCCCTGTTCAAACCAGTTGCTGGGGCACTCTGCCCCAGCTCTGGCGCGAAAGTGGACAAAGGAGAAGGGGTGTAACCACCCCCTCCCCAGGTCCTCCCATAGGTGGGACCCTATAGTTAGTCCAACCCCTAAACTTACTATAAGAATAGGAGCCCAGTCTCTAGGACTTTAGATTACCCTGGACGAAACTCTCAACATATATCTTGGACCTTCGACATTCCATATCGACTGGAAGACGGAAGAAATCTCGCTTGTGGTCAAGGAGTGACCACCCTGTTCAAATAGGCACCAAGAGCTTCTTTGCTGGTCCGCATTTCCGAGGCTCCCGCCGGATCTCGAAGAATCTGCAACACAGGATATGGACTTCCAGACATCTCTGACAATGACCTGCGCTCCCAGCAAAGCTGAGACCTGTGGCGGGCACGAGAGACGTGGGACCGGAACTCCTGGACATCCTGCATTTTTGCAACTGCGCCTACTTCCCGAAGTTCCCCGAAGCTGTGCATTGGGGTATTTGAAGCCCCTGCCCATAGCATCTTTTGCACTGAAGTTCAGAGGCCTACACTCCACGAGTAATCCCGGGGCCGCTTTGTGCATTTCCGCTCGAGGCTCCTTTGTGATTTCTAGTCCATTGTCTAGTGGGTCCCCACAAAGGACAATCTTTGATTCCTTGAGTTTCCTGGTTTCTTCAGATGTGCTCTCACTCCTCTCCAAAGGAGGAGTCCCTAAAACCTTGCTGGTCTGAACAGAAGCTAATCTTGTCATCTTGCGTGGGTTGCTGTTGCAAAGGCTTGTTGGATCCATTCCAGATTCTGACACTGCAGTACTCGACATCATTGGTGGGACAGCTCGAATCCAGCTCCTGGTTGTCGTCGACACCTCGTGGCCCTCGTGGCTGAAGAGTCAAGCTTCACCTCTTTCACCTGAAAACACCCGACAACAGCTGGCATCTTCTTAACGCCATCCTGGTCACTGGCTAGTGACCCAGACTCTGTCCCCTCTGCTTTCAGGTTCTTCACATCTCCGATCCACCCTCGGATCCACCCGGACACTTTTCCTCTGGTCGCCTGCAGCATTTCTTAGCAGCTCTCCATTGGAATCGACGACGAAGCCCGACACCAAAAGACACCTATCCACCCGGCTTCCGTGGGTGAGGTAACTCGAGTACTCCGGTGCTCCTGTGGGTCTTGACTCTCAAAGTGTCTAAGTCTAAAAGGGTTCCATCGTAGTTCACCTCTTGTTGCCCTTAATCTTTAAAATTGTAACTTGTTCGTTCTCCATAGAAAGTCAATTGTGATTCGCGGCTGTGTTTAGACACTGCACGCCTTCCCCGTGGATCTCCTGCATCCCTACCTTGGGTGGTTCCTGGTTGCCCCAGTGGTTCTACAGGCTCTTGGCCTGCTTTCTAACCCTCATGTGGTTCATATGCGACTATTTTAGTATATGGTTTGTGAGGCCCCTAGGGCATAACATATACTGTGCAACTTATTGTATGCTAATGTTCCTTGTATTGTACTTTTACCTCTGACCTCATAAAGAGTCCACAGGGGTTGTGTTTAGAATAAATACATATATATTTGATATATAACTTGTGTGGTGTGCTTTCATTTGATCATTCAAGAGATTATAGACTGGTAAAACAACTTGCTTAACTCGCCTCTAAGTCTCAGCCTGAAGGCTGCTCTCCACAGCTACCACTAGGATAGCTTTCTATAAGGTTGACTTTACAACCTTCCATCAATAAGGGTCGTTTGGACTGGTGCAAGGTGCCCACTAGAATAGTGGACATCATATGCCAGGCCTACTTCTCACCCGGAGCAGCGGAAGCAGAGGAAGGTGAGGAAGGTGAGACCGGGAATCTGTCATACTGCCCCTGCCGTGTCCACAGGGAACAGGAAGGTGATGTCGATCGAGTAGTCTTGTGCCCGTTCTGGCACTGAGTGTGCTGCCTGCGGGGTCTGAGCAGGACACCCAAGTCTGGGTCAGAGGCAGCCTTGTGGTGCCGTGTCGAGGGGGTGTGGCTTTATGTAGCAGACAATCCTCCAGGAGCCACTGCCATGCAGACTCCGGACTGTCAAAGAAGTATGATTGGTTATGATGAATAACACCCGCACACCTCTTTGTCACATATTTATGTTCTGTAAAGACATAACAAATATATTGTGAAAGGTCATTTGTTTAATTCAGACGTATGGGGTTAGTTTTCCATATGTATAGAAATACAAAAGGTGTTGGATCACTACTGTTGAACAAATAGATATTACCAGTAGTGTTTAAGTTGCCGTATTTATTGAAAAGATTTTGGATTAAAAAAAGTATTTGTATAAAAATCATGTGGTGAGAAATTCCATGATGTTTACAAAATTGTGTTCATGAAAGTGACAGGATCTAACTAATGAGATAAGAGCTTAAGCGATTCCGCAAGGGACATTTATATTTTGTCGATCTTGTAAGAAGGACAAATTTCCATGAGGCGCCATTAGCTTTTTAAGAAACCTAAACAAGTTGAAAATTTGACGGTTAGTCGTCATATATGATGAAGCCGTACATCAAACTTTTTACTGAGTGACAGGAACTGCCTGACAGTGGTTCCTGTCAATGAATAGAGTTGTCCAAGGCCTCTTGATGCGTCAGGCTCCCTCTCTGAATTGGCGGTGAAGAACACCAGGAGAACGCCGAATGATATGGTGAGTCCTGAACTTGTGGAGACCTTCCATTGGGATCTCTGGATTTAGGATGAAGTCCTTGGATGTGTATGGTTCATAATTTCATGGCTCGTCCAGGCAGGTTATTTTTATTACTTTTTGTATTTCTGGGCCTGAGGAGGCCTTAAATGTATAAAGGCTGAAATGCATTGATCGTTTGCTCAGGAGGAATCCCACAAGACATCTGATTAGACAACTAGTATAGTCATGAGGAGTTATGGCAAGGTGCTGATGCCCGCGAACCTATTAGACTCTGTGGCAATCTCTTGGTGGAACAACGTGTGGACTTTTGATGTAACCTCCACCTTTTGAATAATAAGAAATTAAGGGGGAACTGAAGGATCCTTAAAGTAAAGAGGATTGACAACACTAGACATTTCATTAGTGAATATGATGTATGTTTGAATTGTATTATGTAGTTGTATATACTCTCTTGTATATATTTGTAGTTATATGCATTATTACTTTGCTGCATCTGTATCAGAGACTTGGAACATAATACAGAGTAGAAATGTTTGCATAAACAGGTGTAGGATAGTAACAAATTTATTTTGGTTTAATTAAATTCAGTATCCTGAGAAAATTCATTGTTTCAATGTTGGTCCATTATATTGTACACTAATTTGTCCCTACAATCAACACAGTGCTCGTGCTCTAGAGTTACCCGCTGGGGGGGCAGGCACTGTAAATTCAGAGGAAGTGTACATCACTAGGGCGACAGAGTATTTTACTTTCCTACGAACTCTAAATCAGGTTAAGGTAAGCTGAACTGTTGCTGTTAATTTAGAGCATTGTCAAGTGTACAAACTTGGTAGTACTAAAGAAGAACTGCATTTATAATAATTTATAATAATTGAAATGGCAGGATAATACTGAAGTAATCAGGCTATTGATTGAAAGAGCACAGGGTTGTTCAATTTAATATCTTCCCAGTACAAAGCGCATTATTGTTTCCCTTGGAAAAGAAATAGCCAGGGGGCATAATCGTGATAAACTGATTAACTTGAAAATAAAATCGAGTTGTCCTGAGCATGGCAAAGTGTAGGAGTATACTCAGTCTACTTTTAAGTAAAGATAAAAGATAATCCACTTTTTTTCCAGAAAGTTGGAAAAAATGAGCTCTTCTCATGTTTGTAAAATGTCAATGACGCTTCAAAATTCTTTTTTTTATAAATATTTTTGTATTATAGTGAGCTATCATTAAAATACAACATCGTATTTTAAAGCAGTTACATTGTTGGTCTTTTCTTAATGAGAATGATAAAATGTTGTGACTGATAAAAATTTGCTACCACCATAAAGTAGTACCTTACAGGACCACTGCAATTAAAAACAAGGTGGTCCGCTCTCTCTCAGGTCCCTAGGAGGCAGAAAGAGTGAATAGCTTCTTTTGACTGTCTATGCACTTTCTGTTCAAGCAAACATTTAAAAATGGCTGATGTAAACAGGAACCAGCAGCAAGTGCACTTTTGGGATGTGAACGAAAGCATGGCAACAAACGAACGGGTTGAGTGGTAGTAATCGGCATCCCATAAAAATGTGTTGTTACTTTGTCACCCAGCTTCTTATTACCCCAAGCACCTTTAGAGGTGGAGGAAGCCCTTTGACTTTTGACAGAAGAGCCTGTACTCGTTCTCACGCCAGAAACACCCTCTCTGGCAATGGGCATGGTATCAGAAGGTGTGTGCTATTTAAGATGGGACTTCTAATTCCATGCCACCTGCCCCCATCATGCACAGTATGGTGGTCCAGGGCAGGAATAATACAACATTCCCCACACACTATGAGAAGAGTCCCAACGCGTCAAAGGCACTAATTCTACCTTTTCCAAAACGATACCTCCTCCACAAGGATTGGTGTTTGGATGACATAAAAAATGCAGTTCAGTCCATCATTACCAAACTTAGGCTAATGTGGGGCTCTACAATAATGGATCACCAGGGCAGAAATGGTGATGCAGGAGAATGAGGCTGATTCCCAGAGGTTTGCAGCCACTTTGAGGAATGTTATATCACTTTGATAGGGTACCCTGAAAGAAAGGTGGAAGTGCTTGAAAATACAACATGGCCCTCTGTTATGGCTGCCTTTTTGCTAGCTCTTTGGAGAAGGAGAATGATGGAGAGTGACTCCAGCCTATCACCCCCATAGCATAGGGATTAGGCCGATAGACAGGGACCCTGCCTTACATATATTAGGGCAGTTTCGTACTATTTTCCTTAGAGTAAGGCTTATGAATTTAAGTTAGGGGATAGATATATAAGTATTAGTCATGATTCGCTCATTTGCTAACATGCTGGGCTATTTTCCATGGAGCTATGCATAGTGTGGGCTCCGTATGCCTTAAACGAGACAGACTCCATTTTGCTTTCTGCCCGGTAGCTCGAGAAGGCTTTCTAGGTGAAGTGTAATGTTTTAGTTTCAAGCTGTTGTTCGCTTGGAGAGAACCGGTTCAGGCTGACCCTTATCGAAGGAATGTATTTTTCTCCACTCCGAAGACACAACTTCAGGCCGGCCGGCTGGGAAAGTGTCCTTGGTACGGGGAGGTACAAGAATTTGGTGGGTGGCAGGTTACTGGCCGTGAATTTCCATGAAGGAACGGGCTTTGATATTAGCGAAGGTGTTAGTCAGTTTGTCAGTTAGTCCGTAGGCGGCATCTAGCCGTTAGCATCTCTGCCATTATTCATTTTCATGGTGGACAAGTCGCCATCTTTGAAGTCGGAGAAAGATTTAAGACCGAAACTCTCTGAGAAAGACTGAACGAGAAGTAGCGCGGAGCGCACTGATACAGAGAGAGAGAGAGACGGTAGCTAATAATCAGCAAGGTTCCGGTGTCCTGAGGGGAAGCAGACGAGGTTGAGCCTAGCGGTGCAGACGTGTACTTGTGACGGCTGAGGGTGACTGCAAGGCGAGCCAGGATACAGAGACGAGAAGGGAACCTAGATGACTGCCGAGTCCAGACTTCCCACTAACAAGGTGATATCTGTCTAACCTAACTAGGATGTGCACTCTAATCTTTACCTTTTTCTTGCAAAAGTTATGCTGCATAGTAATGCGATTTGTGTCTATTGTTAATAAATACCCTAATTCATATAGAATTATTGTGTACCTGGTGCTTATGTTCAATCTCGGTAAACTGCATTCCTAGTCAAAAGCTGTTTAGGTGAACGGATGAGAAATCCCGATCAGGTAAATGGTGATTGAATAAAGAGGGAGTGAGTGGACCTTTGATGCCAAGAGCAGGGAGTACACTATATAATTTGGAACTATATTCAAAGTTATTATTGTAGTTTTATCCCAAGTAGATAACGGAGATATTATCCCGATAATTGTTCATAGGAATGTGGTCGTCGTTGATATGCGGCGTTAGTGAGAACACTGGGGAGGACTACCAGTGCCGATACCCACAGGATTGTGGCTTGAATAAGTGAGGGCGCTAGGGGGTCGAACTAGCGTGTAGATCGACAGGATTGTTGGTCGTTTGGAAACAGGAGCATTGGGTTCTGCAGGCCCATGTGTAGTCGCACCGGATTGTGCGCAATATCTGCCCTAGGGTAGACCGGTCTGGGTCGGGGTGGCCGCGAGACCAACTGATGTGAATAAGATATTGTAGAAAATTCCTATATATGTATTTTATCATTCCCCATCCTTAGGTGCGACCTGTATATATATCTGTAAATCTATCCATTGTGAATACGATCTGAGGAGGGAAGGTGAGTACGTTTTGGCTGGGTCATAGGGGCCCCTGGGGGCTGATCCCATCTAAACAGAAAATCCAGCCATAACATCTGGCGTCACAAACTGTTTACGAAGCCTGTGTGCATTGTGTTGTTTTAATCTTGTTGGTTTGCGCTCGGCTTGTACGTATAAAATTTTGTTTATAATTGTGTATATAATTTTTTGTGTGTCATTATGTTTGCGAAAAAATCATCGTCGGTTTTCAAATTACCGATTCAGATTCCCGGCTGGGAATGTACCCCTTACGAGGCCTTGGCCCGTGAGTGGGCTGATTCTACTGGTTTGAGTGAAAATTGGTCTTCATGCTTGGAGCAGGCGGAGCCTGCCGATGTGGTATCGTGCTTGCAGAAAGCGCCAGTAGTGAAGGGTGATGAGCTTCCTATTTTAGGACGCAGAGGGTGGATTGTTCTTAATGCGTACAGGATATTGCATGAGAAGTTTGTTCAGCTACAGAAGCGGTTTAAAGATATGGAAGGACAGTGTGTTGAATTACAAAATGCACATACTCTGTTGCGTTGTCAAAATAAATTGCTTGCCGACAAACTTGAGACATATCAGACCATTGCTGAAAGAGCTGCGGTCCGTATTGCACGATATAAGTATAAACATCGTCGTGGTCGTGTATCTACACGCAAAGTGCGTATGGTTGTAGCGAAGGCTGGAATGGATTGGAACCCCGATGAGTGGGACGGTAATATCTGGGATTCTCATACTTCTGACTCCTCGGCAGAGGAGGGTGACAAGCGCGAGTCTTCTCGCTCCGGACGTGATTGTAAATCTGCTTCGTGTACTGATATGGGTCCCGACACCGACCGTGCTCGTTCTTCCCGTTCGGATGACGTGGCTTGCACTGATTGTGCTACTAAATCTAAGCTGCGGGCTTCCTCGGAAGCTCTTCCTGCAGTTTCTGCTCACCCGATTTTTCGACGAAAGTTACAACAGGCCCCTGGTAATCCGGGTGGTATTGCTCTTGATTGTATTGAAGACTTTACTCAACAGGAGGTTAGTGACATTTTGCAACGATTTCGACAACGGCCTGGTGAGGCCTTGCTTACCTGGATGGTGCGTCTTTATGAACTTGGCGCTGCCGGTATTATGCTCGATGCTGTTGATTGCTTACGATTTTGCTCTTTGAGTTCTGATTCTACGATTCAGGATCATTTTCGGAATTATAATGGTGCTGGTCAAATTTCTTTGCTCCAGCTTGCGTCCGACGGCTGTAATCATAAATATCCAACAGAATCTGATTGGCCTACTGATGAGAAACCGTGGTACACTCTGCGCGATGCGTCGCAACGTTTAAAAGAGGAGGTCATGAAAACGGCTATCTTTCTTAGTACTGCTGATAAACTTTTGGATGGTCTTTTAACATCTTCTGTGCGTAATCGCATTATACGTTCTTCTCCTGTTGCTTACAAGCAGGTCATGATGACATTATTGATTAACCAAACTGGCAACCCTTTGTCTGTTGTGCTTGAATCTGTTCGTCAGCTTGGTGAGCTGGGTGAATGGTTTAAACCTGAAAGACAATCTCGGCCTGAGGGTCGTACTGGTGGTGACTACAAGTTCTCTAGACGTGACATGTTCCTTGCTCTCATTGCTGATGGTGTCAAAAAGGAAGACATTGATGGTGAACCTAATAATCGCTTATGGGACATGTTTCGTAAGCGTGGTCTGGATCGAAAGGAGGGTGCCCGTCGTGTGCGAAAGAATGAGTATGATCGTGGTTCGGATGACAGTGGTGATGAGAGACGACGTGTGAATTCTGATCGCCGTGATGATCGGCGCTATGAACGTGATGGATCCCCTCGTCGTAATGATGGAAGGGGGAGAGAGGATGATCGTGAAAGAGGAAGTGATGATCGTGTTTCCAACAGACGACGAGATGCAAGGAGTTATTCCCCTGACGTACAAAAGAGGGAGGATCGTAACAGACTCTCTGACCGTAATTCACATCTTTTTGAGCCTGACGCTAATCCGTTTCGTACTGGAGACGGATATGAACAAGAAGTTCTAATACCAAAGAAAACAGAGAGTATTTACCCTGATTTGTCTTGGTTGACAGAGCGCAGGAAAAATGATTAGGAAATAGGTCAAGCTCCGGTACGCAAGTGGGCCCACAGAGATTACAGACCCTATGTAGATATTGAGATTTTTTGGAAACATCGTAATATCCAAAGGGCCCGAGCGTTAGTTGATACTGGGGCGGAGGCCACTTTAATTCATGGTAAATCAAGAAAGTTTCATGGACAGTCCTTTACGATTACTGGTCTGGGTGGTAAAGAAACACCCGCGGTTCAGACTGCACTCGAAATTAAAATTGGTAGAATCCCTCGTAGAGAATACTCTGTGTTGGTTGTGCCACTTTTGGAATATATTATTGGAATTGACATTTTGAAAGGTATGACTTTACATTTGGATGATGGATATTATCAATTTGGTACACGACAGTACATTTCGACCAGACCCGTACGGGTTGGCCGTTTACGCATGCCACCTATTAAAATACCTTTAGCAACGAAAGTGATTTCTCAAAAGCAATATCGCATCCCAGGTGGTCATGAAGAAATTACCGCTACGATTCAGGATTTGGTTGACGCAGGAGTCATTACTCCGGTCACATCTGCTTGGAATAATCCCGTTTGGCCCGTGCGCAAAAGTGATAATTCTTGGCGCATGACTGTTGATTATCGAGAATTGAATAAAAATACGCCTAAATTGACTGTTGCAGTACCTGACATCGTTACACTGATTGAGAGAATTCAAAAGCATCCGGGTACGTGGTATGCTTCCATTGATATTGCTAATGCATTCTTTTCAATTCCGATTGCCCCCGAATGTCAAGAACAGTTCAGTTTTACATGGAATGGACGTCAAATGACGTTCCGAAGTCTTCCTCAAGGCTATGTACATAGTCCTACGATCTGTCACCGGCTGGTGGCGGAACATTTGTCTGAAGTGCCCACGAATGCACAAGTTCAGGTTTGTCATTATATTGACGACATTTTGATTCAAGGTGAAACGCAAGACCAGGTGCAGTCCCATTTAGATCAGATCATTGACTGTTTGCGAGCGAAAGGCTGGGAAATTAATCCTGACAAATTACAAACTCCATCCCAAGCTGTGAAATTTTTAGGAATCAATTGGCATGAGGGTCACAGAGAGGTGATTCCACAGGTTAAACGAAAAATACTTGATTTTGCTGTTCCCAGAAACAGGAAAGAAGCTCAATGTTTTATTGGTTTGTTTGGATTTTGGCGTCAGCATATTCCCCATTTGAGTCAAATTTTAGCTCCACTGTATCGAGTCACTCGTAAGAAGAATGCGTTTGAATGGGGTGAACCTCAACAGACTGCTTTTAATTTGGCTAAAGAAGCTATTCAGTATGCTTTGGATTTGTGGCCCGTGAGTGAAGGTGATGTGGATTTGAATGTGTCCGTGGAAGGCCTGTATGCCAATTGGAGTTTGTGGCAAAAGCAGGGCAGACAAAAAGTACCATTAGGTTTTTGGACCAAAAAGTTATCCGAGGCTGGTGAGCGTTACTCACCTTTTGAAAAACAGTTGCTTGCTTGTTATTGGGCTCTGGTGGATACCGAGCAATTGACCCTAGGCCATGCTGTGATTTTGCGGCCCGAAATTTCCATTATGCAGTGGGTTTTGAGTTCACCTAAATCCCATCGAATTGGACATGCTCAGGAGGCTAGTGTGATTAAATGGAAATGGTACATTCAGGACAGGGCACGTGTGGGTCCGAAAGGTGTGGCAGTTCTACATGAGCGAGTGGCGCAGGCGCCCTCCAATGAGGCGGAAAGTGAATGTTCGGTTCCCGTAGTGCAGGAGTCTCCCGTGAAGTGGGGTAAATCATTTGATGATCTGTCCGCGGAGGATAGAAAACATGTGTGGTTTACGGATGGTTCCGCGAAGTTCATTGGTGATAAAAGACATTGGAAAGCTGTCTCTTTTAATCCGATTACAAAGAAATTGTTAAGCACCACTGGAGACGGTAAGAGTAGTCAATATGCTGAACTCTATGCAGTTTACCAAGTTTTGAAACAGGAACTACCTGGTACATGTCATATTTTCACTGATTCCTGGTCCACTGCAAATGGACTAGCGGTGTGGTTACCAACATGGCATTCTCATAATTGGGAATTGCATTCCAAGGAGTTGTGGGGCAAAGAGCTGTGGCAAGAAATTTGGGAATTGCTCCCGCAGAGTACTGTAACAATCTTTCACGTGGATGCTCATGCTCCAATTGACTCCCTTGACAAATTTTTTCATAATATTGCAGATGAACAGTCTAAAATTTCTGAGGCAGTGGTTGACATGCAAGATTCTGATTTGGCGGGATTGGCGAAGTGGGCTCATCAGAAAGCAGGACATTTTGGAGAGAAAGCCACTAGCAGGTGGGCTGCCGATAGAGGAATTCATATTCCCTTTTCTTTAATTAAAGATGTCATTCTACATTGTCCCATTTGCCAACATTCTAGGAAAAAAGAGGTGCCTCAGATTGTTCGAGGCCACTTACATCGAGGTAAATTGCCCGCCCAAATTTGGCAGATTGATTATATTGGTCCGCTCCCTATGAGCAGAAATTGTCAATATATTTGCACAGTGGTTGATACTTATAGTGGCCTTTTGGTCGCTTTCCCTTGCAAAAACGCTACCCAGGTGAATACAATTAAAACCCTGGAGCTAATTATTCTGTACTATGGTGTCCCATTCCAGATTCAATCAGATAACGCATCCCACTTTCGTGGAAGATTGGTGCAAGAATTCTGTACGGAAAATAATATTGATTGGGTGTTTCATATTCCATATTACCCACAAGCTTCAGGATTGATTGAGAGAATGAATGGCTTGTTGAAAGAACAGTTGCGCAAGTTGACTGATGACCGTTACAGCCAGTGGAGAGATGTCCTACTTCAAGCTTTGTTAATTTTAAATAATCGTCCTTTGTTGCATGCTGAATCTCCTTTAATGCGTTTGTTTCCTCCACATGTTGATGCGAAACCGAATTCTATATCAAATACTGTTATGTGTTGGGAAATTACCCCGGTGCTTTGGCTCCATGTAGAGCAACCCCTGGTTCTGCAGGCCTCGACCTGCATGCTTTAAATGATGCTAAATTCCCAGGAAAGGATCGAATCATTGTTGAAACTGGCATTGGTGTCTGTATACCTGCCGGTAGCTTTGGATTAATTGCCCCTAGATCTGGCCTGGCCCTGAAAGGTGTACAAGTGCTCGGAGGAGTAATTGACAGTGATTATCAGGGAGAGATTAAGGTTCTCCTGCTTAATAGCAGTGAGACGGATTTGTTCATCAAAAAGTCTGACCGTGTTGCTCAGTTACTGATTATGCCTGTCTTCAGTGGTGAGATCAAAAAAGGCTCTGCCCCTACGTTGCTAACTGTGCGAGGACAAAAAGGCTTCGGATCGTCTGATCTTCCTGGAGCTAAAATATGGGTGCAATCGCCTAAAAATCCTCCTGAACAGGCTGATATTATTGCGACCGGTCATGACAACACCGTTTTGGTGATGAAGCCAGGGAAAGATGGCTGGGAAGCTGTCCCAGCTGATAAATGTTACTTACGAGAATGATTAAGGCCTGTGTTTGTATTGTTTCAGATCATTCTTTGGATTGCTGCTGCAGGATGTGTCGGCGCTGGACTCCTTTTGGCTTGCTACGCCGGGAGAGGGAAGGATCCACCGACGCCGGTTGATGGGATAATTCGAGCCCCGCGATCTGCGTGGGATTAATCTTCGAATTTCTGGATCACACTCGCAAGGCGGGTGACGAACTCTCCGCATTTTTGCCTTACCCCCATGAAGAGCGTTACTGATATTCTAGCGACCTGTTTGGTTGCTGTCCCTGCATCCACCGAGACTCTTCACCATATTTTTAATATATCTAATGCCCGACCTAATGTTGTTCTGGGTGATTTCGCGGCCCATGAATTCTGTCCCTCATGTACTCTTATTCCAGATCTTGATGTCCCTATTAATTCCAGAATTACTACTTTTAATATTACCCCTGGAGACCTTTGCTTCATTATGACCTGTAACCCTAAAGCTATTACTGAGTGTTTGCGGCTGAAGCTCCAAGCCGCTACTACTTTTTCATCTCATCAACGTTTGTTATGTTCGAAGAGACTTCCTAATTTATGTCTTTCAGTTAAAAATAATATGACCTGTAAACGATTATTAGTAGCCACTAGCCATTATCGGTCAATGCTATTGCCAGCTGGATGGCTCTTTTCCTGTGGGAATTCATCTTGGCCCTATATTCCTGCGAATATTTCTGGTGGCCCATGTGCCATCACTAGATTAAGTTTGCTAATGTTTTCCTCACGTCCTACTTCATATTCCCGTATTGTACGTGATTCAATGTCATTACATGAAGACTGTGATTCCTCTGTTCATCTTTTTTCCAAATCAGAATATCTGGGTTTAGCTTTTTCCATTATTGGAGTGCCAGCATTGGCCGTTTATAATGCCAAAACAATCGGCAAAATGGCCTGCTGGATGGTCAAGTCCATTAACCAAACATCTACTGTTTTATCTGATTTATTATTAGATTCCCAAGGTGAACGTAGAGCTATTTTACAGAATCGCGCCGCTATCGATTACTTATTGTTGAAACATGGACATGAATGTTCTGATTTTGAAGGTCTATGCTGTTTTAATTTGTCTGACCATTCTAAAGCTATCCAATCCCACATTAACAAACTCCACGACTTGACTGCAGAAATTAGAGAACATATAGATCAGGGTTTCTTTGACTGGCTTTTTAACTGGCTCCCCGACATGCATTCCCTACGACAAATCTTAGGGGGGGTTATTGTCGCTATTTGTGTCCTGATAGCTATTTGTTGCTTTATTCAATGCATCCCTTCCCTGCTCCAATTTTTTAGACTTAGTAAGAGTCGTAGATCAGTTAGTTTTGTTTCATATTATTCTTCTACTGATGTTAGCTCCATTTAGTTTGTGGTTAATAGACTGGAGTCAAGGGGTGTAATGTTATGGCTGCCTTTTTGCTAGCTCTTTGGAGAAGGAGAATGATGGAGAGTGACTCCAGCCTATCACCCCCATAGCATAGGGATTAGGCCGATAGACAGGGACCCTGCCTTACATATATTAGGGCATTTTCGTACTATTTTCCTTAGAGTAAGGCTTATGAATTTAAGTTAGGGGATAGATATATAAGTATTAGTCATGATTCGCTCATTTGCTAACATGCTGGGCTATTTTCCATGGAGCTATGCATAGTGTGGGCTCCGTAGGCCTTAAACGAGACAGACTCCATTTTGCTTTCTGCCCGGTAGCTCGAGAAGGCTTTCTAGGTGAAGTGTAATGTTTTAGTTTCAAGCTGTTGTTCGCTTGGAGAGAACCGGTTCAGGCTGACCCTTATCGAAGGAATGTATTTTTCTCCACTCCGAAGACACAACTTCAGGCCGGCCGGCTGGGAAAGTGTCCTTGGTACGGGGAGGTACAAGAATTTGGTGGGCGGCAGGTTACTGGCCGTGAATTTCCATGAAGGAACGGGCTTTGATATTAGCGAAGGTGTTAGTCAGTTTGTCAGTTAGTCCGTAGGCGGCATCTAGCCGTTAGCATCTCTGCCATTATTCATTTTCATGGTGGACAAGTCGCCATCTTTGAAGTCGGAGAAAGATTTAAGACCGAAACTCTCTGAGAAAGACTGAACGAGAAGTAGCGCGGAGCGCACTGATACAGAGAGAGAGAGAGACGGTAGCTAATAATCAGCAAGGTTCCGGTGTCCTGAGGGGAAGCAGACGAGGTTGAGCCTAGCGGTGCAGACGTGTACTTGTGACGGCTGAGGGTGACTGCAAGGCGAGCCAGGATACAGAGACGAGAAGGGAACCTAGATGACTGCCGAGTCCAGACTTCCCACTAACAAGGTGATATCTGTCTAACCTAACTAGGATGTGCACTCTAATCTTTACCTTTTTCTTGCAAAAGTTATGCTGCATAGTAATGTGATTTGTGTCTATTGTTAATAAATACCCTAATTCATATAGAATTATTGTGTACCTGGTGCTTATGTTCAATCTCGGTAAACTGCATTCCTAGTCAAAAGCTGTTTAGGTGAACGGATGAGAAATCCCGATCAGGTAAATGGTGATTGAATAAAGAGGGAGTGAGTGGACCTTTGATGCCAAGAGCAGGGAGTACACTATATAATTTGGAACTATATTCAAAGTTATTATTGTAGTTTTATCCCAAGTAGATAACGGAGATATTATCCCGATAATTGTTCATAGGAATGTGGTCGTCGTTGATATGCGGCGTTAGTGAGAACACTGGGGAGGACTACCAGTACCGATACCCACAGGATTGTGGCTTGAATAAGTGAGGGCGCTAGGGGGTCGAACTAGCGTGTAGATCGACATGATTGTTGGTCGTTTGGAAACGGGAGCATTGGGTTCTGCAGGCCCATGTTTAGTCGCACCGGATTGTGCGCAATATCTGCCCTAGGGTAGACCGGTCTGGGTCGGGGTGGCCGCGAGACCAACTGATGTGAATAAGATATTGTAGAAAATTCCTATATATGTATATTATCATTCCCCATCCTTAGGTGCGACCTGTATATATATCTGTAAATCTATCCATTGTGAATACGATCTGAGGAGGGAAGGTGAGTACGTTTTGGCTGGGTCATAGGGGCCCCTGGGGGCTGATCCCATCTAAACAGAAAATCCAGCCATAACACTCTCCCATAGCAAAAACCTTGCTGCCTCGGTTATACTTGACCACATATGCAATAGTGTTTCGCCCATTGTACCCTCATGAAAAGTGCGCATGTGCGGACAATGGCTCCAGATCTCAAGAAAAACGCATCTTTTCTCAAAGATGCGGTTTTCCAGCGGGTTTATGTCCAGGACATAGGTGCGCTGAGTGCTGTGTGCATGCATGTGCATTACTGTGGGTGTGTTGAATTTTCGTGCGTCTGTGTTTAATGTGTGCACAACGGCAGGGACGGGGCCTATGAAGGGCTGAAGGTCGGACCCGGTCACCCGCCTTCCAGAATAAGAGTAAAATAAGTTTCAAACGGCCTAAATCGCCACCTCTACATAGGCGATATTTTAATAGCTTTCCCCGACTTCCTGTCTCTTCTTCAGACAAATATAAATGGGAGTTAAGAGGAAAAAGTGTGATAAACAAATGGAATATAACATCCCACTTTTCTCTCCACCTTCCACGCAAAAATGCTCTGGGCTGGTTAAACGCCCTCTCTCCCTTGGTGTGTGCCTGATCTAAATAGGAGGAAAAAGTGCGAAGCCTGAATGCACTTTTTCTTCATATTTACCCTGTGTTTTTCCAACTTCTGTGGATTTCAAATGAAGGGTTTGGTGCTTCTCCCTCCACCGATGATGGTAAAGCAAGGTAGATTAGTCACAATTTCCTAATGACTGAGGTATTGGGAGAAATGTTCCCTAATTTTATTGATGGTCCTTGAGACGCAAGGCCTCCAGTCAAGAGAATATCTAAGGACACATTTGACATGGAGCTGGCCAACATGACGGCTGCTGCTCCCCTCCCTGTGTACCCACATCCAACCCAGAACACATAGACACGGACATTATTTGTCTTTGGAAGGCGGGGGATCGCAAGACCCCCCGGCCGTATTTATTAAGATACAAAATAATAAAATTGTTAAACAAAATATACAATTTTATATGCAAAAATATTCAGGAACATTAGATTCAATCATATCGACAAGTATGATCGGCTAACCTTAACAAGATTCTAATACAGCCTGTTTCCTAACCGAATCTAACATCCTCCTCTGAAAATTTTTGCATGCTAACATTTATGGCCATATGGCAAGGTCGCTAACCGGTGTCAGGTCTTACAAGCTGCGCCCTTATCACAGGTGCGCATGCGCAGCCGAGCCCGTTAATCACTCGGTCCACCCTTGCAGCTGAGCCCATTAATTACTCGGTCCACCCGTGCAGCCGAGCCCGTTAATTACTCGGTCCACCCCGTGAACTCCATTTAACCACTGAAGGAGGGCCCTTACTCGCGTTTTACGCTGACGTCATGAGTACGCGCGGGGTGGCTACCAGCCTAAGGACAGCATGACTCCCCTACCCGCGCCCCTTTGCATCACCAGTTATACCTGCCCCTGAAGTTCTAGGAGGGGCCAGTGACCCCTCCTCCCCCTGGGCGGACACCTCCAAAGGATGATGCGGCCCCCTCAGACCTTAAAATAGCTGCTCACCGGTCATGACCTTACATCCACAGGCCAGCATTGTTACCCGAAGATCTGGCCTCCCCCCTTCCTACTCCTAGGAAAGGTCAAACTCACCTCGCAAATCCCTCTAGCCATGCCAATATGTTATTCGACCACAGGACGTTCCCGGCCTCAGTCAAGTGGACCCCGTTCGCAGGTAGAAATGCTCCCCCAAATACAAAATAATTTGTCCAATTGTGTGTTGATCCTCTTTACCGAGTGATTCAACGCCTTGACCCCCCTCGCCACTGCCACCGAGGAATAAGTTGCGACCAAACTACTGTGCAAACCGGGCATGTCCTGGACACCCACCCCGCAGTGGAGATGATTTCCTCTATAAGGATGCGCCTCCCTAGTTTGGCCAAATCGTTCTCCCCCAGGTGAAGTATCACCACTGACGGGGGGGCGGGTTGCTGAGATAGGAGTTCCTGAAAGTAATCTCTGAACTGGCTGATGCATAAGCCTCCCCTCCCAAAGAAGGAAACAGAAAACCCCTTTTCCTTGGCCCTTCTCTTCCTTTCACCTGAAAGAAACACATGTTTAGCCCGCCGCACATAAGAGTGGCCCACAATCCAAGTCACCAATGTCCGTTGATCTTCTTGTTGCTTGTGTTGAGCTACTGTCGTATCTTGCCACCATTCGGCGAGTTCCTCCCCCGCGTGACAGGTTTGGGAAATTGCAAAACCAGAAAATACCAAGCGTGAGTCACATTGCCATGTTATAACATGTCAATCCGCGCATATCGTTTGTAACATTCAGACGACCATCTTCCAATCCTCTTAACCTTTTCTACTGAGAGTCCCCTTACAACTGCCTCAGTTGCTGCCCCAATTCTGAAAGAATGGGTACCAAATTCTGTGGGATCCAAGCCTGCTTTTGCGACCGCCAACTCCAGGACTCTCCTAAACTGATACCTGGTCAGTGGTGTACCGTCGGTGTAACACAATAGTGCCCCCCCGCCGTACCCTCCCGCTGCCTTCTAAAAGCCTCTACATGCGAAACCGGGCAGCAAGGATTGGTCCGAGCCCAGTGGAGCACTATGGTATCCCCCCGTCCCTCCTGGTCAGTTTCGATCTTTGAATCGCCTCCCACATTGTATCCTCTCTGATCACAACGCAGGCCACTTGAAGTCCGCCCTGCTTATCACCTTTTGGCGTCGCTACCAACTCGCCTGTCCTTAGAGCTCCATAGAACGCTAGTGCGAATGCAGCTTTGAACAGCAGCACCTCCCATGTTGAGCTACAGACGCCCTGAAGTGCCGACAACAGGGCTGTGAGCCTTACCAGCCCGATCGGCTTTCTCATATCCGTCGAGTGTCCCTGTATGCGGCGCCAACCCCTCAACGCCTTGCGCACCACAAAAGTGTTCGTAGGATCCCTCATGCCCTTGGCTTGTGCGAAGAAGGAAACCGCCGCCCTGTGCCTATTTACAGCTGCCACCGAGCGCCCTTTCTTGTGCATCAATTCTAAGTACGCTACAAAACTGTCCTCCTGCGCCCAGCTCACCTCCCACCCGTGCCCCAAGAAAGTACAGTAAGACAAGAACGCCCCTTCGTATGCTGTCTTGGTCCTGGGGGCTAAGCTAGATGCCACGAGGTGCGGTAGTCTGGGGCACCAATCCGCCAGAGAACAGCTGGGAAAGGTGCTGGCGAGGGATCTGCTGCAGGAAGCTGCTCCCTGAATACCTGCATTTTAAAGCGAGAAAGGGCGTCAGCTGCATTATTGAGGACGCCCGGCACATGTTTGGCTCTGAAAACTACATTCCATTTCAAACATTGTAGCACAATCTCCTTCACCAAGTGCAGTATGAATGGGCATCGTGCCGCTTGCTGGTTAATGCATTCCACCACGCTCATGTTATCCGACCAGAACACCACCGACTGATTGCAAAGGTGCTCCGGCCAAACCATCAATGCTACCCATATCGGAACAGTTCCAGAAATCCGATGTTGGTGGTCAAACCCCACGACCTCCACTCCTCAGGCCACCTCTGGGCGACCCACTTGGTGCCCAGGATGGCGCCAAAGCCCACGCTACCAGCAGCGTCTGTCCATAAACCCAACTCTGCTGATGTTGTGGGGGGGCCGGGCCACACTATCCTGCCATTAAAGTCCTCCAGGAATGCCATCCATATCCGCATATCCTGGCGAATCTCAGATGACAACCTAGTGCGGTGATGTTTCTCTAGCAACCCCTTCATGGCTTGGGCAATCGAGCGTGAGAAGGGGCATGCCATTGGGATGACCCGCAATGCAAAGTTCAGTTGACCCACCATCTCCTGCAGTTGTTGTAAGGTAACCTTTTCTTTTAGTAGGCACTGGCGCAGCGCTGCCTTAAACCTAGACACTTTGTCCTTGGGTAACCTGAAGCACTCCTCCACTGAGTCTATTTCGATGCCCAGGAATTCCAAACAGGTGGACGGGCCAACCGTCTTCCCAGGCACTAGCGGGACCCCGAAAGCCCACATGAGCACGCAAAATTCCTGCAATGCCCAAGCACACTCCCGAGTCCCCGCCGCTCCCAGGAAAAGGAAGTCGTTGAAATAATGCATGACCTGTTTGTGGCCCGTCGACTGCCTCATGACCCATTCTAGAAAAGAGCTAAAAGTCTCAAAGTATGCACATGAAATGGAACAACCCATAGGCATGCATTTATCCATGTAAAATTTGCCTTCAAAGGCGAAACCCAGGAGGTGGTGGTCCAAAGGATGTACCGGTAGGAGACGAAAAGCAGATTCATTGTCCGATTTAGCCATTAGTGCGCCCTGCCCTATTCCTCGCAATAGTTCCACTGCCTGGTCAAATGAAGCGTACTTCACACTACAAATACCCTCATCTATAGCATCATTCAAGGATGCCCCTCTTGGTGCCGACAGGTTGTGAATCAGTCTAAACTCGCACTTTTCCTTCTTGGGTACTACACCCAATGGTGAACACACAAAGTCGGGAACAGGCACCTCCTGGAATGGCCCAGCTATCCTGCCCAAGGACAGCTCCTTTCCATTCTTAGCAGCCACTACCGCAGTATTCTGCTGTACCAATAACTGATTCCTGCAATGTGGGCTGCCTGTGTATCCCCCTGCCGGGATCCGGAAACCTTGGGAGAAACCTTCCTGCAGTAGGGCGGCCGCTGTGTGGTCTGGGTATCTGTTCACCCATGGGATCATTGCCAAGACGTTTATGGGAGTGGGACCAACCATGCCTTCTACCCTATTCTGGTTTCTTCCCCCCTCTCTGACTTTGATTACCATTTCTCGACCTGCATGTTGTTTCGGGATGGGAGGTGTGACCGCAAATTGCACAGGCATGTCTGAATTTACATGTGCCAGCCGGTCTAGCACAGGAGCGCTTATTAAAGTCCCAGCACACACCCCTCCTTTCTCCGCCGCCCCCCCTATTTTTCCCTGGGAACTCGTCCCCCTGTGCTGACCGAAAGGGCTGCTGGGGTTTTGCGGAGAACACATTGGCTACACAGGTGGGCTGGGCCGGGGCCGTGTTCCCCGAGAATTGCTTATGCCACGACAGCGAGTCAACCTTGTCCCATGTCAATGACGAGTCAAATTCCTTAGATTTCCTGAAATTCACATCATATTCCTTCCATGCCTCCCCAGGGTACTGCTCGCTCCACCCTACAATGCTGCTCTGGTAGCAAGCCATTGCTGCTTGTACATTAGGAGGGCGTTCAACAGTGATAGCCGTAAGGATGGTGAAGGCCCTGATCCAATTAATCAAAGTTTCCTCCACCCTGAATTTAGCACACCGTACTCTCCATTCACTAGGGTGCATCCATTCTTTAAGTTCTTTGGCATTCTCCATTTCCCTATTGTCCAATAACAGAGAAAAAATATAAATATACTTTCCCGCCCAAATCATTTTTTTTACAGCCAGAGAAACATGTTGTGCTAAATCCTCACTCTGGGACGGGACTGAACCGTCCCCCAAGAGAGGCAGAGCCACCTCCTTACCATTACCGGACACTGGAGCCTGTCCACCGTCGATTCCGTTCGATTGGGCGGTATTCACACCTGCAAAAGAAGGAGAAGGGGAGCACGCAGCCCCACCAGCAACTGTTGCTGCCCTAATTTTTCAACCATCTTAGCCGCCTCAGCGGTATGATCCAACGTTGAGGGCAACACCCCCCACTTCTGCAGCCAAGGCAGTATAGCCGCTATCTGCGCTGTTATTATTTCAGGGGAACAAGGGGACCCAAGGCGCAGTAAGCTAAGGACCATGGGTAGGTACTATATTAGCAAGAACAGTGGTCCTTAGAACAACAAACCAATACACGAAAGAATAAATATAAACCAAGTGGTAATATATTCTGGGGAAGTGTCCAGCAGGACAGTTTAATTCCCTGATACAAAAGTACTATAACAAATGTAACACTGGGTGTGATAGAAACGGGGCACCGTCCGGTGTCCGACTAACACACTGGAAGAACATACAACATACAAAATAACAGGCAATAGTAAGACATCTGATTAGAGTAAGACATACACCAGACAATCTAAAATATACACATATGCAAGAAAAAATTGTATCTGCATTCGTTGCATTTAGTGTAATATGTCGACGACGTTTCGAACCATACTTAATAGAGGTTCATCCTCAGGACAGAGGGTAATTGCCTTAAAGTTACACATTTGCGAATGTTTCACTGGTAGTGGGATAAATACCATGTAAAAAGAAGAGGAGACATAAAAAAGATAGAGACATGTCATTAAAACATTGCCACAACGGCGTACATAGATTGCATGACTCATACCATGCCAAGGTGCAGCCGGTAACGAGATGTGGATCATGCAGGATATGGGCAGTGAAGAACAATAACGAGGAACAGGGCTGGTGGCGCCGAGTGTCGAATCAACTGTGGCTAGTGCAAAAGTCAGGCACAGATGGAGTGAAGTGGCGGCGGGCCGGCGTGCTAAACATTCAGTGCACTCAAACCTAGTGCGTCTAAAGTGAGGATGCGCGTATGCGAAGTTGCGCTTACCAATAGTGTCGCACTCAGGTAGGAAAATTCCTTAAGCTTGATAGTGTAGCTTAATTATAGAGTAAATCTAATGGGGAGAAAATTATTAAAACTATAGTAGCCAGAAATGCTTCCCCATTTAAAGTGGTGTTGAGAAAATACTCATACCGTAAATGAGTGCCCTCAGTACTGTGGTCTGTGGAGGGAAGGGTGACATGTAAATGGCTATAGCAATAAGATCGAAGTGAACGTGGTAAACAAAAATGCGGGAAGTCAGATCTTACCCGAAAGGAATAGTCACGGTACCAAAGTCTGGGAAAGAAAGGACAGCATAAGTGACAATGGTGTCATAAACTCAACTCCTACCACGGGTGCAAATTGACCGGGGCCAATCTTACCTGGAAAAGCTGGGAGCAAGGCCACAATGGGGGTTCTTGCTAACACCGGTAATCAGCGCGGCGTCTCCGTGCAATGCGGGACGCGGTGAAGAGATGCGGAAGGTCACATGAGAAAACGGACCAATCAGATTACGCCCAAACTTGGCGGCCATTTTAGGTCGGGGGAATAATAATATGGCATGGTATGGCGACGACGGTAGTCAAGGAGAGACTAAGCTGTGATATGCAGGACGGGTGTCGGCCATCTTAGAGTGGTGCCCGGCCCATTAAGTAGTATATAGAATAATAACTAGGTGAGTGCCCACAGGTGTTAATCAATGTGAGTGGAGAGTGTAGAATGGCATGCCGTGAGTCACAGACATTCAGAACATACCCTAAAGCTAGTGTTCCATAGTAAATGCATTTCCAGCACATTTCAAATATTTTACATTTACGTATACATTGAAAAGGTGAAGAAATTATTCAGAACCATATTTTACAATTATATTACAGGCTTGCGGAAGAATCCGTGGAGAGGAGAAAACAGATAATGTTAGATCAGGGAAGTCCAATCCTCAGTCCGATTCAACCCTGTGTGAAGACTTTTAGTCTTCAGGATCCATCTCAATTCCTCTTTGTTCATGAGTTGTTGCAGGTTGCCCCCGCGGCTCGGGAGTTTTACCAGGCAAATGATAGTCCATTTGAAATCCATTTCTGTATGGGATTGTTCTGTGAAATGCTGTACCAGGGGTGCATTCGCAGTTCGGCATCGTATCCTACTTCGATGCTGGCACATCCTTGTTCGTGCCTTTTGTGTAGTTTGTCCGATATAGATCATGGAGCATGGGCAAAACAAAGCATAGATTGCATTGGAGCTATTACAGTTTGAGAATTCTCTACGTTCGTATTTCAAATCACTGTAAACAAACTCTTTGCCTTCTATAGTACTCTCACACATTGAACAGTTACCACATTTTACATGCCCAGTGAGCTTCGGCAAACCCCATAGTGTGTCAATTGTGGTCATCTCTGCAGGTGCAGGTAGTGCTGCCCGCACCAAATGATCTTTTAAGTTTTTGGCCTTCTTAAAGGCAAACATCGGTTTCTCCAGTTGGAGTTGATCAGCATTCAACACAGCCCAATGTTTTTTAATGCTTTTGGTAAGTGAGTTGGATATCGGAGAGAAGGTTGTTACACATACCATCCGGTTCTGTGTCTTTTTTGGTTTAGATTCCAACAAAACTTCCCTCGGACAAAACCATGCTCTTTTTAATGATGTTTTGATTAGTCTGCGGGGGTAACCTCGGGTGCTAAGTTTAGCGCTGAGTAAATGGGCCTCTTTGAAGTAATCTTCTTTTAAATAACAATTTCTTCTAAGCCTTAGAAATTGTGAAAAGGGTAAGGAATCACGGAGCACTCTGGGATGATTACTCTGATAGCTTAGTAAGGTATTGCGCTCGGTGGGTTTCCTGTAGAGGCTAGTGATGAGGACGCCTTCTTTCTCCTGTATGTTTAAGTCTAGGAAGGGAATACTAGCCCTACTCTTGGTAAGAGTGTAGGTGAGGCCACTACAATTAGAATTGAGCCAGTGTAGAAAAGGAGAAAGTAGATCCTCATTCTCCGTCCAAATCATAAAAATGTCATCTATATATCTTTTCCATAGGGCAATGCCACTATGGAAAGTGTTAGACGGGATCAAAATGCGTTCGCATTCAAGGCTATCCATATACAGCACTGCCAGGTTCGGTGCGAAGACAGCCCCCATAGATGTACCCTTGATCTGGCCGTAGTACTGGCCATCGAACAAAAAATAATTCTTCGTGAGGCAAATTTCCAGTAGTTGGAGAATAAACAGTGTAGGAATGAGATGTGGGCTCGGGCGGTTGTTGAGGACTTTTTCAATGACAAGCATTGAGTCATTTTGAGGAATATTTGTATATAATGACTGCACGTCCAGAGTGCATAGCACATTGGACGTGGGGTCAAATGGATGTTCCTCTATCAGGTTAATCATATGGGTACTGTCACGGATGTAACATTGAGTAGCTGGTATAAAATCCTTGATAAAAAAATCCACAAACAATCCTAAAGGTTCCAGAACAGACCCACAGCCAGAAACTATGGGTCTGCCCGGGGGATGTTCTACACTTTTATGGACCTTCGGGAGTGTATAAATGACAGGAGTACGAGGAGCTCTGGCATTAAGAAAAGAATATTCCTTTTTGCTCAGAAACCCTAACTCGAGGCCTTCTTTAGTGACTTGCCGAATTAAGTTTTGGATCTCAACTATCGGGTTCCTTTGGAGTTTTATATAGTGTGAGGGATTGCTCAGTTGGAGAAGCACCTCTGTTTTGTATGTGTCGAGGTTTTGTAGTACAATTCCCCCGCCTTTATCGGCAGACTTGATAATTAGATCAGACTTTGATTTGAGGTTGAGAAGTGCATGCTTCTCCTCCAAGCTAATATTATAAGGGATGAAAGTGTGCCGCTTCCACCCTTGAGAAGCAGCACACTTTCATCCCTTATAATATTAGCTGTAGTTTGTATGTCGACACATACAAAACAGAGGTGCTTCGCCAACTGAGCAATCCCTCACACTATATAAAACTCCAAAGGAACCCGATAGTTGAGATCCAAAACTTAATTCGGCAAGTCACTAAAGAAGGCCTCGAGTTAGGGTTTCTGAGCAAAAAGGAATATTCTTTTCTTAATGCCAGAGCTCCTCGTACTCCTGTCATTTATACACTCCCGAAGGTCCATAAAAGTGTAGAACATCCCCCGGGCAGACCCATAGTTTCTGGCTGTGGGTCTGTTCTGGAACCTTTGGGATTGTTTGTGGATTTTTTTATCAAGGATTTTATACCAGCTACTCAATGTTACATCCGTGACAGTACCCATATGATTAACCTGATAGAGGAACATCCATTTGACCCCACGTCCAATGTGCTATGCACTCTGGACGTGGAGTCATTATATACAAATATTCCTCAAAATGACTCAATGCTTGTCATTGAAAAAGTCCTCAACAACCGCCCGAGCCCACATCTCATTCCTACACTGTTTATTCTCCAACTACTGGAAATTTGCCTCACGAAGAATTATTTTTTGTTCGATGGCCAGTACTACGGCCAGATCAAGGGTACATCTATGGGGGCTGTCTTCGCACCGAACCTGGCAGTGCTGTATATGGATAGCCTTGAATGCGAACGCATTTTAATCCCGTCTAACCCTTTCCATAGTGGCATTGCCCTATGGAAAAGATATATAGATGACATATTTATGATTTGGACGGAGAATGAGGATCTACTTTCTCCTTTTCTACACTGGCTCAATTCTAATTGTAGTGGCCTCACCTACACTCTTACCAAGAGTAGGGCTAGTATTCCCTTCCTAGACTTAAACATACAGGAGAAAGAAGGCGTCCTCATCACTAGCCTCTACAGGAAACCCACCGAGCGCAATACCTTACTAAGCTATCAGAGTAATCATCCCAGAGCGCTCCGTGATTCCTTACCCTTTTCACAATTTCTAAGGCTTAGAAGAAATTGTTATTTAAAAGAAGATTACTTCAAAGAGGCCCATTTACTCAGCGCTAAACTTAGCACCCGAGGTTACCCCCGCAGACTAATCAAAACATCATT
This sequence comes from Lissotriton vulgaris, assembly GCF_964263255.1. NCBI lineage: Eukaryota > Metazoa > Chordata > Amphibia > Caudata > Salamandridae > Lissotriton > Lissotriton vulgaris. Next base: position 732,662,326 of record NC_141687.1, read on the forward strand.
AAAAAGAGCATGGTTTTGTCCGAGGGAAGTTTTGTTGGAATCTAAACCAAAAAAGACACAGAACCGGATGGTATGTGTAACAACCTTCTCTCCGATATCCAACTCACTTACCAAAAGCATTAAAAAACATTGGGCTGTGTTGAATGCTGATCAACTCCAACTGGAGAAACCGATGTTTGCCTTTAAGAAGGCCAAAAACTTAAAAGATCATTTGGTGCGGGCAGCACTACCTGCACCTGCAGAGATGACCACAATTGACACACTATGGGGTTTGCCGAAGCTCACTGGGCATGTAAAATGTGGTAACTGTTCAATGTGTGAGAGTACTATAGAAGGCAAAGAGTTTGTTTACAGTGATTTGAAATACGAACGTAGAGAATTCTCAAACTGTAATAGCTCCAATGCAATCTATGCTTTGTTTTGCCCATGCTCCATGATCTATATCGGACAAACTACACAAAAGGCACGAACAAGGATGTGCCAGCATCGAAGTAGGATACGATGCCGAACTGCGAATGCACCCCTGGTACAGCATTTCACAGAACAATCCCATACAGAAATGGATTTCAAATGGACTATCATTTGCCTGGTAAAACTCCCGAGCCGCGGGGGCAACCTGCAACAACTCATGAACAAAGAGGAATTGAGATGGATCCTGAAGACTAAAAGTCTTCACACAGGGTTGAATCGGACTGAGGATTGGACTTCCCTGATCTAACATTATCTGTTTTCTCCTCTCCACGGATTCTTCCGCAAGCCTGTAATATAATTGTAAAATATGGTTCTGAATAATTTCTTCACCTTTTCAATGTATACGTAAATGTAAAATATTTGAAATGTGCTGGAAATGCATTTACTATGGAACACTAGCTTTAGGGTATGTTCTGAATGTCTGTGACTCACGGCATGCCATTCTACACTCTCCACTCACATTGATTAACACCTGTGGGCACTCACCTAGTTATTATTCTATATACTACTTAATGGGCCGGGCACCACTCTAAGATGGCCGACACCCGTCCTGCATATCACAGCTTAGTCTCTCCTTGACTACCGTCGTCGCCATACCATGCCATATTATTATTCCCCCGACCTAAAATGGCCGCCAAGTTTGGGCGTAATCTGATTGGTCCGTTTTCTCATGTGACCTTCCGCATCTCTTCACCGCGTCCCGCATTGCACGGAGACGCCGCGCTGATTACCGGTGTTAGCAAGAACTCCCATTGTGGCCTTGCTCCCAGCTTTTCCAGGTAAGATTGGCCCCGGTCAATTTGCACCCGTGGTAGGAGTTGAGTTTATGACACCATTGTCACTTATGCTGTCCTTTCTTTCCCAGACTTTGGTACCGTGACTATTCCTTTCGGGTAAGATCTGACTTCCCGCATTTTTGTTTACCACGTTCACTTCGATCTTATTGCTATAGCCATTTACATGTCACCCTTCCCTCCACAGACCACAGTACTGAGGGCACTCATTTACGGTATGAGTATTTTCTCAACACCACTTTAAATGGGGAAGCATTTTTGGCTACTATAGTTTTAATAATTTTCTCCCCATTAGATTTACTCTATAATTAAGCTACACTATCAAGCTTAAGGAATTTTCCTACCTGAGTGCGACACTATTGGTAAGCGCAACTTCGCATACGCGCATCCTCACTTTAGACGCACTAGGTTTGAGTGCACTGAATGTTTAGCACGCCGGCCCGCCGCCACTTCACTCCATCTGTGCCTGACTTTTGCACTAGCCACAGTTGATTCGACACTCGGCGCCACCAGCCCTGTTCCTCGTTATTGTTCTTCACTGCCCATATCCTGCATGATCCACATCTCGTTACCGGCTGCACCTTGGCATGGTATGAGTCATGCAATCTATGTACGCAGTTGTGGCAATGTTTTAATGACATGTCTCTATCTTTTTTATGTCTCCTCTTCTTTTTACATGGTATTTATCCCACTACCAGTGAAACATTCGCAAATGTGTAACTTTAAGGCAATTACCCTCTGTCCTGAGGATGAACCTCTATTAAGTATGGTTCGAAACGTCGTCGACATATTACACTAAATGCAACGAATGCAGATACAATTTTTTCTTGCATATGTGTATATTTTAGATTGTCTGGTGTATGTCTTACTCTAATTAGATGTCTTGCTATTGCCTGTTATTTTGTATGTTGTATGTTCTTCCAGTGTGTTAGTCGGACACCGGACGGTGCCCCGTTTCTATCACACCCAGTGTTACATTTGTTATAGTGCTTTTGTATCAGGGAATTAAACTGTCCTGCTGGACACTTCCCCAGAATATATTACCACTTGGTTTATATTTATTCTTTCGTGTATTGGTTTGTTGTTCTAAGGACCGCTATCTGCGCTGTTAGCATCCGGCACTGCTGCCGGCACCACCGGCGGGGGGGCCCAATGGGTGCTGGCATGGGGGCCATCGGAAGCGGCCCAACAGGGGCAGGCAGGGCCGGCCCCACAGGAGGGGCCCCCGATGGCAAAGCAGGAGCCGGTGCCACGGGAGCCGGGACTACCGGCTCGGGGTAGTGGGAACAGCCGTAGGTGCATGAGCGGGTGCGCTGCGCCTAGATCTCTTGGCCTTGCTCCTTTTAGGTGAGGAGTCGGAATCCCCATTTGGCAAAGGCGCCGTAATCTGCCGTTTGGGCCTACCTTGTGGGCCTGCAATATCATCAATCCTCTCCATCATGCGAGCCTCTAGGCTATCAACCTTACCCACTCTCTTATCAATGGCATTCATTCTACGCATCATGGCTTGCATCATCATCTCCATTTTTCTCCCCTTAGCCTCCTTAGCTCCTGGCATTTTGCTGCCCACTGTCCGACACTCTTACTGCCCGGATTCGCAACCAGTGCACCTTGTACCTTCACCAGACGGAGGATACGCAGGGGGCTGTGGGCACCACGCAACTGCGACCGCAAAACACTGGCTTGTCCGATTGTTAGGGGTGGCCAAACTCTAACGTAGACCCACCCGGCGGCCACTAGAAGCAATGAAATGCGAGCCCCCCGCTCTCCTCTTACCGCCGACGGCCTGCGTGTTCTACGTCCCGTACTCCAACCACCGACTTAGCGTTCACTGTAGCCCGGATTGTCAGATGAATGCCTCGGAACGTACGGTCCACACTCAGACTGTCTGCTTCCTATGTCGCGCTCACACACACTCCAGCGGCAATCCTTGACCTGAAAAATAAGAACAGAAAATTAGGAGGCCCCGAGCGCGGGGCACGACCCGTGTGGGGGAGCGTCCAGGCGACAAGAAGGGCCACCTGAGCGCTCCCCCCTCCTTTATTCCCGGGGACGCGGGGAGGGGGCAGCACGCCCCCTCTCTCTGCCCCCAGCCGCCCGCCCCTCTGGCCCGGAAGTCTGCGCAACACCGTCCGGGTCAGGGATCGGGCGCCAGCCAATCGGTGGTGCGACGCACACCCCCGCGTGATCATTGGACGCCGGAAGGTCACGCCCCCCCACCACCAGGAAGCAAGGGGAGAGGGGATCGCCACACCGCCGTGCGGGCGGGGTGCCGAGGGCCCCCCTTTTCATCTATGACGACAGGAGCTCGCGCTGTGGCACAAGCAAGAAGCCAACAGGACTTGACCATATTGCTAATCACATGCAAGTACATGTATTGACACCATGCATAGCTGGCAATTTTGCATTGGGCTTTTTTCTAAGGATACCTCTTTCTACGATGGCCCCCAATGCATGTGCATGCGTCATGATGTATGTGCAAATATGAGTTGGGACGCATGTGCAAGCATGCCTAGCACTCGTAGGGAACATTTTTAATTTACCAGTCTCACTTGTCAGATTGCCATGTTACAACTCTAAATTAAAAGGAAAAAAGGAAAACAAAGTACGCATGAGTAGCTGCTGGACTCTCCTAACAAAAATTGTTTAAAAAAAATAAAGCTAAAGCTAGAGTAGGGAGATGAGCATTACAAGAGTGAAGAGGGGAAGAACAGAAACTAGCAGGGCAGCAAGCTATGAACAACATGCACTCCAATAGAGTGCTATATGCAAAATAAATACAGAAAATAGTCCGTTAAGTCAGTAGTGGAAGGATAAAACTCATCCAATCAGAACAGTGTGAAACCAAAATGCTCCCGGGAGTAACACACTACACACATAAGAATAGGGAAAACATAATCGAATCAAAAGAAGTAATCTGGGATATAGAACAAAGCCATTACATCATCATCAAGGGGCTGAACCAAAGTTCACTTCAAGTATGTATGGAGGTACTGGAAACAAGTAATCCTGCCAACAGAGTGTTATATGTGCAGCAGGACCTAAAAAATTATTTGGATTTTAATGGAGTGAAGTAAAAAAAATCCTGATCCAAGCTGCACCACTCTGAGGAGGAGACAGGATCAGTATTTTATGAAAAAAATTAGATGTTGTCTCTGGGTCTCAAAACATCTCTGCTCTTATCTACTAAACCTATGGTAAGACATACCTTTTTAGGTTTCGCCTACAGCACGCAAAAGTTATTGTTATAAAACAAAAGCCTAAAATTAAAAAACTTACAGATACTTAAAACTCGAATAAGAGTTTTATTTACTTCCTAATCTTTCCACTCATCAAAGTTCCTCCTTTCCACGAGAAATACATCACTGATACCAGTTCATTAACGGAACTTAGGGCCTGATTACAAGTATAGGTGCTATTTAAATAAAGATACAAAGGTTTTTTATCGGGCGCAATAAATGGCACCTGTTACGAGTTTCTGGGAATAACATGCAGATTAGGCGGCTTATTTACAAGTCCCTTGGGCCCCTGGTTTGTCACTTTTTACCGTGTTAAAACAGATGCACCAGCATCGCAAGGGGATTGTAAATAAGCCCCTTGGTATGTAGTGCACAAAAATTTGCACATCACGGTTATTACTGTATGGTTTACCCCTGTTAAAGTTCAGCAGGTTTGACCTGCAGAAATTTAACAAAGGTTGAGGTATTTAATGTCTCCAATTTTCCTCAATTTTCCTCGAATCAACTTGGAATTCAGATCTGTGCATAAACAGGGGTTTAGGCACGGGCCGGAATACACTGCCCAACGTGTAATCGGGCCCATGGTATTTCAGCCATGCTTAACTGGGTAGCCACAGCCACTAACTATTCAGGGCTACAGAAATTGAATCGTATCTTTGCCACAATCAGGGCTGGACTGGCCAGTTATGCTATCAGCATTTCCCAGTGAGACTGGAACCGTTGGGGGCATTTTTATGAAATTCAACGGCCACTAATTCTCTCACTTTCTCCAGATCCTAGGGTTTATGATAGCAGGCACAGCGGGGGCATAAAACATGAGAGAGAATGAAAAAGATAGAGAGAAGAGAGAATGGGAGTCAGTCCAGTTTGAGGTTATTTTTGAAAGTGCTGCTTTTGGGCCTTTACCACAACTATAACTATATAGGGAGTGGATGTGGTCTTACGGCTAGATCGGCCGACCTCGAATCTGGGGAACTGGGGGGCATATTACCAACAACTAGCGATAATTATCGCTATGTTGGCTTAGCGGGAATATTCCTAACGCCGCGCTTCACCTGTTTTTATCGCTGAGATACCTTGCTATTATCAAGGTTTATCTTAGAAGCGATAAAAACCCGGCGAAATGCGTGATTATCGCTGTCAATACAGCGATATTCAGGCATTACCGTGACAATGCTCTTAGCCAAGTTATCCCCTCTCATTGGATAACATGGCTAAGAACTGGTCAGGGAAGGCGTTAGCTTTTGGAGATATTTGCGCTTAGTGCAAATATTTCCAAAGCAAAGCCATTGTTGGTAATAGGAGATAGCAATATTAGCGACTGTTTCCAGTCGCTAACATCTTGGCACGCCCACTTTGCATGTCATTAGTGATAATTATCGCTGACATGCAAAGTGGGCCCCAAGATGATCGCTATCGCCTACTAGCTGTCGCTAACTGGTGTTAGCGACAGCTTGGTAATAGGGCGATAAAATTATCGCCGCTTTAGCGGGAAAAAGTCCTGCTAAAGCGGTGATAATGGCCCTTGGTAATATGCCCCTGGGTTCCAGTCTCGGCAATGACACTGAACATCCTCTGATTCTGGGCAAATCACTTAATCCCCCCGTGCCTAACAAAAATGAATGTGTCCTTGTGTAATGCAACTGGTGCTCGTGTAAAGCGCTCCGATACCCGGAATCTTTAGGTCATGTTCGCGCTATATAAAACTCTGTAATAAATATAACATCTGCTGACCCAGAGTAGGTCAAAAGTCTAACAGAACAACTCCAGAGCCTTGATATTAAATATAAAGGGCCATATGTATCAAGAAACCGATTTGCCATTCGGAAATTGCGATTTTTACCGAATCGCAAATTCAGAATCGCAAATCGGCATGTATCAACACAATCGCAAATATTTAGCGATTCGGCCATAATCGCTAAATAATTGCGTGATGGCCAATAGCGATTCCTTAATCTTAAAAAATCGCTAATTTGTGAGATCGCAGTCTGTAAATCGCAAAATTGCGAGATCGCTGCCCGAAAATCGCAAAATTACGATGTTCCAACGGGAAAATCGCAATTTTGAGATTTTCTGGAAACATCCAATCGCAATCCTGATGCTTTATGATGACATCACCATCCAGGAAGTGAGTGATTTCCCATGGTGCTTCAGTATTGCTACTGAGAGAGGGTGTGACTGTTGTTTGCTACTCAGGAGCCATGGCAGAAGGAGGAAATCAGGATGTTCCAGCAACCCAGCAGGAGCAGCAAGAGGGGGAAGCAGCCAGGAAGAGAAAGCTCAAGTTCTCTGAGGGAGAACTAGAAACCCTCATCACAGAAATGGTGCCAAACCATGAGGCATTATTTGGGAGGAGTTCGCACAAGGTGCCTGAAGCCAGGAAGAGAAGGATTTGGGAAGGCATCCAAGCCAAAGTAAATGCCCTTGGAGTGACACACCGGACAATAGAAGTGTTGCGGAAGCGCTGGTACGACCTGCGCCAGCGCTCCAAGGAGAAGTTGGCTGCCAGGCTGGAGCAGTCCCAGCTCACCGTTGGGGGAACCTCCAATGTCACAGACTCAACACCACTGGAGGAACTGGTAGAGGGCACACTGCCTCCACAGAGTGTTGCGAGCGTGTCCCTGCTAGACAGCTCAGCCCAACCAGCTGCAAGACCAGGTAAGGAGCATGCCTTCCCCACCCTAAACCACCCCCAGCAACCCCCTGCAGTGACCTAGGGATAAGGGGAACCACATGTCAGCCCTGAGCAAGTACACAGGCACTCACAGTAATGCATTATGGGAGATGTAGTCACAATAGTCAGTAATGTTTGAAGTAGCATCCAACTAAAGCAAATTTCACATGTGCAGGTCAGGAACGTTGAATGACACAAGTAAAGTTAGGGAACACTGTGAAAGAATTTATTTGAACATCACATGACAGGAACAAAATATTAATGTGTGCTGTTCTATCCACAGCACCTGCAAGTAGAAAGGCAACAGCCAGTGCAAGTGACACAGGACCCCAAGCCTCTGGAGAAGGTAGCCAGGGCAAGGATACAGATGGGGAGGACAGTCCTTTCACTCAACCACAGGGACACAGAAGGAGGATGGTGAGGCCATTGAAGATAATGGAAGATGAGGATGAGGACAATGTGACAGCGCAGTCTGAAGCACCAGTTACCCAGCAGCAGGAGCCACGACCACAGGCAGGCGTAGACCCCGCACAGGCTTCGGCTCCAGTGAGCACCAGGATGAATCTGTGTTTGCTGGCCTCGAAATGCACATGCTCCAGGTACACCGCCTGCAAGCGAAACATATGAAGGCCATTCAGCGGGAGATTAGGGCAGGAAACGGGAATACGCCAGGAAATCAGGGGGGCTGTGCAGGAGCTGACTGCCGAGTTGCGAGCAGAATGCGCAGCCAGGTGCAAAGAAATGGCCCGCCTGGACCACTACACTCGCGCTATTAACCGCCTGGCCTCCACCACCAATATGCTGGCAAGGCGTGCCATAGAGACCCAGCGTGAGTTCTCTCACAGAATCTAGGATATTGCCACTGTGGTAGTTCAGTCAACTGCTAGCCTGGATGAACTGCGAGCACTGCGTACTGCTGGTCCAGGGGTGATGATCCCCAGTAAGGAGGACTCACAGTCAGTGCGGAGCTCCAACACCCCACCACCCACTGTTGAGAGGCGCCGTAGTGGCAGGAGCACCAGGCCTGCCACACACCAATACGAACTGCTGCAAAATGACTATTTCACACAGGGGGGACACAATTGTTGCACTGTGAATTCAACATGTGCATTGGATTGGGAGAGTTCCTTTCTGTTACTTTTGATGTGTGACATTGTTGCTATTGGGAATTAAACGCATTAGCAAAGGCTTAAGTTGTCATGGTATCAGTATTTCTCACCTAGAAGTAGTTGCGCATGATCTCATCACGCCTCTGTCGCCCAGCTGCAGCAGCAGCTACGCCAGCTTCCATGTGTACAGGTCCAGGTCACTCCACGTCGGAGGATTCTGAGTCACTCAACTCCATTGGTGTCCCTTTCCTGGTAGCAATGTTGTGCAGCATGGCGCAGGCTACTACAATTTTTCAGCACGTTTCTGGGCTGTATTGGAGGGCTCCTCCACTTTTGTGAATGCATCTGAACCTGCTCTTCAATATGCCAAATGTTCTCTCAATGGTGCCTCTTGTTGAAATGTGTGCCCGGTTGTAGCGCTGCTCCCCAGCAGTGGCAGGATTCAGGTAGGGTGTCAGGATGAAATCCCGGACTGTCCCCTGTGGGTGGAAATGTAGAAAGGTCAGTCACTGTCATGCACATGCTGGCCATTTGGAATGTGGGCTGTCATTGTGTGCTTTTACCTAGTAGGTATCCCTCTCCAAATTCCCCTCTTAAGAGTCTACGGTATAGCCAACTGTGACGTAATATGAAGGCGCCATGTGTGCTTCCTGGATACTTTACCACTATGTCGGTGATTATGTTTTTGGCATCACACACCATCTGTATGTTCAGTGAGTGGTAGCATTTCCTGTTCCGGAATACATACTCTATGTTTGAGGGGGGGGGGGAATGGCAACATGTGTTCCATCTATACATCCTATGACGTGGGGGAATTGGGCAATGTTGTAAAAGTCCTGCTTGGTCTGTGCTAGTTCCTGTGGGGTGCTGGGGAAGTGTATGTGGTGTTGCATCCTATGTGTCATGGCGCTGAGGAACGCATGGAAGAAGCACAACAGGGCACTTTGTGACACCCCTCCTGCTGAGGCTATGACCCTCTGAAAACTGCCTGAGGCCAGCAGGTGTAGTGAACACAGGACCTGGATGTGTGTGGGTATGGCCAGGGTCCTGCGGGTGGGGTGTTCTAGGTGGGGCCTCAGTTCCGCAATTAAATCAAGTATGCTCTCTTCCTCCAGTCTGTAATGGGTGTAGATGTCCTCCTCAGTGCACTGGAAGATGGTGGTGCGCAACCGGAATATCCTCTCCTGCCGTCTCCTCCTCTGCGCCACGGCTCTCAGTCTTCGCTTCCTCACTATCATGTACAGCCCAGACATTGTGGATAAGAGTGTGTTGCATTCTGGGCTTCATTTTATACTTTGCACCTGGTTACCACCTGCTCCCACTTGATGGTAATTGCGATTCCTTAATTTGCGAATTCCCTTATTTTGCAATTTGCGATTGGTTGATACATTCCATTGCGAATTCTTAATTGCGATTCCCAGATTTGTGATTTTCGCTAACCGGTTTCAACGCAAATTTGGAAATCGCTATGGAATTCGCTATTTACCACTTTCGCACGGTTTGGAACTCGCTAAATAGCGATTCCTTCTTTTGCATGCATTTTGTACTTCATGCATTGGGATTTGCGATTTTTAGATTCGCAAACGTTATTTTTAGCGATTCGCATCGTTTGCGAGCTAATTTCTGCTTCATACATATGGCCCCAAGAAACCAAACAAAGACGACTCAAACCAAATGCTGTATCCATCATTGCAATGCAGACTGACAACTCAAAAACATATCAAAAATATCATCTTTGTTTCTATGACTGCTTTTCCTAAAGCATAAAACCCTTTTGCTAAAGCAAAATTTAATATTTTGTTCACATACTTAATTAATTCCTCAAGAAATCATCAAGGTATCCTTCTAAACCAACCTAGCAGGAGTTCTGTAACCAAAATGGCCTTTCGTACTGAGAAAATGACTGCAATAATGGTAACTATTCTAGCAACTGCCAACTTGAATAGACTTCCAAGTTACATTTCCTCTATGACCCTATTTTAGAACTTTCACCACAAACATGTCATCACACAAGCTAATTTCACTACCCCTGACAGATTTGAAACCAACCAATGCCTATTTGATCCTTTCCCTAGCTTGTCTCAACAATGCTCTTGAGAAATTAAAATCACTTTTTTATCTTAATACATGTATATAGAATAGACGTGTCCCTGAGGATGAGCGTGGCAGGAGCTGGAGATAACAAGAATCACTCAATGGGGAGACCCTTCAGAAAGAGCCATCTACCTTAGCATGAAAGGACTCTGACCAATGAAGTTATTAGAATCTATGGGATTGAGTTAGAAATAGAGAGGGGGTTGAGAAATACAACTGGAGGGGAACTGACATCAGTTTCTTTTCTTCGATAGTGTACTGCATGGAAGAACATTGAAAGGCAATTAAAACCCACATTAAGGTTGCCATCCTAATCTTGGAGGAAGGCATCCTTCCCATGATTTTGAGTCAGGCAGACACAATCCTCATCAACAAGGAATGGAGACTGTGCCTCCTATAAGCCCATCTCCCTACAGAACATAGAAACCAAAATCCTGGCCAAGACGCTAGCATACAGGCTAATCAAGGTGAATGACACAATATTAGCCCCAGACCAGTCTGGCTTTTTGCTGTACAGGTTAACCAGACAATACCTGTGTCGCTTGTTTGGTTGTCTGGCCCAGAGGGACCGAATTGGTGACCCTGCAATACTGCTATCCCTAGAGGCCAAAAAGGCATTTGATCCAGTGGAATGGTCGTACCTGATGGAAGTTTTGCCACAAATGGGCATGGACCAAGGTTTTTGAATTGGGTCAGGCTGATATATCAGGAACCACTAGCCCAGGTTCATGTGAATGGCGCAACGACGACAGAATTTAGGTATGGTAGGGGCACCAGAGCTGTCCCCTATTACCACTCCTGTTCGCACTTGTATTCGAGCCTCTGATTACTTGGGGGATGATCAACTCAGCGGCCTAAAATGGGACCCAGGCTGGGAGGATGTGATATCACACTACGGGGATGATATTCTACTGTACGTAGCTGACCAGGTATGCTTGCGCCTCCATATTCTGCACATCTTGGAGGTGTTCAGTGCATACACTGGGATCCACATGAATTTTAATAAATCAATAGCATTTTCCCTGATGGACCAAGGGTTGTCCCTTCAGATCTGAGTGGATAGTATTCAGGTACCTAGGCATCTATTTTACAATGCAGCAGGAAACCTTTCTATGAGAAAAATAGGAGGGTATTTTGAATGACTATAAAGGGGCGGTCTCCAAACTAGGCCAAGTGGCTCTATACAAAATGATATTCCTCCCTAAGTTTCTATATATACTGCAGAATACACGGTTTAGGGTCCCGGACAAATTCTATGGAGATGTCAAGGTGACGACCAGGCAACTGATATGGGATGGAGTCCCACCCAGGATTACACTATCCATATTGACACGAGAGCCAGAAAATCAGGGAAGGGTTGATCCTCCCAAATCTGAAGTTATATTACTGGGCAGACCATTTGCAATGTATTTAACAACTGGTATTTGCTACGCAGCAGGAACCATCACTCAATGCAGACAGGAGGGCAATGGATCAGGGGGCTGCCTCAGCTCACTTTATGTGACATACAGGTGGCACTCTTTGCCAGGCCTAATTACCCAGGTGGTTAGAGTATGGTGAGAAGTGGGAAGCTTATGATGAGCTGTCCATCATAATGTGCTTTAATACCCATGGGCTATCTCCTCACCATATAAAACTGCATAAAATAAAAATAAACATACCAAGTTTTTCCAGAGCAGCAGTTAAACACAGTGGCAATCCTCCTGATACAGCAGTCTTTACTACTGGCAGACTTGTTCATGTTCACAAGTCTTGTGGTGTACTGTCTTGATAGGGTCAGAGACCCAGTACGTATACCCAGTTGTGCCTTTGAAGTGGAGGTGACTTCAAAGCAGGCCCTTGAGGTGTACAGGTCCCCCTATCATCCCAGCCCTGGCTTCAGACTATCAGTAGGGGTTGTAAACAGAAAACTGCCTCTGCAGGTGTGAGTGTCAGCTTCCCCTCCCTCTTCTGGTCCAGGAAGAACTACCAGAATGCAGGTCAATGCAGATGAGTTGTCTGTCACGCCCATCCTTCCAGTGTTTTAGCTGTCTAAAGGGAACACACAAGGTGTAGCTGTCACCCACCCCAGACAAGTATTGGAGACAGGCTGCATGGCACATAGAGCAGTAAGGCCAGAGAAACGCCTACTTTCTAAAAGTGACATTTCTAAAATGGTAATGTTAAATTCAGCTTTACCATTAAAGAGGAATTGCAATTACCATTCCAAAGACATAAAACATGATGCAGCTACTCCTTCTGATCAGAAATTACAGTGTAACCCTGTGTGGAGGAATTTCCAATGCTAGCCTATGAGAGGACTAGGACTCACAGTACTGATAAATGAATTTGGGTGTTTGTCACTACCAGGACATGTAAACGTAAAAGTATATGGCCCCCCTACAGCACCATGCCATTATGGTCACTTCGGGCCTACCTTACGGGTTGCCTATTTATAATAAAAGGGGAGCTAAAGTCTTGGCAAGTGTTTTCAAATGGCAAGTTGAAGTGGTAGTAAACTACACACACAGGCGTTTCAATGGCAGGCCAGTGACAGATTTAAAAAGCTATTTGTGTGGGTGGCACAACCAGTGCTGCAGGCCCACTAGTAGCATTTTGATTACAGTCCCTGGGCACATGGTGTACCACTTTACAAGGGACTTATAAGTAGACTAAATAGGCCAATTGGGTATACACCAATGTCACCATGTTTTAGGGGAGAAACGCATGCACTTAAGAACTGGTCAACAGTGATAAAGTAATCAGAGTCTTAAGGCCAACAAAAAGATACAGGAAAAGAGAGGAGGCTAGCAGGCAAAAGATCTGGGGGAAGACCATTCTGAGGATAAAAGGTAACTCATCCCAAAAACAAATCAGTTAGGGCTTTAGAGTGTATGTTTGCTATAAGCATGACTTTTATGTCATTCTGTGTACATTTATAATAGTGTCATAATTCAAATCATTTGCAGCTATATCAAACCTTTAAACCTCAGAATCTCTAAGAAAACATTTGCCCTACTTCAAAATGGGCAAATCACAGACCTCAATCTGGAGCCTTTTCCTTTTAAGTTCTTCGACCATAACTGGCATCCAGAGAAGTCACGGAGGCAGTCTCAAGTCATTCGCTAGATAAGGGTAACTATAAAGTCTTGCCTCCTCCTATCTCAAAACAAAAATCAACAGTTATATTGATAACATACCTCTACTGTAAGTTTCTCTGAATCGCATCTGAAGTAAGTAAAATGCTGCTTTAGAGGAAAGCAGGCAGTTTGCTGTAGTGAGCACACAACACTAGAAATCCTATCTAGAATTCTCAAGCACCTGTAATTCTAAACTGTTTTAAAAGCTCTTACATTTTCTAAAAAAATGCTACTTAGCAAGCCTATCTCTTTTTTGATGACACATAAAAACAATATAGGATGAGTGCCTCCAGGTAAATCACAGGGAGGGTAAGATGTAGATATAGTGATCATCATCATGAACATTATTTGTGGCTTGTCACATAGTATCATATAAATTAGCAATTAAACGTACCACCTGATACTGACAGAGCATTAATTGTTACACATCTTTGTTGAACCTGTCATATTTAGGGTGGTCTTCTCCCAACTTTCTACCTGTTTACCTCCACCTTTTACTGTATCTTTTTGTTGGCTTTAGGACTTTGAGCACTTTACCACTGCTAAACAGTGCTGAAGTGCACGTGCTTCTCTACTAAACATGTTGACATTGGTGTATATCTGATTGGCATTTTTAGTTTACCTGTAAGGCGCCTATAAATTGTTACACCATGTACCTAGGGCCTGTAATCTAAATGCTACTGTGGAAACTAGCTGAAATCGCCTTTAGCATGAGCGGAAGCCATTTTGTTTGTGGCAGCCATTTTAGTTAGCCATGTGCTCGCCATATGCTTCTCCCCTCCTCACTGTTGCCTGCCCTTGTATTCTTCTTGAGTCATCAATTACAGTTAAATCCTTCAGCATTGAGCCACAGCACTGCACATGCTCAGAAAGGCCTGTAGCTGCTAGAATGCACCTGCTCTTAGAGTAACTGTCAGGCTATTTTAACTAATGTCAGCAACTCTGTTACTCTTCCTACTTTGGTAACTGAGTATTTTCTGTTAGTCCATATATGTGTAATAGCTGTTCAAGTGTATACTTGTACCGGCTCTTTTTGAGTCTTCATGCTTACTCAGCTATAAACTGGCCATAAAAGGCACATGGATTCTGTACTCATTGGACTACCTCATACAGTGGCTTGAGGGTAACATATTGTAGTAGTCTCCCTCAAGTGAGGTTAATAAATGTATTCTCTTTATTATTGCAGCTTCCGTGCCAATCTCTTCTTTGTTGGTTTAAGGACTTGTGCATCAGTGAGCCCCTAAAAGGCTTTTTATTCTACACTACTAATGGGCCTGCAGCACTGGTTGTGTAACCCACACAAGAAGCCATTCAAATCTGTCTCAGGCCTGCCATTGCAAGGCCTGTGTGTGCAGTTTACCACCACTTCAACTTGGCATTTAAAAATACTTATACAGACGAATAAACAGTACAACCCCACAGTTTCCAAGTTGAGTACGACATCCAAGAATCATTATCAAAATATTCCTGCTTTAGAAAAAAAGGCATTTGATTCCCTTCCCAGAGAATAAGGGCAGAGCTATTGTCATCTTGTATACCTCTGACTACCGCGCTGAATGCCTTAGGCAATTGACGGACGCAAGGTCCTATTGTTTGCTGACTACAGACCCTACAGCCAGACTCATGAGTGAGATTAGTGAGTGAGTAGAGGAAGCCAGAATAGAGGGTTGGGTGTCAACCCATGAGGCCAGTTTCCTTGTAACCACTCACCCCCTGATGCCTCATTTTTATGTGCTATCTAAGGTGCACAAGCCCCAGCGTCCTCCACCTAGAAGACCCACTATCTCGGGTCCAGGCTCGCTCCTTGAACCTCTTTCCACTTTCGTGGGCTACTTTTTAAGACCTTTAGTCAATGCGATGCCCACCTACCTTCAAGACACTAAGGATGTCTTACAATTACTGCCAGGTATTGATTTTAACATCGAGACGGGTTTCCTCGTCAGTTTTGACGTGGAATCCCTCTATACTTGTATCCCTCAGGGAGAAAAACTGGATGCTGTTGGGGCTCTTTTTGACCTGAGACCAGGCACAACAAGTACACCAGTTCCTTTCATCATGGAATGCGCCAGGCTGGCTATGACTGAGAACTTTTTCAGATTTGAAGACCAGATTTACCTCCAAACATCGGGTACTTCGATGGGCAGTGTTTTCGCCCCCAGCCTCACTAATTTGTATGTTTATTTATTTGAACAAAATTGTGTACTCATTGAGGACAATCCCTTTCGTAGCAATATCATTGAGTGGAAGCGATTTATAGACGACATACTTGTCATATAGAGAGGAGATGCGGCCACACTCAACTCTTTCCAAGTCTGGCTGAACTCACAGAACACCCTCCTGAATTTCACAATAGATGTGAGCAAAACGAGTCAACCGATTCTCGACTTACGCATCTTCCCATTGACAAGAGGTCTAGAAAGTGAACTGTATACCAAGCCCATGGCAAAGAACTCACTCTTAACATTTAACATTTTTCACCCTAAATCCTTACATGAATGGCTACCATTCAGCCAGTTCCTTCAGCTCCTGATGAATTGTTTGAGTATTGAGGCTTTCAGGAAACATGCCACCATGCTTTCTTGAAACCTGCAAGCTAGGAGATACCCCAAGAGGTTGATACATCAATCCTACAAGAGAGCTTTCAACAACAATTGTGAAGCACTTATAGAACCCGGGGTGCCAAAACCTCTGCTTACAAGACTCACTTGTGTAAATACATTCAGTACTCAGTCGAACAAAATCCAAAAGATTGTTCGCAAGCATTGGCGCATTCTCAACGCAGGACAGAACAAGATACCCCTCTCTTTTTTCTTTCAAAAGGAGCAGAAACTTACATGACTGTATTGTCCATACACGGCCGAGAGGTGTCCTTGCACCTGGACCAACCACACACTGGAACATGCCAGTGGTCAAGGGATACTACCCATGCGGCACATGTGCAGTATGTCCACAGACTAAGCACACCACAGAGGTGGCCATTGGAACTCAGAGACCATGGAGGCACATTAAGCATACCAATTCTAACAGCGAGAGAGTTATTTACTTAATAGCATGTCCCTGCTTGAAAAAGTATGTTGGTATGACGACGCACAAGATTATACAAAGGATCATGGAGCAGAAAAGCACCATTCGGTGCAAAAATCAATCTACTCGATTAAGCAGCCATTTCCTCGAACTGAATCATAGGCCTGAGGACATGATTTGGACCATTCTTGAACAGCCATACATACCAAGGCATGTCACTGACGTGGCCAGATTCTTACTCAGCAAAGAACAGCGCTGGGTTTTTAAGTTACGCAACGATTCAGAGGGGTTAAATGATGAGTTTCCTTGGACCTTAGTTTGAGTCCTTAACCTTTCTGTTCGGTGGCAGTAGTTTCACCCTCAGTGAGCAGATTGTCTTTTTCCTATGTGGTGTGAGTCCTCACTTAGAGAGAGTAACAACCTGCTGGTGCCATCTATATACCTTTTAACAACTACTACATGACAGTTAGAGTAGCCCAAGTTCATTCATGATGGTGCCACAACAACTCAATCAATAGCTTTTAGTCCTCACTCAGAGAGAGTAACAACCTGTTAGTGCCATCTATATACCTTGTAACAATTACTACATGACAGTTAGAGCAGCCCAAGTTCATTCATGATGGTGCCACAACAACTCAATCAATAGCTTTTAGTCCTCACTCAGAGAGAGTAACAACCTGCTAGTGCCATCTATATACCTTGTAACAATTACTACATGACAGTTACAGCAGTCCAAGTACATTGATTTATGATGGTATCATGATGACTCTAACACTTGCTTTGAGTCCTAGACATTGCACCATTTGCACTGGTATCTTGAAATTTGTATAGATGTCTCGTGCCAAGGACAATATAACACACAGTACACTATCGCTATTTACTAACTGCATGAAGTAGTCGCAGGGCCTCAGTCACATCTGTGTTGTTAGGTTTACATGTGTGTGCTTCTTATTTCAGCAATCATGTGGGTGTGTGGGGTCTTTCCCTTGGGTCTTCTACGAGCGTCATTAACAGCTGATCCTGCAAACTACATTGCCCAATCTTGTGACACCCCAGGGTAGTTCTTTGCACTCACACGAGATGTTAGGTCTCTGTCTTTCACTAAACTGACTTCAAGTAGAAACATGAATTTGATTTCGTTTTCTTCTACTGAGTTGTAGTATTCTTGGGGATTTGTAATGACCCATATTCTGTTTTTTAATAACGTACTGATTACATGGCTCTATTTGACGCCTGTATTCAAACACACCACATGAAGATGTGACACTACATTTCCCAGGTTCCCTGCACTTCTGGGTAGTTCTCTATGACCGTATTGCGCGTCATTAAGCCGCGATGTGCGTCACATGATTTTGGACTCTGTGGATGGCGCTACTACAACGACCCCCTACAGGTGCGGTTGATTTGCAACCCCAGACATCTGTATTAAAGCTTGCGCCCCGTCCGGTCGCTACCGCACGCGATACTTCGTATCCAGCCCGGGGTAGCAACGGAATAGGTAAGCGCAACAGCTGTTACACTGTTGCTTTTTGTTTTCTTGTCTGTACTCGAATTTCGAGTGCCTTACTCTTTTTTGGTATTTGGCAAGGTCCCTAAAGGTAGTGCACATCTAGGACATGGACTTTCCAATACTTTGCACCCATTTCTACGCTCTGCCCCCATGGTTTACTCTAATACTGCCAAGAGTAACTACATGAAGTACGGACTACAGAAATGTCCTTTAACTGCGTGATTGTTCTATTACTCTTCATGGGAGGGTACAGCGGAATTGACTGTCTTTTTAATACAAACTCCCATTTTCTGTGGTTCTAGTTTTTCTTTCTTTTATTTCTATTCACAGAGCGTTGCCTCACGCCCTGAGTTGTTGCCAAGAGCAGTGGATTCCCTCCCGATTTAATACGGGTAAGGCTGTTGACTAGTGTTCTCTCTCATTCATTCTGAGAACTGTAGCATTTCTACATTATTTTGCAATGTTCTTTTATATATGTAGACTTATAACTTGCATGTACACATGAATTCTTCTCTACTTCCAACAGGAGTGCAATACCTATGCCTGTAGTTTCAACATAAATCATTACACAGGTATATGGTTGTATCGTTCCTTTATAGTTGTGTTTGTGATAATTTTTCACATATCTAGCGTGCAGTAGTTACAACTAGGTCCTGAAGAAAGCCACGATCAATGTAGGATCAAGGTTGGCTGAAACATGTAGACCTTCTCGCTGGCGCGCTCGCACATTTATTCAGAACGCGCCCTTACTGCTTTTTAACCCTTGATACCACGAGATACCTAATAAACTTTTTTCTATCCTGGTAGTTAATTTGAACGCACTTATTACATACACTGCATCACGTACTTTCACCTCACTTCTTTATGCTCCATCAATCTTAGGTGATCTAGTTCCGGATTACATCACAACATCCATGAGCTCCTCCTTTACACTAGCAAGGAGTTGTAGTTCCTTGGTTACACTAGTGTGCAGCCAAGAGATCCCAAATGATGAAGCATGCCGCCTTGGTGGGTGATGGGATTCCGTCCTCTTAATTGAGACTTTCCGGTTTTTGTATTTCCTGTGGGGTTGTACTGTTTATTCATCTGTATATATATTCATCTTCGGGACCAGTAGATTCTTTGTTGTTGTTTTATATGGTATGGGGATTTATCCGCACAGGTCGATAAACTTCCCTCAGACCCTCTTTCTCACCTGGTATTATATTATTTAAAAATACTTGCCAAGCCTTAAACTCCCCTTTTATTCCACCTAAGGCACCCCTATGGTACCCCCTAAGTGACCATAAGGGTAGGGTGCTGTGTAACTAAAAGACAGGGGATGTACTTTTAAGTTTTACATGTCCTGGCAGTGAAAACCAGCTAAAATCGTTTTTCACTGCTGTGAGGCCTACTCCTTCCATAAGCTAGCATTGGGGATTCCTTCAACTACTTTTCAAGCTGTAATTCCTGACTGGTAAGGAGTAGCTACTTTATGTTTAATATCTTTGGGATGGTGGTGCTAAATTTACTTAAATGGTAAAGGTGGATTTGACATTACCATTTTAGAAATGCCACTTTTAGGAAGTGGATATTTCTCTGCTCTTAATTCTCTGTATACCTTGCAGCCTGTCTCCAATACACATGTTGGCTCGGTGACATTTGCACTTTATGCATTTCCTCTGGACAGTCACAATAGAGAAAAGGGTGAGTGTGGCAGGAGATTCATCTTCAGTAATCTGGATACTGATAGCCTTCCTGGGCAGGAAGGGAGAGAGGTGTCTCACAATTACATCTGAAAAGGTTGTGTCGTGCCCTCACACAAAGAGAGGTGTTAACCCCTACTGCTAGCCTGGGCCAGGGCTGGACTGAAAGTGATCCTTGTGCACTTCAGAGAGCTCCTTTGAAGTCACACCGACATCAAAGGCAATTTTGGGTATGAGTATAAGGGCTCTGCCCCACCCAAATCAGTACACCACTGGACCTGGGAAGAACTCTGCTGGAGAAAAGACTACTGCACTGTAAGGATTGCCACTTTGCATTGACTGACTGTTTTGTGGAACTACTTCTCTGCTTTGCTGAGCTGACCAGCTGTCTGCTGATCTCTGCCCTGCAGAGGAGAAGAACTGGACCAATCTCACTTGAACCCAGAGTAACTCTAAGGGCTTTATGGCTTGCCTCCTGTTTTCTGAAGTCTTAGGGACATAAAAGACTTCCTACCATCCTGCTGGTGCTGTTGGACTCTGCCATCTGTGAGTCCTAGCCTTGCCTGACGTGCCCTTTCAGTCCTGGGCATCAGAAGTGGGTTTCTGCAGCCTTTTCCTACATTGACATTGATGCAGCAGTGACTATGCCAATCAAAACGGACAAATTGCCTTGACCGCCGAAGCAGCAGCAGCTCAACGACAGCGGTTCTACAGCCGTCGCAGCTCAACCCTGGCAGGCAGCGCAGTTCGACATTGATGCAGCACCTGCATTGCAAAGGAGTTCAATTCGAAGCTCCCATCAACAGCGCCGTTCTCCACCAATGCTTGCCTCCATCCATGGATCTACGACGATGCAGCGCCTCCTCGAGTCTTCGACGTCGACACTTTGCTCCATCCAAGGTACTTGGTTCGCTGGACATGTCTAATTCCTGTAGCCAGCCTGCTCTCGTTTGCTATGGGCCTGAACCTTGAATATACCCCACTCCCGTAATTGACTTCTAAGAACTAGTTTTGAATATTTACTTTAAAAATTCATAGCTTGACTTCTTCTGATTGAATTGTTGTTGTTTTGGCCTTGCTTTAACCAGATAAGCATTATTTATTTTTTGAAACCTGTTCAGGGTCTTTGTGTGGTGTTTTCAATGACTTACTATAATTTAAGTATAATTTAAGTGTTGAACAAATCTTTTATACGTTGCCTTTTAAGGTAAGCCTGACCCTCTGTGCCAAGTTACCAGAGGGTGAGCACAGGTTAATTTATGTTGTGTATCTGACTTACCCTGACTAGAGTGGTGGTCCTTACTTGGACAAGGTGCAAACCTCTGCCAACTATAGACCCCATGTCTAACGATCTTGTATCTTGAATGTAAAATGCTGTTTCATTTAAAGGGCCAGTAAAAAGACTAATTAGATAACTCCACTGAGGCCATGCCAATGCTCCAGATAAGCATGTGGTTGATTGACTGTCTGTGAAAGTAGTTATGATAAGGTTTAATCTCTAAAGAGCTGTTTCTGCAAAATGAGACGCTTTGCTTGAGGTGCTTCAGCATTTGTGCTGTCTCTGTCTTCTCTCTCCCTTCGTGACTGCACTGTTTTTTGGTGCTATAATACCTATGAAGAAAGGCCTCTTTTTGTATGATCACCCGCAAGTTATTCAAAGGATGCTGCTAGGTTTTCAACTCTGAATGCGCACTGAGTCCTGCCAAACAGGTCTTAGTGCAAGTGATCAGACACTTAAAAAGATATATGTTTAATTTACTCGCCCATAATTGACATCAATAACTTACTTATATGTTCCTAGAACATGGTACCAGAGGTACCCAGGGCCGAGAAGTTAGAGTGTCCATCATGGACTGCAGCACTTATTGTGCCACCGCAAGCATTACAAAACAAAGCATGACTCTTAGCCAACCATTGCCGAATGGCAGAGCAGTTTTTCAACTGCTAACTAGACTTTGCCATTTAAACCAATACCAATGTGACACATTCTCAAGGACAGGTTGTGATTTGCCTAAGGTGATTCATCCTGATTTTCATTTTACCATATTGCTGTGTTATTTCAATGCATTTTTAAACACCCCCCTCCAATGCTCTTGAATGGCAATTTGTAGTTTGAGTACTTTACAAAACGTTTAAATCAGTAAGTAAATAACAATTGAGAGATAGGGATCCTACCACTAATGTACGCGGGGGCTCTTTCGTATCCACTGGTACCAGTCCATGGGATACAGGGTACTAGACATTCACAGCGAGGTATGTCTAGGACCAGGTGTAGACAACAAGGCAGGAATGATTGTTGGAAACGTATCAACACTCTGAATCCACCTGACTTTGAATGCACTGTCACTGATGGTGTTATGGGCACCCAGCACTGGGACAAGAAACTGGAATGATGCCAGTGTTCAGTGGAGGCCCTGAACCTGGTACTTTCTGGAGCATTGGCATGGAGGATCGCGGGTGATAGTGACAGCAAGAAGCACTACGAGTTGGACACTGGAAACCAGGGCCGGCTTCAGCACTGGTGACTCCAGCCACTCCTCCTCGGATTCCCTCACTACCACCCAGCAAAAGTGCCCCTCCTCTCTCCAATGCCCTTCTTTTGCATGCATTTCATTTCTTTTAAAGTGCAGGTAAAGTCTGGCTTTACTAATACACTCATCTATCCACTTTAAACACAGATCTGTTCTCTGCAGCAAGCATGTTAACCCTCTGCGCTATCCTATGGGGAGTGAAAACTGCCACTAGACAAACACTCCGATCTCTCTCCGGAGCAGGAACATTAACCACAAGAGTTATCTTGACTTTTTTGTTGCTGCCTGAAATCTGGACACACAAGAAACTCTGCATTCGCTGAAAACAGCGCCCCCACTGGAGGTCAGCGTCCCCCTCCTCCAGGTCAGTGCCCAGTGCGGCTGCACCAGTCGCACTGCCCTAAAGCCGGCCCTACTGGGAACTCATGCAGTGATCGCAGAGCGGGACTCGGATGCCCTCGTAATAAGGGTCACGTGGAACCAGACTTCACTGCAGAATGTGACCGTGACATTTATGGAGAGGAGGGATCTTGGTTCAGCTGGACTTCTGGCACATTGAACTGAGAAAGTGACCGTGGAACTGTCAGCACTGGTGACCCTAGCAGTGGGAGCAGTGGGAACACTGGAGACCCTGGCACGCAAGGTTTTTACCATGGGGGGGGGGGGGGGGGGGGGTTCGACATCCTGCCATTAAAGACACTAATCACTTGGTGTAGTTGGACATAGCCAACTTTGGAGATCTTAAACCATGAAAACAAAATGAAGTTTGACCCTGAGAGCACTGAAAATGAAGGCGATTGGGGTGTGCTAGCACTCATGGTGACAGAGTTTACTGAGGCCTGATTAGTCACTTATTTGCCATGTTTTTTTTTTTTTTTACAAACGAATCAGCTCATGCCAGGAGCGTAACCAGTGAAGACAAGTGCAGCTCACGTACATTGTCACTTGTCATGTCCGCCATGAGCAGCGTCATCTTCGCTTTAACTCGTATTTATATTTTATTGTAGTTGATCGTATGTTAATTGGGGTGGCACGTGTAAAACATTTAATTAGACAACGCTTCACTGAACACCTAACATGTGATGCAGGGGGTGCAAAGGGGCTGGTCTGACTCTACCATATTCATCATTGTCGGAGAGGTTACATTTCAGTAGAATAACGCGCCGGATACGTGATTTTCTATAGAAAATGACAAGTTGCTCAACCATGAAAGTCTGCACTGAATTCCGCCTGCAGCCCTCCTGTGACATCGCTGTTTCTCTTGAAACCGGAAAATCAGTGCTCGGACCGATGGCTCGACCCTCCGTGGTGAGATGTCTCCGCATCATTGTTCAGAGTGTCTTCGGTACTATCTTTTCGGAGTTATTGCTCAGACAGTATCGAGCGTGCAGCGTCAGAGGCAATCAGTCACCCACACGTGACATCTGTTTAATAAATGTTTTAGTTCACCCGCTATGTCAGTGGTCGGCCGATAGATTCCAAGGCTGTGTCTCTTCTGCCTCATCCATCTGGAGAGTGATGTGACTAATGTGAGAGCCAATGAGATGGGGTTGTGCCAGTGTGGCTAGCTAGTACTTGACCTTCTTATGAAAATAGAATTACTGCGGTCAAATCTTCTCTCTGGCGCAATATTTTTTTCATTTTTAAAGTTTAATTGCATTACCTTCCATTTTGCGATTTCAAGTTCTGAAGGTACATTTAAAGGTTTTAAGATAATTAGAGTTCACACTGTGGCAGTTAAGTGGATGCGCTGTAAGTGGGGGTCAGGATGCACACCTATTTACTTCTTATTTTTCATGCTTGTCTTTTTATTCTCCAGATTGCGTGCAGATTGAGTTTATTGCCATGCCCTCGTGGCAACAGGGTTATGAACTTCACTGTAGTGGGGCGCCATCACGCCCCCAACAATCGCACTGCCAAATGTGCGAATCGCCTTCATGTTTCCTTATGTTTCATTTTTTCATGTTCATCCATTTACTCCATTTCTGTTTCACATTTGTCATCCTTCTTAATCTGTTTTAATGCGAGCCTGCGCGCTGAGTGTACTTGCTGTTTCCGAGTTTTTACTGTTCACCCCCTGTCTATCCGGACTTTGTGAATGAACAGGACCAAGGCAATAATTCATGTCAGGCAGCGTTTTATTTAAAAAATACCCAATGCATTTCGGGCTCAACGCCCTTCTTCGGGGGTCACTGTAAACAAATGACAAATAACCACAGTCACTAGTTGTGTCATCCACTTTTAAAAAACATTGCTTAATGCTAATCTGATTAATCAACATGTTACCCAGTGTGTGTTCAGCACTTCAGTATATTGCGCTATGCACTGTATGTTAAACCATTTGAATAATATGCTTTACGTTGCTCCTAATTCTAATCTTTGTTTCATTGCCGCTTTAAAAAAAGTTGAAACCACCTCGTTCTCCTCCCCACATGAGAACAACTCATCAATCACTCGCCGTCTGCCTGTGCCTCGGCTTTATATCACACATTTTCCCCTTCCCAATCTTTTTCCATCTCTCTTCGCGCTCGTTTAAACTAACGTGCCCCGTCTCTCACTTAACCACAAACTCACAGCCATCATTATTCCTAGTTGACTCTCAGTACCCTCCCCTCCTTCTTAGATGTTTTCACCACCAGAGATGAGCCCACGACATGCTCGCTTAACACATACCTGCTGCCTGTTATTTAAAACCGTCCGTCCTTACTCCGTCTAACTTCCCATGTGTGTCCTCCCAGAATCCCTCCCTTATTTAACACCTGGTTTCAACTATCCGATGACGTTACAAAATCACCCTCCCTCACAGCTGCAATGGTGGACTAATCTTCGTGAGTTACTACAACTCCCATAATGCTGTTCAAAATGCATTTAACAAACATAGACATTTTAACAAGATATTTCGAACTGATCTGCAATATAGGTCTTTCACTTGGGCTTGAAGTGTTAATTTGACACTTAGTGCAGGTGAATATCCGACATTGAATGTCATTTGCATCTAAAAATAATCCTACGGCGTTTTTCAACACTGTCTTTGATGAACCACATCGATGTTAAAAGCGTGCAGACTCGTGTTTGTTGAGAGTTAGTCCTATTATTCATCTTAGTCATTGGGTGCTATCCTTGTTTGTTGGGCAAAAGTTAAACTGCGCTGTAAGTGGGGGTCAGGATGCACACCTATTTACTTCTTATTTTTCATGCTTGTCTTTTTATTCTCCAGATTGCGTGCAGATTGAGTTTATTGCCATGCCCTCGTGGCAACAGGGTTATGAACTTCACTGTAGTGGGGCGCCATCACGCCCCCAACAATCGCACTGCCAAATGTGCGAATCGCCTTCATGTTTCCTTATGTTTCATTTTTTCATGTTCATCCATTTACTCCATTTCTGTTTCACATTTGTCATCCTTCTTAATCTGTTTTAATGCGAGCCTGCGCGCTGAGTGTACTTGCTGTTTCCGAGTTTTTACTGTTCACCCCCTGTCTATCCGGACTTTGTGAATGAACAGGACCAAGGCAATAATTCATGTCAGGCAGCGTTTTATTTAAAAAATACCCAATGCATTTCGGGCTCAACGCCCTTCTTCGGGGGTCACTGTAAACAAATGACAAATAACCACAGTCACTAGTTGTGTCATCCACTTTTAAAAAACATTGCTTAATGCTAATCTGATTAATCAACATGTTACCCAGTGTGTGTTCAGCACTTCAGTATATTGCGCTATGTGTTAAGCGAGCATGTCGTGGGCTCATCTCTGGTGGTGAAAACATCTAAGAAGGAGGGGAGGGTACTGAGAGTCAAGTAGTATTAATGATGGCTGTGAGTTTGTGGTTAAGTGAGAGACGGGGCACGTTAGTTTAAACGAGCGCGAAGAGAGATGGAAAAAGATTGGGAAGGGGAAAATG
The DNA here is from genome assembly GCF_964263255.1 of Lissotriton vulgaris. Classification (NCBI taxonomy): domain Eukaryota; kingdom Metazoa; phylum Chordata; class Amphibia; order Caudata; family Salamandridae; genus Lissotriton; species Lissotriton vulgaris. Next base: position 732,688,477 of record NC_141687.1, read on the forward strand.
TGTGATATAAAGCCGAGGCACAGGCAGACGGCGAGTGATTGATGAGTTGTTCTCATGTGGGGAGGAGAACGAGGTGGTTTCAACTTTTTTTAAAGCGGCAATGAAACAAAGATTAGAATTAGGAGCAACGTAAAGCATATTATTCAAATGGTTTAACATACAGTGCATAGCGCAATATACTGAAGTGCTGAACACACACTGGGTAACATGTTGATTAATCAGATTAGCATTAAGCAATGTTTTTTAAAAGTGGATGACACAACTAGTGACTGTGATTATTTGTCATTTGTTTACAGTGACCCCCGAAGAAGGGCGTTGAGCCCGAAATGCATTGGGTATTTTTTAAATAAAACGCTGCCTGACATGAATTATTGCCTTGGTCCTGTTCATTCACAAAGTCCGGATAGACAGGGGGTGAACAGTAAAAACTCGGAAACAGCAAGTACACTCAGCGCGCAGGCTCGCATTAAAACAGATTAAGAAGGATGACAAATGTGAAACAGAAATGGAGTAAATGGATGAACATGAAAAAATGAAACATAAGGAAACATGAAGGCGATTCGCACATTTGGCAGTGCGATTGTTGGGGGCGTGATGGCGCCCCACTACAGTGAAGTTCATAACCCTGTTGCCACGAGGGCATGGCAATAAACTCAATCTGCACGCAATCTGGAGAATAAAAAGACAAGCATGAAAAAAAAGAAGTAAATAGGTGTGCATCCTGACCCCCACTTACAGCGCAGTTTAACTTTTGCCCAACAAACAAGGATAGCACCCAATGACTAAGATGAATAATAGGACTAACTCTCAACAAACACGAGTCTGCACGCTTTTAACATCGATGTGGTTCATCAAAGACAGTGTTGAAAAACGCCGTAGGATTATTTTTAGATGCAAATGACATTCAATGTCGGATATTCACCTGCACTAAGTGTCAAATTAACACTTCAAGCCCAAGTGAAAGACCTATATTGCAGATCAGTTCGAAATATCTTGTTAAAATGTCTATGTTTGTTAAATGCATTTTGAACAGCATTATGGGAGTTGTAGTAACTCACGAAGATTAGTCCACCATTGCAGCTGTGAGGGAGGGTGATTTTGTAACGTCATCGGATAGTTGAAACCAGGTGTTAAATAAGGGAGGGATTCTGGGAGGACACACATGGGAAGTTAGACGGAGTAAGGACGGACGGTTTTAAATAACAGGCAGCAGGTATGTGTTAAGCGAGCATGTCGTGGGCTCATCTCTGGTGGTGAAAACATCTAAGAAGGAGGGGAGGGTACTGAGAGTCAACTAGGAATAATGATGGCTGTGAGTTTGTGGTTAAGTGAGAGACGGGGCACGTTAGTTTAAACGAGCGCGAAGAGAGATGGAAAAAGATTGGGAAGGGGAAAATGTGTGATATAAAGCCGAGGCACAGGCAGACGGCGAGTGATTGATGAGTTGTTCTCATGTGGGGAGGAGAACGAGGTGGTTTCAACTTTTTTTAAAGCGGCAATGAAACAAAGATTAGAATTAGGAGCAACGTAAAGCATATTATTCAAATGGTTTAACATACAGTGCATAGCGCAATATACTGAAGTGCTGAACACACACTGGGTAACATGTTGATTAATCAGATTAGCATTAAGCAATGTTTTTTAAAAGTGGATGACACAACTAGTGACTGTGGTTATTTGTCATTTGTTTACAGTGACCCCCGAAGAAGGGCGTTGAGCCCGAAATGCATTGGGTATTTTTTAAATAAAACGCTGCCTGACATGAATTATTGCCTTGGTCCTGTTCATTCACAAAGTCCGGATAGACAGGGGGTGAACAGTAAAAACTCGGAAACAGCAAGTACACTCAGCGCGCAGGCTCGCATTAAAACAGATTAAGAAGGATGACAAATGTGAAACAGAAATGGAGTAAATGGATGAACATGAAAAAATGAAACATAAGGAAACATGAAGGCGATTCGCACATTTGGCAGTGCGATTGTTGGGGGCGTGATGGCGCCCCACTACAGTGAAGTTCATAACCCTGTTGCCACGAGGGCATGGCAATAAACTCAATCTGCACGCAATCTGGAGAATAAAAAGACAAGCATGAAAAATAAGAAGTAAATAGGTGTGCATCCTGACCCCCACTTACAGCGCAGTTTAACTTTTGCCCAACAAACAAGGATAGCACCCAATGACTAAGATGAATAATAGGACTAACTCTCAACAAACACGAGTCTGCACGCTTTTAACATCGATGTAGTTCATCAAAGACAGTGTTGAAAAACGCCGTAGGATTATTTTTAGATGCAAATGACATTCAATGTCGGATATTCACCTGCACTAAGTGTCAAATTAACACTTCAAGCCCAAGTGAAAGACCTATATTGCAGATCAGTTCGAAATATCTTGTTAAAATGTCTATGTTTGTTAAATGCATTTTGAACAGCATTATGGGAGTTGTAGTAACTCACGAAGATTAGTCCACCATTGCAGCTGTGAGGGAGGGTGATTTTGTAACGTCATCGGATAGTTGAAACCAGGTGTTAAATAAGGGAGGGATTCTGGGAGGACACACATGGGAAGTTAGACGGAGTAAGGACGGACGGTTTTAAATAACAGGCAGCAGGTATGTGTTAAGCGAGCATGTCGTGGGCTCATCTCTGGTGGTGAAAACATCTAAGAAGGAGGGGAGGGTACTGAGAGTCAACTAGGAATAATGATGGCTGTGAGTTTGTGGTTAAGTGAGAGACTGGGCACGTTAGTTTAAACGAGCGCGAAGAGAGATGGAAAAAGATTGGGAAGGGGAAAATGTGTGATATAAAGCCGAGGCACAGGCAGACGGCGAGTGATTGATGAGTTGTTCTCATGTGGGGAGGAGAACGAGGTGGTTTCAACTTTTTTTAAAGCGGCAATGAAACAAAGATTAGAATTAGGAGCAACGTAAAGCATATTATTCAAATGGTTTAACATACAGTGCATAGCGCAATATACTGAAGTGCTGAACACACACTGGGTAACATGTTGATTAATCAGATTAGCATTAAGCAATGTTTTTTAAAAGTGGATGACACAACTAGTGACTGTGGTTATTTGTCATTTGTTTACAGTGACCCCCGAAGAAGGGCGTTGAGCCCGAAATGCATTGGGTATTTTTTAAATAAAACGCTGCCTGACATGAATTATTGCCTTGGTCCTGTTCATTCACAAAGTCCGGATAGACAGGGGGTGAACAGTAAAAACTCGGAAACAGCAAGTACACTCAGCGCGCAGGCTCGCATTAAAACAGATTAAGAAGGATGACAAATGTGAAACAGAAATGGAGTAAATGGATGAACATGAAAAAATGAAACATAAGGAAACATGAAGGCGATTCGCACATTTGGCAGTGCGATTGTTGGGGGCGTGATGGCGCCCCACTACAGTGAAGTTCATAACCCTGTTGCCACGAGGGCATGGCAATAAACTCAATCTGCACGCAATCTGGAGAATAAAAAGACAAGCATGAAAAATAAGAAGTAAATAGGTGTGCATCCTGACCCCCACTTACAGCGCAGTTTAACTTTTGCCCAACAAACAAGGATAGCACCCAATGACTAAGATGAATAATAGGACTAACTCTCAACAAACACGAGTCTGCACGCTTTTAACATCGATGTGGTTCATCAAAGACAGTGTTGAAAAACGCCGTAGGATTATTTTTAGATGCAAATGACATTCAATGTCGGATATTCACCTGCACTAAGTGTCAAATTAACACTTCAAGCCCAAGTGAAAGACCTATATTGCAGATCAGTTCGAAATATCTTGTTAAAATGTCTATGTTTGTTAAATGCATTTTGAACAGCATTATGGGAGTTGTAGTAACTCACGAAGATTAGTCCACCATTGCAGCTGTGAGGGAGGGTGATTTTGTAACGTCATCGGATAGTTGAAACCAGGTGTTAAATAAGGGAGGGATTCTGGGAGGACACACATGGGAAGTTAGACGGAGTAAGGACGGACGGTTTTAAATAACAGGCAGCAGGTATGTGTTAAGCGAGCATGTCGTGGGCTCATCTCTGGTGGTGAAAACATCTAAGAAGGAGGGGAGGGTACTGAGAGTCAACTAGGAATAATGATGGCTGTGAGTTTGTGGTTAAGTGAGAGACGGGGCACGTTAGTTTAAACGAGCGCGAAGAGAGATGGAAAAAGATTGGGAAGGGGAAAATGTGTGATATAAAGCCGAGGCACAGGCAGACGGCGAGTGATTGATGAGCTGTTCTCATGTGGGGAGGAGAACGAGGTGGTTTCAACTTTTTTTAAAGCGGCAATGAAACAAAGATTAGAATTAGGAGCAACGTAAAGCATATTATTCAAATGGTTTAACATACAGTGCATAGCGCAATATACTGAAGTGCTGAACACACACTGGGTAACATGTTGATTAATCAGATTAGCATTAAGCAATGTTTTTTAAAAGTGGATGACACAACTAGTGACTGTGGTTATTTGTCATTTGTTTACAGTGACCCCCGAAGAAGGGCGTTGAGCCCGAAATGCATTGGGTATTTTTTAAATAAAACGCTGCCTGACATGAATTATTGCCTTGGTCCTGTTCATTCACAAAGTCCGGATAGACAGGGGGTGAACAGTAAAAACTCGGAAACAGCAAGTACACTCAGCGCGCAGGCTCGCATTAAAACAGATTAAGAAGGATGACAAATGTGAAACAGAAATGGAGTAAATGGATGAATATGAAAAAATGAAACATAAGGAAACATGAAGGCGATTCGCACATTTGGCAGTGCGATTGTTGGGGGCGTGATGGCGCCCCACTACAGTGAAGTTAAGTGGATGCACCATAAATTGGTCTCTCAGACTAAGGCTCATCTCAATAAAACCTTTGCCCCCCTTGTCGTGACGTGCATCTTGGAGAACCCTACCCATATTGTGTACACTGGACACCCATAACCAGACACGTAGGTGGTTCCGTGCTGGAATCCCGAGCGATTCCAAACACCTTTTTTTTACTACCAGGACCCTCGGTTGTGTCTCAATACAAATTATGATAGTGACCGGCTGGCTCACTAATTCCTCTTAACCTTGAGGGGAGAGAAATACAAAGTCTCAAGAAAAGAAAAAGGAAACAATAACAAAGCAACATACAGTACAGACATGATAGTACATACAGTTTTGTTGTTTGGGTTTTCTTGGGGGTGCTTCGTCTTCCTTAGCAAAGTTTCGCAGCCAGTGACTCGGTCTCAGATTAAGTTTTAGACTATACGGATGGCCTCTCTGGGAATCAGACTCTTCTTCTGGGCATGGCAAACTTTCTGCGGTACTTCTCTTTGGCTGACCCGATGGTGGCTGGAGATCCTCTACACAGTCATCTTCTTCCCCATTATTGGCATCCTGTTCCATGGACACCCCTCGGGGATTTTCGGACCTTCTCTCTTGCCCCAGTCTGTCCCTGGACGCAGGCAGGTCCGTGACCTTCTTGAACAAGCATTTACAATGCAATAGGTCTCTAGCATTAAAGTTTGAGTTACTGGCATTGTAAATGACAATGCTTTGCATAAACATTTTTTATTTGCAATTGGTATATAAACATTGTTTGTGAATGGTTAGCTGTGAGGTGAGGTTAGAGGTGGTTGGCAATGAAACACAACGCCTGTCACTACTTCCTGGATGGGGAGGAGGGAGTATAGAAGCCCATTTGGTAGTGAGATGGAGTGTCATACAGCTAGGGAGAATACTTTCTCTATCCAAAGGCCATGACAATTGATTGTGCCAATGTTTATTTTTAACTAGCCTGTGTGACTACAAAAGTTATCCAAACGTATGCAAATGCGCCAACCCCACTACACTGAGGCATGTTTCCTGTGCATTACACGCAAAAAAAAGCCCAGGCCGATTCCTCGCTCTGCTTATTTCTTATTCATTTTATTTTGTCCATTCTTATATAGTGCAAACTCGATCCGAAGGTATTTAATGGAGCGCTTTACGAGAGCACCAGATGCATTGCACAAGGACACATTCCTTTTTTGGTATGCACGGGGAGATTAAGTGGTTTGCCCAGAATGACAGGATGTTGAGCGGACGCCAGCATCAAACCTTGTTTCCCAACTCCAAAGTCGGCAGTTCCGGCCGTTATGCCACATCGTTGAGAGAGAGCGAGCCCTGCTGAAAGGGACAAGGCACTGCACGTACAAAAACAATGTTTGTGTGGCAGAAAATGCCCCCGGAATCCCGCCGCGGCCGCACCGGAAGTCAGGCAAGGTCGCGTGTGATGGGGGCAGGGCCGCGTCCGGACCGGAAATGGAGGCAGGCGGAGTAAATGCGTCTCGCGGCCCGGGGCTCCCGTGAGCGGTGGAGAGCCCCGGGGCCGCCAGCAGGAGGTTGCGCAAGTGTTGCGGGGCTCCCTTGACCAAGAGGGAGCCCCGGGAAAGGAGCTGGCAAGAGCCGCAGCATCAACTCTGCGGAGGGGGCACGAGGCACATGCCCGGTGCCTGCCCTTGCCGCGTGCTGAGAGCGGAGTCCCCCGAGATTGGCCCAGTAAGTTCAAAAGGGCTGGGGGGGTGTCTCGGTGCACTCGTGTGTGTGTGCTCGTGTGTGTATGTATGTGTGCGACGGCGGGAGGGGGGCTCGGTGCACTCGTGTCTGTGTGCGCGCGTCTGTATGTGTGGGGGGGTGTGCTCGTGTGTGTGTGCGCATGTGTTAGCAGGGGGAGGTGTGGCTGTGTGCCTCTGCTTCCCAGGAGAGGAGACAGGAGCTAGCCACACCGAGCGCATTCGCGTGCGCGTGGCCCGCTCCATTCCCCAGCGCCTGTCCTGCTCCTGACCCCTCTCCTGGGAAGCAGAGTCGCTCACAATAGGTCTCTGGCGAGACCGCGCTTTCGCGCGGTTAACGCCGGAGACCTAAAAAGGATGCATTACTTGACACCAACACCTTACCCCTCTTGGCCGTAATCATGGTTCCTTTAACTCCAAATACTTCCCATATTTCTCTTTCAATGGAGTCCTGAATTTCCAAATGTGATGTCGGTTTTTGACCACTACAGCATTAAGCATGGGCGAATTTTGCGAATCTGGCGTTCGCGAATTTTGCGAATTTGCGAACTTGCAATCCGCAAAATCCGCGAATTCTCGCGAATTTTGCGGATTTTTTGTTGTGTGTTCGCAAGGATTTCTGCCAGTTCGCAAGAATTTCTGCCAGTTCGCGAGGGTTTTGTACCAGTTCGCAATTGCGAACTTACATGTCGGCTCGCAACGGTCACGATTATGTTGTTTCTACGTCTGGTTCATCATCACAGGTTCCCAGCACCCTCTGTTTCACCCCTGCCACCCTCTGTTTCACCCATGCCACCCTCTGGTACATCAATGCCACCCTCTGGTTCATCATCACTGTAGATTATGGGGGGAAAAAGCAAGCACACCTGCCTGCTTCAACTGACATGAATTAATTTGGGGTTGATTTATTAATGTGTCACTGTTTTAAAATTCCAGTCTGGCACCTGCTTCCTTATCTGTAATTTGCTTTCTGTTGTAGTGCAATTTTTTTTTCCAGGACCTTTGTGGCCTACTTGTAGCTATTCTATGAGCCTGCTGTGAGGGTCAGAGCAGGGTCATACAATTGTTGCAACTAGCAACTGAACTCTGGAGGGGCCCTTGTCAGGAAGCACTACAGGGAATGGTTACTAATGATGAGTTTGAACTTTTGAACCTGCTGAATGCTTTCACTTTTGCAAAACTCGTTTTTCTGCAGAACAGCATTACAGCAACTGTAATGCCCCAAACAAGCTTATATGAGAAAGTTGATTTCTAATCCAAAAGTTATCCAAAGAAAATCAAAAGGCCTCAAATCCAAAAAAGAGCAGGCAAATGTCAACCTGAGGAGTTATTCTGATAAAAAATCATCATTTTCAGAAGGTCTATGCTGCTTGCTAGTAGATTTCTTGTGCAGAATTGCAATTTTTGTAATTTCGCGAGTGCGAGACTGTTGCTGCCCGCCGCACCTACATGTTCGCAATTGTGAACTTACACCGCACGCCGCAAAATTGTATCACCAAGAAAAAAAATCCGCTGCGTGCGAATTTGTGGAGTTTCGGTAAATTTGCGAGCGTTCGCGGATTGCGAATTTACCGAAAATCCGCAAAATCCGCGAGCGGAACGGATTTTCTGCCCATGCTTATACAGCATCTCCCAGTTGCAACTTCGCATCCTGTGTATTTTATTTTTTGCTGGCCCACTCATTAGTTGTCTTTCTTTTGTTCTGGACAGCTTCTAGGTCAAGGGTGGCTGGTGCCCCTGTGGAGCTAACGGGCACCAAATCCCTCACCTATCTCTTCATGATGAGTTCACTCAAGGCACATCCCATAGTGGAATGGGGTGTTTGCCGATAAGCCCTCAAGACTTGATGAAGGCGACTTCCAAGTCAGCACCTTGATTCACACCAGATTCTCAGTGCTTTGTTTAGGTGTACTCATAAATCTTTCCACTTCTCCATTCGCCTGAGGTCACTGGGGAGTGATTTTTCTGTGTTGAATGTTGAGATGATGTAATTATTCTTTGAACTCCAGGCCCTCAAATGACAGTCCATTATCAATTTTCACTTCGTTCGGCAGACTCAGCATTGCAAATATTTTCTCTAATGATGACTTGGCTTAACACACTTGAAAACCATGGACCTGACGAGTTTGGTAAACTTTGTGATGCTGTCTATCGCTACCAGAGTTAACCTTCCATCGGGGAAACTTCCAAAATCCATATTGACCTTAGACCACAGCTTGTCACAGGGCTCTTCCGTGATGATTGGAGTTGGGGCTACGTTGGCTAACTTGATCATAGACAAATGGCATCCCCATACGATTTCTTCCACAATTCCATCCGCACCAGGAAACCTCACTTTTGACCATAGCTGTTCTTTTGCCTTCACTAGCCCTTGATGTCCTTGATGGGCTAGTTCCATTGTACATCTCCATAGGCTCCATAGAACTACTATGTGCTGTCCCCTCAGTAGAAGTCCTTCCCCACTCTTGCATAGTTCATCAGAGCACCTCCACAGGCTTGTTCCTATTTTTTGCTCTCAATCTATGAGCACACTCACCCCCTTCAAGAAGTCTTTCCACCAATCAGCCTTTAGAGCCTCTTTCACCCTCCTTATGCAGCTGTCTTCTTTTGTGGCTTCCACCAGCACCGTTATGGACAGAGCTCGAGGGCAAGCACTCTCGATGACAAACCTTACAAAATCTTCCCCTCCTCCATCTGTTTCTTTCTGTGTCTTAGGGTCTTTACTCTTTAGCCAATTGTTGTCTTGATAGATATTTGGCTGTTTTTTTTGCCCCCGCTGAAATGTGACCTCGAAGTTGTATTGTTGGAGTTGTACTGCCCACCTTTCAATTTGGGGTGGTCCACTCCGGGCTGATCCGCTGGACAATGGCACTAGAGGTTTATGATTGGTGATCACTCTGAATTTGTGCCCACACAGATAAATGTAAAATGCTGACACGACCACCGTCAATGCTCGGATGGAAGATGCGATGGGCAACCACTCGCCCCCTTCATTTTGCTGCACCAGAATGGCATATAGAATGAGCTCTGTCTTGCCTACGGGTTTGCAGCAGTAACCCCTTTACATCCTTAAACGCTTGTGCGGCCTCAAGTGTCCACTCCCACAGTGTTCCTTTCTTGGTCAGTGCGCGCAAAGGTTCCGAAAGTGACGCCAACTTGGGATGAAGTGTCCACAGTAGTTGACCATTCCTAAGAAACTGCAAGTTTCTGTGGGGTTCTGTGGAATGGCAGCTGCACAAATGGCCTCAATCTTAGCCAGAGCGACCTGAAGGCCCTCTTTTGAGAATCGATATCCAAAGAATTCCACCTCGTTGGTGTAAAATGAGCATTTGCTTTTGTGGAGCATGAGCCGTTGGTCTGCGAGTCTCTGTAGAGTGGCCCTCAACTTGGCGTGATTTTCCTCTAATGTGTCCGAAAAGATCAGCACATCATCACTGACATTGATGAGTCCCACAAGCCAAGATAGTGCTTCTCTTATCGCGTTGTGGAATACCTCAGCTGTGGAGGACACCCCAAATCTGAGCCTCTTGAACCTCCTTAATCCCATATGTGTAGAAAATGTGGTCATGTAACAGCTGTTCGCATCTAGGGGTAGTTAATGGTACCCTAAGATGAGGTCCACTTTAGAAAGCCACTTGGCTTCGTTGATGTTGGCTACAATTTCATCTATTGTTGGGGTGATGTGTCGCTCCCTTTTTATCCCCTTGTTCGTCAGGTGCATGTCCACACACATTCTGATAGCCCCTGGCTGCTTTGGCTTTGGGGCTATTACCAGGGGAGAGACCCACGGGGTCAGCCCAAATAATTTCTCAAACACTACAGCTTTCTCTAAAAGGGTCAGTTCTGATTCTACCAGGGGCCACAGATGAAATGGTACCCTCCGATGTCTCAGCGCCACCGGTCTCACTGTTTTATCAATGTGTAATTTTACGTTGACCCCCTTAAGACATCCCAGTCCTTCAAACAACTGTAGGATCTCTTCCATGATGTCTTTCGCATGAGATAGGTGTACTTGTTTGGCGAACAGCACTAGCCCTGGGTCTTTGGCTGTGTGACAACCTATCAAGGTGCCTTCACTCTCCTGCGTGATGTAGAACTTTGATTGCAGTTCCGTTGACCCAGACTCAAGTCAATTGCACCTCTATGACCGCTTGGAGAGGTATGGGTGTGCACCTCGATAATTGAATATTTTAGCATTGTTCTTTGCCAGCGGTGAATGTGGTTTCAGCCGCAGATACTGCTCTGCATCTAAGAATTCACCAACGCCCCAGTCTCAATGAGTGCTGTTAAGTGTACACCACCAACGCATACTTTGTATATGGGTGGGGGACTCTTCTTTTGATTGTGTCACCCTGTGAAGGACACAGTGAACACTTCACCTCCTCTTCTTCAATATTCCTCATTTGTTGGCTCACCATGGCTGCCGCACATTGCTCCTGCCTCCAACACCAATTTGACTTTTCCGAACTTCTTGAACTTTCCTCCACTACCACTCTGTCTTGACTCTCTCAAGCAAACCTGTGCAAAAGAATCTGATTTTTCACACCACAAACACATATTCCCCTTTGATGGACAGTTCTTCAGGGGGTGGCTAGAGAACCCATAACTTCTCCATGTTTTTTGCGTAGCTCCTGCCTAGAACTTTCCTCTTACTCGCCCGGACCCCCATTGGATGGCATACACACATTCCTCTTTGATGTTTACAGGAGCCGACTGTGTCAGTGTTAATGCACTGGGGGCTAGGGCCGACTATATCTCTCCAGGTCTCACATTAGCTAGTTCATGCGATCTGCCCAGTATTAGGATTTTATCCAGTGATATGCCCGGTTGGCGGAGGATCCGTTGTTTTCAGCTTGGTTGACCGACATACTTGGATCAGTTGTGCCCTTATCTCTAACTGCTTGTCAATGCCAGTGCACATACTGGCCAGTTTTTCTAAACGTGCAAAGAACATATCTACCTACTCTCCTTCTTGCTGGCGAGCTTGTCTTAATAAAAAATGCTCACAGTCATAATCCGGATTCAACTGGGGTTCAAAATATCGGTTGAGTTGCTGCTCCTGCCGCGTCTTAATCATCCATTACCAGTGTTTGGTAAATCAAGGAATAGGTCGTACAGTACATCCTCTCCCATGTATAGCATGGTTGACATCTTCACGGCGTGGTTCGTTTTGCGCGCCACGCCAAAGTTGTTCACCAACCTCCCTATCCACCTTCCCCACCTCGGCGTGAAGGACCAGGTTTTTAGAACCTAGCGGCGCCAGGGAAAACGGCCGATGCCTTAGAGTTCCCCTGTCTTGGCAAACAGAGACACGGGACGCTTCTTGATGACGTCAAAGACCAAAGTTTATTGGCTGCAACCAGGAACAGAGATCTACGAAGCACAACACGGGTGGTTCGCTAGAGACTGCACAAATTCAATGAGCGGAGCATGGTCTTTTATGCCAAAAATCACATTCCAAAGGCCGCATCAGTTACATACAAACTAACCAATCACATGGTGATATTTCAAACATATCGCATGACGACAATCCCACTTTCCATTGTCCGGCCCACCAGAAATGACCAAGCACATTCCAATTTCTTGTTCGATTAGGCCGGACAAACCCATCATAAAACCTCAACCCAAATCAGTGATTATGTCGTAAAGGAAGGAGCAGAAACAGATTGGAAGCAAGATAGAAAGGTGGGTGCAGTGTACTGTAAACTTCGGCACTTCCTGCTCTTTGATCTATATCTGACCAGCTGCTTAACAAGGAACTGGCTCAGCGAGGTCAGCCTCGGGCAAGGGAGTCAGTTCGGCCAGGTCATTCAGAAGTCAGCTAAGGTGTAGGTGTCCCAAAGACTTGCTCGGCCGTCGTCATCGGCCTATGTGAGGGCAACCACACAAAATGGCTGCCACACACAAAATGGAACCCGAAGGTTCAAACGAAATCCCTAAATACATAGTGTTCTCATTGATCGATGAATGCGAAAAAACTCGTACACACCCCACTCATGACACCAAAATCGTCTATTTCCGACGACCTTTATTGAACGGGTTTGGAACCACCGAACCTCAGACCCTCAAACTACGGAACTACAGCCCCTCCTTTTGCCCTTACATAGGCAACAGACCCAAACCCATGTCAATCTGAATCTGGATCTATCATCTTTAGATCATCGATATGTTGCTGTAGCATCATCCTAGTACTTAGTACCTCTCTCTGGACAGGACCCCTTGCGAAGTAGCACAAAGGCCACAAATAGCAGGAGCACACTGTACACAGAGACAGAACAGGAAGAGGATAGCTAAGACCATCCCAATGACCATCAGAATCTTCCATCCCCAAGAGGATATCAATCCCCAGAACCATCCCATCAACGACCAATCTCCTTTGTCTATAGGGACAGAATCGGAGATCTTATGTAATTTGGAAATGGCCTGGAAGACTGACGGAGCATTGTCTGGAATGAAAACGCAGCAGCTCGATTGAATCAGTTTACATACCCCACCTCTGTCTGCTAGTATGACATCAAAAGCAACTCTATTCTGAAGTGTCATAAGTCTATACGACTGGAGCTCAGCAGTCAAGTTACTAAGGGCACCGCCAGTTTCGACTATGGTGGACTCAACCACTCTTGTCAACTGGCAAATATTCCTGCTGTTTGCCATCGGTCCCCAGGACGGCAGAAAATCCCTTCAAGAAATCTCCCAACTCTTGCCCTGTGGTATCTTCCTGACTGAAGACACCTCTAGCAACTCTCGTCTTATGGTAATCTGCTGCAGCTGTAAAAGTGGGAGGCAACAGGAAGGAAACAAAACATGTGCCCGAAAAATCAGTGGGCAACCATGTATACGCTTTGTCATAGCAGACAAAATAAGTACCCTTAGCGGCTAGAAATACTGGGGAAGTCTGAGACGTAAATACATAGGTGTCGGTACAAACGCACTTCCTTAGCTGAGCTCTTGGATTCTTGCCATTACCCTGCAGACAATAGCGACCCTGATGGGGCACTATCCAAATCGGTGGAGAACTTTTCACTCGCTGGTTAACACTCAGACTTACTCCATATCCAGTAACGTTCCAACCAATGTATGCTTGTGTCTCATCTCTCGGGATAGTCTCATACGAACTAATCCCTCTAATCATAATGACTATACCCTTGACCAGAGCACTATTCTTCGGGTTGTCTTTCACTGAACGTTGGGATAGATACTATGGGCATAAATGAACATCGTTCTGTAAGCCCAAATAGAACCATTTAAGCTGAAAGGCAAAACCAAGTACGGAATACCTTTATCGGTCATATGGGGCATCAGACCACAAATCCAGCAATTCGTTGTGTTCATCACTAACTGGTGTTGGTGCAAAAGTTGAACAAAGGAATTATTGGCAAATTTTCAATCGTCTAACTACCTCGTGTTCAGGCAAAGGGTGAAAAGAATGAGAAGAAATAATAGGTGGAGGAGTAGGTTGCACAGTGGGAATAAACGTCACTTTAAAAGAGAATGTCACATAACCAATTATAAATATCATTATCCTCAATAGCAAAAACAAGCACAGTATTAAAAATCTTTTCCGTGTGATCTTGAAATTCATTGTCCTTACAGGTCTCTCCAACTCGAAGAAATCCATCCTAACTAAATATGCTGCACGCGATGGTAGGTTGTTCTATGCTAAGGAATGCCTCTGTCAACCCAGAGCAACTCCCTTAGGCCAACCAGAACCTTTGACCTAGTGTCTCAGGCTTGCACTCCAAAGACTTGTCAACCGCGACCCTACAGCTGAACCCGGATGGCGGTTCGAAAAACAAAAATGAGTAGATACTCGGTGGAGAGTTAACCTGTAAACAGAAAAATCATAAAAACTTTATTTATTTATTAGTCCCACGACTCTTGGTCGCAAATTATAACGATCTTTCCCAGGTAATGTTTGTTCCTTGAATAGAAGCTCAGGCTCAGCAGTGTTCAATCGATTCAAAGGAGGCACAGCTTCTTGCAAAAGATCGTCACTTTCTTTCTCAGAATTTGTTCCAATCAGACAGGCATCGCTAAATGGCAAAAATCGTGGCACAGTTTCTGTTTCAGAGTCTGGGAGTCCTTCCTGGACCCACCGGTCATACGGTAAGGGCAATGGAGCCCGTTTGCAGTGTACGCCGTAGATCCAGTGTTTCTTGCCTTGCACTCGAACTGCAGAACGTGTAGACAGGAGAACTAGATGGGGTCCTGTCCAACGGGGCTGATCGTTCTTGCTTCGCTGAAAGTTTTTGGTGAAAATCCAATCGCCGGGTTGAATGGCGTGGCCTGGATCTTCAGAAGCGGGTGGCAAACTGTCATAAACCTGTTGATGTAAAACACGCAGTTTAGCCGTCAGTTCGTGCAAGTAATCAAGCAACACAGGGTACTCAAGATCACTGAACTTTGTTGGTCTTGGTACGCCCCAAATATTCGCCGGGCGACCAAACACAACCTCATACGGACTCAAACCCATTCGCGAATGCACAGTCATTCTTGTGGACAAAAGCGCTAAAGGCAAAGCATCTGGCCATTGTGAACCAGAGCTCGCTTGAATTTTGGCTAACTTTAACTTCAAAGTGCCATTATAGCACTCGACTAAACCAGCTGATTGGGGGTGATTTGCAGCGTGGAACTTCTGCCGGATACCTAATCCCTCGCATACTCTCTTCATCACTTGACCCACAAATTCACTCCCATTGTCACTCCAGA
Organism: Lissotriton vulgaris; assembly: GCF_964263255.1. Lineage (NCBI taxonomy): Eukaryota > Metazoa > Chordata > Amphibia > Caudata > Salamandridae > Lissotriton > Lissotriton vulgaris. The sequence goes on from NC_141687.1 coordinate 732,703,719, forward strand.
TAATTCTCGGCAACCCAAATCTCGGGAAAAATTCTTTGATAAGGGCTTTAGCTGTGGACAAGGCAGTATTGTCCTTCAAAGGATAAGCTTCCACCCATCTAGAAAAGGAGCAAACAACCACCAAAACATATTTCAGGTTGTTGCACCTCTCCATGTGGATGAAATCTATCTGCAAAGCCTCGAACGGATACGTAGGAGGAGCAAAATGACCAGCTGGTGTTGGAGTTCCCTTACCAGGATTGTACATCAAACACACCATACAGTTCTTAACCAAATTCTCTGCACATTTGGGAATTCCTGCATTCTGCCAAACCGAAGCCAACAACTTACAAATCCCTTTCACGCTGATATGTGCCATCCCATGAGTCATCATAACAACTGGAAGCACATACGCGTCAGGTAGCAACCATCTTTGATGTTCAGACAAATCAGTCCAACAACCATTCGAGTCCAATCTACCCTTACTTTCTCTCCATTCATTCAGCTCTTTCTCTGTAGCTTCAGCTTGGATGGATTTCACACTCTCAATCGTATCTTCACACATACTTCTATCTGGAACCCATCTCACAGGACCTGCAACATACATTCGGCTCATCACATTTCTCGCAGTTTCTTTCGCAACTTCATCCGCAAACGCATTTCCGCGACCAACATCATCCGTAACTTTCTTATGGGCACTGCATTTCACAACCGCTACTTGCAACGGCAAAGTAAGTGATTCAAGAAGTTCATTCACCAACTGCCCATGTTGGATCTTTGTTCCATGCGAAGTCAAAAACCCACGTTCACGCCACAAACGTCCAAAACTATGAACCACACCAAACGCATACTGGCTGTCAGTGTACACATTCACTCGTTTTCCTTTTGCCAACACACATGCTCTCGTTAATGCAATCAACTCTGCTGCTTGCGCTGAATTATGTGGAATACGTGCAGCTTCAACAATCGTATGCAAAGTCATAACAGCATATGCCGCAGTCGTATCACCATTCGGCAACTTAAAGCACGAACCATCAACCCACAAAGTACCATCACACTCTGGAAGAGGAGTATCCCTAAGGTCTATCCTCCCTTTTGTTTCTTCCTCAGTTCTCAAAAAACAATCATGCTGTTCTGTTTCATTATCTGTCTCAGCTGAAATTGGCAACAACGTAGCTGGATTCAACGTGTTGCATCGTTTAATGTGCACATGACTCGCTAACAAGGTCAACTCGTAACCCGACAACCGAGCACTAGTTAAGTGCTGTGTCTTGGTACAGTTCACCAAGGTATCCACTGCATGTGGAGCCATTACGATCAATGTGTTTTCTATAACCAAACCAGCAGACTGTCGGATCGAAACAGCCGCTGCCGCTGTAGCTCTCAAGCAACTCGGCAACGCTCTAGCTACCGGATCTAAAGTCGACGAAAAATACGCACATGGACGTTGCTTATCGCCAAACTGTTGAGTCAAAACTGACAATGCACATCCCTCTCTCTCATGGACATACAATGTGAAAGGCTTACTGTAGTCGGGGGTACCCAACACAGGAGCCGAACACAACGCATTGCGTAATTCGGAAAAGCTCTTCTGACATTCGTCAGTCCAAGGAATAGGATTCGGAGTATCCTTAACAGTAAGAGCTATCAAAGGCTTCGCTAGCAAAGAAAAATTAGGGATCCACTGTCTACAGTACGACGTAATACCCAAAAACGCTCGTACTTCTCTCTGTGTTGTAGGCACACTCATTTTCGAAATCGCCTGAATTCTCTCTGGGGTCAGTTTCCTTCCCTCCTTCGATAAGAGGTGACCTAAGTAGGTTACTTCTTGTCGACAATATTGCAACTTGGAGAGAGAAACTTTATGAAGAAAATCAGACAAGTGGGGTAACAACGACAAAGTGGCTTCTCTACAAATCTCGTCATTGTCAGCAGCAACTAGCAAGTCGTCAACATATTGAATAAGGGCAGCACCATCTGGTAAAACCAACAGATCAAGTTGTGTTTTCAAAGCTTGGCTATAGATCGATGGACTCTCGCAATAGCCTTGAGGAGCGAGCTTAAAGCGCAAACCTCGTCCTCCTAAAGAGAATCCAAAGATATCTCTACTCTCCATGTTAATCGGGATGCTGAAGAAAGCATTCTTCAAGTCAATCACCGAAAACCATGTGGCCATAGCCGGGATCAGAGTCAACAAAGCGGTAATATCAGGTACAACAGGAAATTGCGGAACAACGATCTTGTTCACCTCGCGAAGATCTATCACAAACCTATATACAGGAGTCTGTGAAGAATCAGTTCTCTTCAGAACAGGCAAAACGGGACTATTGCACATATTACCTCTCGTTTCCTCAATCACACCCTTTTCGATCAGATCATAAATAATCGCTAAAAGTGCACATTCACCATCACTTGAGATACGGTACTGTGGAATGCGCGGTAACTTAGCATTCGCCTTCACTGTCACAACATATGGAGGAATCTCCAGAGGACCGACATCTTTCGGACCAGTAGCCCACAATGAATCTGGTCAGGGAGACAATTCAGGTGGAAGTCTGTCTTTCAATATGTACATCAGAGAGATCACTCTCTCACCCAATGTAAGATGTACTCCTGACGGAGAACAATACAACGTCGCATACAACCTCTTCAATAAATCCAATCCCAACAAGTTCTCACCACAACCTGTAGTCAAAATGAGGGGTGCTTCAAATTTACGAGGTCCAACAGAAAGAGACAACGGAGTAGAAATCGGATTTGTAACCGGGGCACCAGAAAAACCTACAGAAACATTCTCAAAGCCAGGCAAAGGTGCGCCAGGGAGTTTAGAGTGCATTATAGAACTCTTTGTAGCACCAGTATCTAACAGAAAATGCTCCGACACACCTGATGCAATCACTTCAACATAAGGTCCACTCTGATCTAATGGAACTCAAACAACTCCCTCTCTTTGTCCATGGCTGTCGTAGCAATCGTTACCATCCACTACCTCACCTTCAACGTAGTAATCGTCCGTATAGTACTGTGCTGTCCTACCAGACGAACCCTGCTGTTGATCAAAAGTATTCATTGAGTTCTGTGGAGACAAAGAACGCCCCTTCTGTCCGCGACCTCTACCTCTAGACGCTTGTTGAGCACCTCGACCTCTCACACCAGAAGCGCCATTCGTGCACTGCAACAAAACCGGACAACTATTCTTGAAATGGCCCTCTTCTTTACAATACGCACACTGATTAGGCCCATATGGAAAACGCTGCTGAGAAGACTCGTTCCTTTGCGAGTTTCTCGAATATTGCTAATTCTGCTGATAATCGCGTTGATTATTAGTACGGGGTGGATAAGCTTGTTGTAGAAGAACTTTAGTCTTCAATTCCTTAGTCTTCTTATCCGCTTTCTCTACCTCATCTTTGTGCCTATTTTCATAGTACTGGGCCGTAGCTAAAATCTGCGCTGCCATGGAAACAGCCCAAGCACTCTCAGAATCTTTCAACTTAGTGACCAACTCGGGAAGCAGATTATGTACAAATTTGTCGACGAACAATCTCTGGCCACCCTCAGTAGCCATATCCTGACCGCCATGATCTACAAATGTCACTTCAAACCACGTGAAAAAGTCAGACACAGTTTCATCTTTCTTCTGCTTGCATGCAGACAACTTGTCCCAATTAACCTGCACTTCAGGCATCAAAGCCTTCATATAATTAATTATCCTACCAGGGAGTAGAGTAATGATATCTTAAGGCTTAGCACCGCCTACTTGTCTATCATTCGCAGCACGAAGGTTAACCCATGTATCGCCCAATTCCTGTGCATGATCCGTGTGACGAATCGTACCCCAAATAGGCTGTGGAACAACATTTCCAAACAACATATCTATGTCTGCTAAGTTCATGATACACGAACCCACAGTTTGAGTGAGCTCTTTATAATATCCCGCCGGATTTTGCGCGGATCAGGCAAAGACTGCTTAATTGCTAACACTTCAACACGCTTCCAAGGAACATGTATCCAAACACGTTGAAAATGTGCAATAACAGGTGGAGCAGCATTAAGATCAGCAGGTCTCCAAACTGGAGGAACCTCACGCATCGGATATTGACGCGCTTTTCTCCCAAATGACGAATCAGGCTCAAACAATCGCTCAGAAGGAGTATCACTACGAAATGACAAGATGGTCGCAACTGCTCTCCCAACATCCTTAGGACTCACAACGGTCCCTTTCGCAAATTCGGTACGTAAGCGATACAACTCTTTAGGAGCGTTACCTACGTCTTCATCCCATTGTTCATGGAGGAACACACACATCATCTCAAAGACGTACCGCTGCTTTGGTGCTTCCCATTGAAGGAAAACATCCATAACACCCTCAAGATCATACTGAGAAGCGTATGTAATCCATTTACGCACCAAATGATCCAAAACTGTACGTTCATCTGTATCAGGCAACTGACTACGTGATTGTCTATGCTCACTAACAGGGGACATACTTATTGTCCCAACAAAGGAGAAAAGAAACCAGAAACTGCAGCAGTCACTCTCTGTCTAGCAGAAGGAGAATGTGAAAGAATAAGAGAAGACGGAACGACAGTAGAAGAATCCAAAATCGGAGCAGAAGGAGTATTATAGATAGGCGTAGGAGTAGCAGACGAAGAAGGAGGCAAAATTGGCGGCCCCTGAGGAGGCTGCACCAAAGGAATAGTAGCCAACGGAAGAGGAGCTGGATGTGGAGGATTTGCAGGTGGCACGACAACCGGATGTTGCACAACTACAACTGGTGGCGGTGGTGCCGTAGCATTCTGTGCATAAGGGGGTGGCGAACTCAATAGATGCGACATTAAAGGATCTTTCGCAAGATCTTTCTCTTCTTCCTGCTCTTTAAATGGCAAAACAGGGTAGCACTTATCTACCACTAATTTCCTAACCCTAAGCATCTGTTCGCTCTCTTGCTCTTCCTCATTATCCCTATACGCTATAGCAGCTTGCACCATTGACAAACCTCGTTCTCGTTTATTCTTCTTCGCTAATTTGATTTCTTTCTGTTTGGCTTCTTTGCGCCATATGCGGAAAGAATCAAACATTGCCGGCCGGGCTTTCTTTTTGAACAGTTTCACTTCGAGATTATCCAGAATCTCAGTTTCAAAACTACCGTAACGGGGCCACTGTAGGACACCGTCTTTCTTCGTATATTTTACCCAGATGTCATTATAACTAATAGGGCCCACACCATGCTTCACGTAAAGATCATATATAGGAGTTCCAATTGGAGGAACCGGACACGAATCCTCTAACCGGGAATCCCTAGAACAACCACAACCAAATATCTTTCCAAGTCTGCTAAGACCAGGCATCTTTGCTCACTAGTCTAGCTTCAAACTTCAAGGGAAATCTAAAAACGATAGCCTCACAAATACACGAGTCCCTTGGCTTTGGGGCCTGCAGATACCAAATCAAAGCGATCCACAAAGGGACACCAAAACAAACTAAAGACTGGGAGACGCTCCACTCATACTTAACTGAAATGTCGATGGCGTCACCAGAAGACCGTCTATCGTCTCGCTCTACAAATCGTCTAGGCTCCAAGACAGGGCGACAGTCAGGGCAGCAGTCCTTCGTAGCCGCCGGAAAGCGAGGAACCTCGCAGCAAAGACTTTTGGACCACGACGACATACAGGGGTCGATGAAGTGGCAGGCCTTCCTCCAGAATTTCCACACGAAGCTCTCCACAACCTTCGGGCTTGGACCGGTACCGCTGAAGTCGCCCGACGTTGGGCGCCAAATGAAGGACCAGGTTTTTAGAACCTAGCGGCGCAAAGGGATGCCTTTGAGTTCCCCTGTCTTGGTAAACAGAGACACGGGACGCTTCTTGATGATGTCAAAGACCAAAGTTTATTGGCTGCACCCAGGAACAAAGATCTACGAAGCACAACACGGGTGGTTCGCTAGAGACTTCACAAATTCAATGAGCTGAGCATGGTCTTTTATGCCAAAAATCACATTCCAAAGGTGGCATCAGTTACATACAAACTAACCAATCACATGGTGACATTTCAAACATATCGCATGACGACAATCCCGCTTTCCGTTGTCCAGCCCACAAGAAATGACCAAGCACATTCCAATTTCTTGTTCGATTAGGCCGGACAAACCCATCATAAAACCTCAACCCAAATCAGTGATTATGTTGTAAAGGAAGGAGCAGAAACAGATTGGAAGCAAGATAGAAAGGTGGGTGCAGTGTACTGTAAACTTCGGCACGTCCTGCTCTTTGATCCATATCTGACCAGCTGCTTAACAAGGAACTGGCTCAGCAAGGTCAGCCTCGGGCAAGGAAGTCAGTTCGGCCAGGTCATTCAGAAGTCAGCTAAGGGGTACGTGTCCCAAAGACTTGCTCGGCCGTAGTCATCGGCCTATGTGAGGGCAACCACACAAAATGGCTGCCACACACAAAATGGAACCTGAAGGTTCAAACAAAATCCCTAAATACATAGTGTTCTCATTGATCGATGAATGCGAAAACACTCGTACACACCGCACTCGTGATTTGCGGTCCGCTGACACCAAAATTGTCTATTTCCAACGACCTTTATTGAACGGGGTCGGAACCACCGAACCTCAGACCCTCAAACTACGGAACTACAGGCGCTGCCGTGGCCAGATCCACTAGCTGACTGGAAGGGGGTAGTGCAGCTGGTGCTGACTGAGAGCAGCGTTCATGAGAGCGCTCTTGATCTCCATTGTCCTGCACGGACATCTTGTGGCCCTCTCACTGTTCAAATCTGTTCTCTGGCGAATGCTTGTCTTGTTAGGTATCTCAGCACTGTGTGTTTTCCTGCACTGGCTGTCTTTTCTCTCTGTTTCTTTGTATGGATTATGGGGCAGATTTATGTTGGGAATGCGCCACGTTTGCGTCACGCAACTGCGGCGTAAACGTGGCGCATCCCTACGACCCATTTACAACTTGACGCATCTAGGCAGATGCGTCACGTTGTAAAGCCCTGCGCCACTTGTGGGTGTTCCGGCGCAGGGTAGGCATTCCGGGGCAGGTGCGCCTCGCAAAAGTGGCTGAGTGAAATCTATAAGATTGCACTCAGTCACTTTCAGGCCAATGCTGCGTTAAAACCCTGCGCCTGCTTGAAGCAGGCGTAGGTCTTGACGCACCATTGTAAAGATGGTGCACCCCCGAGCCTTGCTGGAGCTGCGTCGCGCTTGCGACGCAACTCCAGCTATGCGCCACCTTTACAGCACAGATGCGTCACGCATCTGTGCCATTTTTGCCCCATGGTGCGCCTCATTGTAAATGCGGCGCACCATGGGTGGCGGAGCAGCGGCGCAAAATAACTGGCGCATCCCTGGGGATGCGCCAGTTATCATAAATCTGCCCATATGTGTCTTGTGCCACTTTTACCTTCTTTACAGTGTCTTTTTTTTTTAGCTGTTGCCACCCTTTCTTGCTTTTATGGTGGGCTCTTGACTCCTCCTTCAATTTTAATATTCTTTTTTCTTTCTGCTGTGGGTGGTGCTCTGCTCTGCCGGCTCCATTTGGAGCCATTTCTCCCCTCCCATAACTGCCTGTCACACGCGGCCTCTTCGTGCTCACCTTTGCCTCTGCCGCACCTGTGGTGGCGCTCCTTCTTCTCTTGAATGGACCTCCAGCTCTTCCCCACTCTGCCGCTCAGCTTACAGCTGTCAGCACGTTGTGCCTTCGGGCTCTCTCTCTGCTGTAGCACAGTGGTGTAACGAACCTTGAGGGGGCCCCCCTGCAGGGTAAGTGAAGGGGCCCCCTCCGGACTCAATCTAGAGCTCCCCAGCAGAAGTGCAGTGCCGACGGGGTCCCCTGGAGGTTGAGGGCCCCCCACACCACGGGGGCTGCAGGGGCTTGTGTCACGCCCCTGCTGTAGCAATGCTTCATTGCATGCGCAACCACCTGCAGTCCCGCTTCCTCACTGCTGCGCTGACGGCCTGTGGGTGCCTCACCACGCTGTTGCTTCATCCCTATGCGGTGAGGCAGGGCCGGTGCCTGCCTGACCCACGCTTCCTCATTGTCCGCTGATGCAAAGCCAGTCCCCGCACCTCTAGACCAGTGGGACATGCGTATGCCCTCCCTCGCTGCTCCCTCCACAGCACAGCTCGCTCGACGCAGGGAAAGAACCCTCTCGTCGCCAATGTCATGACCTGCACCCTGGGTAGGGCATACCCTTATTGTGTACACCGGACACACATAACCAGACATGTAGGGGGTTCCATGCTGGAATCCCGAGTGATTCTCAGCACCTTTATTTAATACCCCCTGAGCCGAGCCCTGTCCCTAAGTTGTGTCTCAATACAAATTATGGTAGTGGCTGGCTAGCTCACTACACCCCTCACACCATTTTTAGCCTGGTTTCAGGCTTAGCCATAGAGGCAATTCTCCTGAGGTATTTGCCCAACGATACTCTGCATTGTTCTCATACAGAGTATTGTATAGTTGCATAGGGAAAACCTGTATCCGTACTTCCCCTATGATAAAGTGGCAACTCCAGTCACTACTGTGAAATCGCATGGAGAAAACATTCTCAATGAAAGAGAAACAAGCAGAGTTTGATGGGCCGCACTCTGCTCACCTGCAACTGAACCCAGGAGTATCAACTCTTTCCCAATTTCCCCTGCGATTCCTTTTTGAGGGAGGGGCAGGTAATACTACTTGCCTTACTGTGGGATGGATAAGAGGGCAGAGTGGCAGTCCCATGACCATAGAGATTGTCCAACAACCAAAGAGATTGCCCAGAATGCGGGGGCAATATGATTGGTTGTTCCAGATTAAAACTGACAAAAATGCACTTTCTGAGCTGTCTTAGCGGACCCGGGAAGTTGGCCTGGTAATTTTATCGAACATTATAGGCCATCCAAGACCATTCACTTGTCCTGAATGCCGAGCCCAATCTATGCGGCCACATGACGGTGGCTGAGATCTCCTGAAACACCCCACAGCTTTTTAGGCTGCTTTTGAGGCCAGAAAAAGCAAATGGACTTCCAGGGCAGTGTGAAGGAAATTGCACCATAGGGAATCAAATGATGGGTATCAGTATTCTGCCCCGAAACAGCGGTATTCACCCCAAAGTACTCATCAGCCAGGGGATTCAACAGCAGGTAATTCCTGCCAGTGTAATCTTCTCCACCATCCATCCATACACCTATCTATCGAAAGAAAAGGATCAGAGTTCTCCAGTTAGGATGGTCAGTTCACACCACAGAGCTCACACCTGAGGCGGTGGTGCTCAAGAGAGCTGTGAAAGCTACTGTCCTGATGACCTTGGCGGGTTCTGTCTTGCTAATACGGACTTACATTGTTGCAATATGTGCTCTGCAGCATCTAGAAGAGATAGATTACACAATAGAGGATTTCTATTTTCCTAATTAAAAGAAGCATGCAAGTTTTAACAATATGGAAGTACAGGTACTCACTATTTAGAGCACCTGTTTGCTTCTGAGAAGTGCCGTACTCTCCCATTAAATATATTGAACGTGTGCTGAGAAGTGCAGGCACTCTCCCTTTCAAGTTCAGGTATTCAGTACTGGACAGTGCCTGTCCATTTAAAGCATAGGTTTTGTGAAATAATTTTGTGAACACTTGGGTAAACAATCTAGCACTTCACATATGAAAGAGGGGTATTGTATTGTATTGTATTGTATATTGGATTTATATAGCGCTTATCACCCAGGGGTCTCTAAGCGCTTGCCTTGGGAACCCGTCCTGGCTTTTCTCTGTGAGATAGCCCCTACAGGGCATCCCCAAGGTGAAAGCCAGGCAACCCGCCGCAGGGGGCCGTTGTGGAAATTAAGCAAGCTTAATGCCCAGAGTTGCAGAGTGTGAACCCATGATTAGGTCAGGCACCGAAGCGAGAATTATCGAGTCCGTGGACATTTGAGCTCAAGACCCTGCCGCGTCAGGAATTGAACCCTGGTCCCGGGTCTGACCTCTGCTTCAGGGTCTGCCTGCTCTAACCAGTGAGCCACACTTCTCCACAAGCAAATGTACTCTGTGCGACCTGTGCAGTAACCACTAGAGGGGAGAAGAGTTCAGACAGACCACAAAGGTAAGCGCTAGGGGTGAACCCTCTCTACCATAAATAGAAAATGAGAATTTTCAAAATAAAATGTTATCAATTATGATCAGTCGGGATGTGGGTCAAAATATGGCAAAATATGGAGCTGCAACAATTAGTGGAGAGGATGTGGCGTAAAGGTCAGAGCTGCCGACTTTAAAACTTGCGGAAACAGGTTCGAGTCTCGTTGTCAGCTCAACATCCTGTGATTCTGGGCAAATCACTTAATTTACCCATGCCTACCAAAACAAGCATTTGGAATGCAATAGGTCTCGCATTACTCAATGGTTGAGGTATTGGCAATGCATTATTATTTGCTATGCCAATAGCTCACACTTTCATTAACCCTTTCTGTGCTGGTGATGGAACCACTCTGTCACCAGCCACGGCCGAACTGTGCTGGTGACGGAATGGTTCTGTCACGTCCCGGCCCCCGCGCCTGTGCGGCATCAATTCCGCGCCTGCGCGGCGCGTTATATTGAGTGGGCGGGCCGTGACAGAGCCACTCCGTAACAAGCACAGCGCGCCCATGGCTCGTGACGGAGTGGTTCTGTCACAAGCATGGCGGCACCGTGCGGCCCCCCTTTCCCTCCCAGCACCACGGTGGAATTACCGCCGCGGCCAAGGGGTTAATGCGAGATCTATTGCATTTTTTTTTGCAGTGTAGTAATAATACAAGACAATCGGAAGAGCACATATGGGCGACTTACCTGAATATTGTATGCATGTCGAAATTGAGAGTAATATGTGTGAAAAAGGAGTATTAATCACCCCCGAAATATGGATCCATGCTCTGGACACACAATTACAATTACACATCATTAAGTTAACTTAAAAGGCAAACAATACTGTATCCATTGCGATGCCATTCATAAGGAGATGTGTGACTCGTGATGGTATCTATCACAGCATATGCCTGCCCAGCTGTTTAGTGGAAGTGCCAAATAAGTACCCTTACAGCATGATTTAGTCAATCCTCCCGCCTAGTATGGTAAGCACCCTAAAAGAGGGCCACAAAAAACAGGGCGCAAGTTGCACAAGTATGGCGGCAGAACACCTGAGGCTTTAATGTCACAAATCCAGAAACATTTCACTGTAAAAATGTTAATAGGACAGGAATGAAAAGTATGTTGACTAATGCTGAGCAAATTTATTCTGCAGCCTTTTATGCTCAATTATCCACATTAGGTTTTGACTTTTGGAAAGACAAACATTGAGACAAAAACTGTCTGGGGCACAAAAGACTGGCAGGTGCAAGGTTTAGAAGCCTTATTTAGAGCCTGCATCATCCTAGAACAAATAGTGTTCTTAAATGAAACTGTTCAAAAGACATCTTGTCTTGGCCAGGGTAAGATAAAAGATTTAAACAAACCGTCCATACCTAAACCCACACCTGATAGTAATGGAACTACAGATGAGGAGGTAGACGTAAACTACATTTTACAACAAAACAGAACTAATCCTGATTGGAAAAATTGTTAATCTGGCCCACAAACACAAATACTTGTCAAGATAAATTCCTGAACAAAACACAAGGATTCACAGTAAATAGGCCAGATCCAAGACATGTCCAGAGACAACATCCAACTTACAGTGTAGGAAAACTGTGCCTTGAGTGGCTACAAAAATCTGCACTCCTGGATATAAAACAACACTTAACTTTACTTAAAGATGGCATTGATTTGAGAGAACTCTTAATGGGACCTCACAAACCACGTCATAAATGTTTCATATACACCGGTATATACTCTGATTATAATGAAGCATGGAAAGTCACACAAATGAAAACTGCAGAACGAATACGAGAAATTGATCGTAATAATTTAGAGAAAGCTCTCTCTGTAGTTGACAATGGGTGAACAACTCTGTCACCCAGAATTTATTCTTTGGACAGCATTGTATCCTCTACCATAGACATAATGGAACAGGACTTGCTAATGTTACAACATGACCAGTCTTAATTGCGTTCTGTAATGCTGCTAGGCTGGACGTTACAAAATCTTCGTTCAGGCTATGTGCCTTAGCGTCTAATCAACACCAAGCCATTGTTTACTGGATTTAACCTTACAGATAAACAAATCTCTTTGGCACAGAGGGGAGCAGACTATACAGTGCTGAGCATAGAAAAACTGGAGAGATTACCATTAACTGTTTCTGAGAAACCAGCCGTTGAATGGATAATACATGGCACCATCACGATACCAAGGACGATTTTCCAGTTTCAGTATTGCTTAAAACACATACCAGCAGGCCTGTATGAACGTTGGGTAAAGAATACATAAAGTCGATCTGGGATTTACCATACAGACATAAATGTTGGAGAGGGGGTAAGGAGGTATTTTTTAGTAGTAAAAATTGCAAAAACGCACTGAGTGGTACACTTCTATGTCAGGGCATTAATATGCAAGGAGCCTGCGATGGTTCTTCCAACAACTTATCATGCCACCTGCAGGATTCCCCGGCAGCAGTGATAGATCCAATTTTTAAGCAGCTTTCCAATGGGAGCTACATAATGTTGAATGATCAGAGCTGTTGTGGAATGATGCCAGGAATAGCCTATCTCGTTAGTGTGTCAGCCAGGGCCACTTGTTGTATGCAAGTATTGTTTCCTAAAACTAAGACAGACGGGGAGTCGCCGTTATGGCCTTCACTGAAAAGCTCTTCTATACAAATTGATACTTTAAGCAGAATGAAAGCCATTCTTTTACAAAAAACTGTGCCATTGACCTCGTCCAGAGAGACGCATGATCTGCTAGTTGCAAGGTCTTCTACAGAGATACATGCCCTATTATCAACAAACTGCCCAATACATTTCGCAGAAATGTTAGGTTGTATTTTAAACATGTCTGATACCAGTGGTATTGTACATGTATTTAAGATGATTTTTTTGGGACTGTTAGCACCCTTTGAAGCAGTCCTAGGCATTTTTCCAAACTTCGTGCACTCTGTGTTCGACGGCCTGCCTCTCATCTTGGGACTCGTAGCAGGGACACTATTTTTGTTCCTTCTGCTCTGTTATGGCAAGTCCAGACACCAGCGATACTTAGATTACCATGGAAAACGCTCTTCTGGCATTCCAGTATCATGAACGATTAACACAGATTCTTGGCTTGGCTCGTTTGAGAGATCTGAATACCACATGGTTCCTGTCATACAGACCAATCTGCAAGATTGCATCTAACCTGTTCTATGATGCCTGCTTCGTGGAGAGGAATGCATGTTGGATATCTGTCTAACACTTCCATCAGCAATGCCAACGGATGTTGAGTCAGTACTGGGTCCGATAACGGCTCATGTATTGTGTTGCCCCCAGCGGCTACCAATCCTGATGACGGCATCCATCGAGGTCTCACCGGCAACTCCAGCTGAAGGTGAGGTACGCGGACCACCAGGCACACAGGTACCATCTATTGCGAACATTGCTAATGCGATTGACGCTGACGGCGATGCTTCTCTTCTGTGTACAATTGATCTACTTAATGAAGTGGTTCAACTTTCATCTACTGTGGTAGACGATTTCTTTGCCAGCATAGACAACTTAATGTTTTCTCCTGACACCGAGAATAACTTTTGAAATTAGCACACAGTGGACTCTGAATTCAACCTTCGCTTTTCAAAACAAAACTTCTAACTTTGTAACTGTATTTTTCTACGATTTGATTTTGACTTTTTTTTTTCAAAAATGAACTCTGGCACTAAGTAATCTGCTTGAAGTAGAACTATTCTTAGAGAACAATAATTCTTTGAATACTTTCTAGGAACAATATTGTGCTTATGTACAAACCAAAACAGTTTATATATTCTGCTATGGGATGGTCTCGACTTTTTATTCTGTGACTAAGAACCATTTCATACATGTAATTTCATGATTAATTCCGTTAGCATTTCCGATATCACACTATATATGCTTACAATGAGATCATTGCTTTTAATGCATACTGTACAAATGCTTATTTTTATGTGTCCAACCATTTTCAAATGCATTTAATGTATTTTTGGGTGGAATTGTAAACGCATGCTTTAGATAAGTTTTTGTGCTTAGAATTTAGTAATGTCAAACATAATAAAGTGGAGTGGGTGTTGTATAGCATTTTAGGACCCTAGTGTCATTTTCCCGATTCATGCCCGTATATAGGTACTAGCAGCCCATCCCAATGTTGTCCGAGTATGGATTGCTGCTGGCCAGTAGATAATTGTTTTGTAGGGTTTCGTTTTGATAGCATTTCTTATCTGTGACAGGCCTGTAAAACGCTGAGTACATCTTCCAGGGACTGCAAAGAATCCAGTCTGCAGCAGCCAAACTGGCCCTTGTTAGGACACGGAGTTCCTCTTCTACCATGGCTTTGAGACAGCTTCATTGGTTGCCCGTCAGAGAAAGGGTCCATTTTAAAGCTCTGTGTTAGAAACGGCATCCCTGGCTGGCCAGGGCTTGCGCCAAAGTCAGTCAGAGACCACCACTCCTAAGTCAGGGCAAGGGAGTTACACGCCAAGATAACCCCTGATCACCCTCTAGGTAACGTGGCGCGAGCAGCAAGGCTAAACTTCGAGGCGGTATGAGTTAAGTATTTGCGCACGCACCCCAGCAACAACACCCAAGGCCCACCACAAAGGAAACTTCACACAAGGTTATATAAAAAAATAGCCTTTGTATTATAGTAAAAAACACATTAGATAACACACACAAACTTTACAATGTGCCAACAGGCACGGGCAGAATTTACAAGGGATTATGTACAGGATAGGGCCACATGGACCACTGTCAGGGGTAGGCACTTGTTAGAAATAATACATGTAGGTATAACACTTAGCACATAAACATATAATGACTAGCACCAAAATTGTAAATGCAGCACACAACCAGTAATCACTGGTAAAGAGTAAATACCTCCTACGCAACCCTAAACACTGTAGAAAAATCACGCAGGGAACTAGGACCTTATCATCAGGACCTATGAAAGGAAAACAATCACCTAAGCAGGTCACATTTAGCAAAGGTAATAACATAAACAATCCTCTAAGCAGGTTACTCTTAGCAAAGGGGATAAAACATAAAATACATTGCACATGAGGCATTAAAACACATTCAGAGGTGCAGGTTAGAACATTTGCACAAGAATCACATCAGTAAATAAATCACCATGCGCAGGGTGCATGTAGCACAACACTAGAATTGTCCCTCAGGCCAACTGTCCTCGCAAGGGGCTGAAATGCCCTGTGTCTCAATGTCAGGCAGGCTGCGCAGGCAGCCAGGAACACAAACCTAAACGTGGCAATTGCCCATAAAGTGCTGGGCAACTGGTGCAGGAAAAGTTAGGGCAACGTTGGAGCCTCGTGGGCTCAAGAACAATGGTGGGGAGACACAGCGTGGGAGCCACGGGGCTCTAACCAACTCACTGGGCCCCCCAAGAGCCTCTCAGGGCTCGTGAAGCAAATAGGCACTTCGAGCCTCTCTGGGCTCAAGGAATAAGTAACTGCAGGCTGGGAGCCTCACTGGGCTCGAAGAACAACTGCGGGCGTGGGGAGCCTCGTGGCTCAACAAACAACTATGCCCCTCAGAGCATCGCAGGCTCGTAAATATACATTGCCCCCAACTTCGGGCACGTTGGAGTCCCTCACGGGGGACTCAGAACAAATAATGCCCCAAGGATCATTGGAGCGGCCCTCTGCCAACTGGGGCCGCTCGGGAACCAAAAGAGGAATGGCCAATGCCCCACGAGCCTCTCTGGGCTCGAAACCACTAGGCGCCCTGTGAGCCTCTCGGGGCTCTAACACAACCGGAGTGGAGGGGCGGGCACCGGCAATGTGCCCCGACGCCCTCCTCCCTCCACTCGCTCTCTCAGCCCCACTCACCGGACCTCCTGGCAGCAGCACGAGGCTCCTCTTCCCTCGGGGAGCCTCAGGGACTCGGCCGGCTGCTTCTCTGCTACGGGGGGCAGGACTTCCGGTTGGCCTCGAGGGGGCCGCGCTGCAATTGGTCAGCCGGCCCAATGCTTCCGGGTCGTCGTGGGCAGCGCGGCGGCCCGTTTTAGGCAGGCAGGCGGGGTCTCAGTATCCGAGGAGTGGGCTCCCTCGTGATAAAGATAGAATCCAAGAACGGGGCAATGCCGGGTGGGCACTGGCTTTAAATGATTAAATAAAACAAGGTGGGCACTCGTAAATCAAATAACGAGCGCAGCAAATTCGGCAGATGCCGGGTGGGCACCGGCTGGGCAACAAAAGCGCTTCCAAGCGCAATAAGTAAAATAAAGCGCTCTCTAGCGCTAGAGGCAATCCACAGCGCTCCCAAACGCTAAAGGGCAGAAAACAAAGTGCTCCCAGGCAACAGCAAAGCTCCAGCAAGGTCTGGAGGCAGGCAGGGGGGCAAGGCAGGGCCAGAGCCAGCTCACTGGGTCTCCAGGCAGGGAGACAAGCCAAGTAGCGGTCCTCCTGGCCCCAGCAGCAGCAGCAGCCCCCTCTGGCAAGGATACTAGAAGAGAACAGAACCAGATTGTATGGGGACACAGCCCCTTCTTATACAGTAAATTCCTTTGTCTGTAGGAGCAGGGTGGGGGAGAAACCGGTCGCAGCTGGTTTTGAAGTACCCTTGATAGCTCAACCACCCATTTCATTCACTGGCAGGGCTAGGGTCATCAGTCGCACTACAGGGGGTGGAGCCAGCATTGTGTGGGGAAAGTTCAGCCCCATCAGGGACCAGGTGCACTCCTCCCAAGCCATCAACATGCTAATCTCACACTCACCACCGGGCAGACCCATCCAGCCTTACTGGAGCCAGGCTCACCAGCCAGCTCCAGCCAATCACACGCCAGGCATATTTTACATTAATATGCCAAGTCCTAGAAGTGGCATTTCTACACATGACACACACATGCCACATACACCATTGCGAAGCATTCATTCTCACGAGCTCGCACATACCAAATTCGAGTCTGCGCTCCCCACGCATCAGGAACTACCAGGGACGGAGACATTCCCCATGCATTCCTATGGGAGAGCAGGCCAGCCTAACTACATGCACGCACTTTACTCTGGGACACAGGGAAAAAGTGCGCACAGACCAGAAAATCATCCACATAGATCATAGATTAAAAGCAAAAAGATTAGGGATGAACCTGCCAGAAGGGCCAAGTCCAACACTCTGTGTATGGTTTTTCGAGCTGTGCATGAGCTTGGCCCTGTCCCCCTACAGGAAAGGTTCATGTGGTATCATCCCACAAGGCAGCTTCGCTCTTCCAGCGCTGGCCTGTTGACGATCCCCTGGTTTAAACGGGCCAGGCTTGGAGGAAGGGCTGCCTTTTAGCAGGGTTGGCGCTCGCCTATGGAACGAGCTCCCTCGGAGCCTCAGATTAGTTAACTCTCTGTTAGAGTTCTGTAGGAACTTAAAAACCTGGCTCAATCCCATGTTTTAGCTCTTGTTTCCTTCCCTCTGCTGCGACCCGCCTCTACTCTGGTCATGGATAGTTCTTTAGTCTGAAGCACCAGGATACCCGTAGGGTAACAGTATGCGCTATACAAAAGCTAAAATCAATCAATCATTCAACAGTGTACTGCTGATTTACTTAAGAGTGCGCGTTCAGTAGTGTATGAACTCGAGTTTCCCTACTTTATTTTTCCTTGCAATATTATATAGCGCGAACTCGACAACATGGCATGAGCACAATTTACATTACAAAAGAACACATTCATTTGTGGTAGGCACGGGGAGACAAAGCGATTTGCCTGGAATCACAGGATGTTGAGCGGATGCCGAGATTTGAACATAGCTCCCCATCTCTAAAGTTCGCAATTCTAGAACTTGTGGCGGGAGGTGTGTCTAAAAGTGTATGTCGGTGCTGGCCCTAAATGAGAGAGACCTGTGCATTTTTCAAATGGGTGGTGAAAAAATATGAGTATGTTGCTGGAGATGTGGACCGCCTTGCCATCAATGTACTTACCGGGGGAGGGTAAACACCCTTTATTCCGCTACTTTCTTTCCGCATACCATCACTCCGCATACTTTCATTACGAAAGTACCTTGACTCCGCAATGCCATTATAATGCATGGCATTACATTTTATATGCTTTTACCACGCATACATTTACAACAAAATTCGTTGTAAATGCATGAACGATAAAAGCATGTTTTTTTAAAATGTTTGGATAAGGTAAGTATGGGTATAGGGGTATATGTTTTGGGGTGCTGAGGTATATGTTTGGGTATTTTAGGGGTTCAGATATAGTTTTGGGTTATAGGTTACAGGGGTAGTTTTAGGGTTTAAGGGTAGGTTTGGGTTTTGGGGTACAGGGGTATTTTAAGGGTTCAGGGCTAGGCTTGGGTTTTGGGGTACAGGGGTATTTTTAGGGTTCAGGGCTAGGTTTGGGTTTTGGGGTAGAGGGGTATTTTAGGGTTCAGGGCTAGGTTTGGGGTCCAGGGTTATTTTTAGCGTCCAGGGCTAGGTTTGGGTTTTGAGGTACAGGGGTATTTTTAAGGTTCAGGGGTAGGTTTGGGTTTTGGGGTACAGGGGTATTTTAAGGGTTCAGGGCTAGGTTTGGAGTTTGAGGTACAGGGGTATTTTAGGGTTCAGGGGTAGGTTTGGGTTTTGAGGTACAGGGGTATTTATAGGGTTCAGGGCTAGGTTTGGGTTTTGGGGTACAGGGGTATTTTTAGGGTTTAGGGATCAGTTTGGGTTTTGGGGTACAGGGTTTATTTATAGGGTTAAGATGGGTTAGTGTTTAAGGGTGTTGGGGTATTTTAAGGAGTATGGGTGGGTTATGATGATGGGGTGCAGGGGTATTTAAAGGGAGCAGGGTGGGATTAGCACACGATATGAGACACGGCATGAAGGGAGGAACGTACCACACTCCCCTAGCGTTTATCACACGCCCAGCACACGCCCACAGCACAACGCAGACACGCCCACAAGGGACTACTTTGCTGGCAAGGTTCTTTTACCTTTTAAATGTATATGGTTTGGGCTCTCTCTTTATTATATTAGTATGGATAAATCACCATATCCTTATATAGGCATAGAAATCACAACCATATTTAGACATAGCTCATGCAGTCCAAATACGGCATGGCTACTTCCACTAGTTCCAAAAATCCACAACGATTTCTTGGAAAATTTGGCTTCAGCAGTTAGGGACTTCCCCTTGCTTGAATAGTGACTTGTCCAAGAACTCATGGAGTTTTCAAAGAACTGAGGCTCTTTGATGATGTTATTATGTCCACCTTTACGTCAAACTCTGCACCTTCAAATATGCCCACATTTGCCCAAGAAAACACACAGTGGTTTGGAGAAGTTCGACTATCTACTTGCCCGACGCATCCTGATACAGCAAGTCCCGAAGGAAGCCGACCCTCCAGCAGACGCACTGAGAGAAACGCTGTCTTTTCTCTTGCCGAGAAATCCAGCTCCAGTGTTTCCAAGCTCCCCTTGCAGGGTGTTGGGAAATCGAGTCCTGAGACAGAGAGATAACAGACCTCCTTCATTCTAAACCAAGGTACGGAGCTGATTAGACCCTAAGAAAACTCTTGGATAGATCCTTGGTAAAAAGAATACTAAACTTATGCTACACCACACTTACTTCTTCCCTCATACGAGACTTAGGTTAGGTACATCGGGGTAAGCGTATTTTAGGAGCACCAGTTGAGTACTTTCAGTCTTTATTTATTAATGCATGTATTTTATGGCTTAGAAACCATACCATGCTTTTACAGTATCATTTTATAATAATTTTCTTGCTGTACACATAATAGTTTACAACCAGTATTACGATTGTAGCAGTTAATTTCTTCTGCATGAGAAAGAAGACTGTTCAATAAATACTCTTTTATTGAAAACGCCCGTCTCTCTATTTCTCTGCACCTCTGATGAAATGAAACATGCACGAATGACTGAGTAAAATATCTATCTATTGTTTCCACGACTCTGAAGATCAGTTTTATCTTGGGGAAACAAACTTGTCATGTTTATACGGTTGTCAGAAACTAATCCCTTCTTGTTTATTCGAGAAAGTTTCTAGTGACCTCTGAGCTAGCTGGCACTCAAAATTAAGTCTAATATATTCGATAGAGACCTAGTAGACATAAGTCCTACGTCACATCTATAGGATATATTGTTCCAATGCGCAGAGCCTATTGGGAATATAGGAACTACAGTACATGTACGCACACAAATGTACACAAATTACCCCTTGCTGATTTGTAAATGTAGTCTACTTTTCATAAATGTATAACTTTCTAGGATAGCTCATGGATTTCTCACCTGCATCTTGACTTTTGTATGTTGGATGTTTTTTATCATTTTGGTCTTGTTTTACTCAGATAAATATTGGCTATTTTATTAAACTGGTGTGCTTGTGAGTGTGTGAGTGTGTGTGTGTGTGTGTGTCTATGTGTGTTTGTGTGAATACTTTACTCATTGCCTTAGCTTAGCCTGACTGCTCCGTGCCAAGCTAATAGAGGGTGAGCACGTGTAAACTTTTAGTGTGTACTATACGCACTCTAACTAGGATTGCAGTTGTTCTTGGATCGCGTGCCTACCTCTGCCAACCAGAAACCCGATATCTAACAGTGAGACTTAAGGTCTAGTTCGGGGCATGAAGAGGGGGCCGGTGTGACTTAAGGTCTGGCTAAGCATGAACAGTGGGCCGCTGGCCAGCCAGTTCATCAGAGACTATTCCCTCTGCTCTGCAAAGTGAGAATCACTAGGTACATTTAGAAATCCTAGCCAGGGCAGTAATGGTTTTGCTTTCTTCAACTAATCTGCTTCTGTGCCATCCCTATTGCAGACAGTGAAGCTTTGCCAAGTAGGTTCTAATCTAGATGTACACATTCTGCAAAGTTATTTGTTTTCAAGAAAAAGCTCCCAAATCACAAGTCTATTGTTAAACAAACAATGACCCTGATGTGCATGGAGTTTTTTCCCTGTGTTTGGTGGCCATCGAGTAATTTCTCTGCCTGGGACCACCATGCTTCAGACTGTGTTCCTGGGCATGGAAATCTAGAGATGGTCATTCTACCCTACATAGTGAGGAATGACTGTCACAATGGCGTACCAGCCAAGTGGCAAATGTAGCTTTCCATTACTGGTTTCTGATAATGGAGCCAGAGGAGACTCTGCTATCAGAAATCCAGCATTTCTCCAGACTCTAAACAGAGCGGGAGAAGAACAAACTTACAGATCTGTTTCTATTTTCTGATACTTATTAGCATTATTTTTTTATTTCGACAATACTTTTTTTACAAAGACCATGAGGAATGTAAACAAATGACCCCTTGCTGATTTGTAAATTTAGTCTACTTTTCATAAATGTATAACTTTCTAGGATCATTCATGGATTTCTCACCTTTTTCCCCCACAAACAGCAAGTAGGTTAAAACATAGACAAAATAGAATACAACTTAGAAAAATGCTAAAACTCTGGTAAAAAGTATATTTTGTACAACTCTGACTGTTCCTGTTAGCTGGGAAGATGGAGATCTAAGCCCAGCAAATATTTTGTTGATGCAATTTTCAGAAGAAGGAAACATAAGCTGTTTTTTAGAATGGAAAGGTTGATATATTTTGCATACTTTTTTGGTTTCTTCCAGGGAAATCCACAAATGGGTATCTTTAGAATCCCCAATATGTGCGGGGAAAAAAAGGATGCACATTTGGCCTGAATATCTTTTGTGGAAAAAAGTTATGTAGACCATTTTATATTAAAGACTTGCCCAAAACGGACCTACTCCCTGGAGGGAGTAGTACCTTTGCTGTATAGCAGAGGAGGAGGCTTAACTACTTAAACCCGTTTAATTTCTCCTGTGGCCATTGTCATGTTAAGATAAAGGCAGCTACATAGAGAGTTTGAAGGTAGGTATCAGAACCATTCAGAACATCCATCTTGCTCAAATGGGTCATAATAATTTATCATGAAGAACAAGATTTTTGTTAGGAGCATAAACATTTCGCTGTTTAAGGAAATGCCAACTTGCACTGAAGATATGGTGAGCTCTGGATAATCCAATATCACCTGGTCACATACATACATGTCATCTGTAGTGAGCAGGAACACAGGTAAGTAAGTTCAATTAATCTTACATTTATTCTAAGACAGGAGAGCGGACACAAGGTCCTCCCAGACTCAGCCAATCTCCCAGCTACTTCGCTTTCTAATCCCAACACAACCTGGCACTCTCCATACGCACTCTGTGATCTACCTCGCGCGTGGAGATAATGCTGAGAACACACCATCCATCACCCATTCAAACTAAAATCTAACTTCATCAATTTCCTTCAAGAATCCCTCTTTCCCAGCCTAATGTTGTCCCCAACAGTATATTCCTAGCTTATTTTGTCATCAGTGGGACAACGCTAAATGGAATCCAATCAGCATCACAAACAATGACAACCTTGTCCAGTTAGCGAGGTATTTTGGCTGGTATTCCTCGCGAAATTACCAATTCTGTGTGTTTTAACACCTACATGTTCTGCCTTGAGAAGGTGGCCACTGTCTGCAAGGGGGCTGGAGTGGGGCAGGGGAGAGAAGGTGGGTGTGAAGAGCGGATAAGGAAAGGGGGAGGATGTCGACTTGTAGAAGACAGCAAGCTTTTCCAGCCAGCAACATTATACCCTGTTTCTGTACCCAAATTGCGCAGCCAAAGATAACTGTGCAGATCAGATTTCCACCGGGAATTTCACTCCGCACAACTTGTAATCATAGCTCGTGACTTTAAATCTTCCTACATAATAAAAAGCATTGAAATGACGACGGAGCAGCAATCAAAATGTGTTTCAAATTCAAATTGTTGCATTTATGCCATCGTCTTGGCTCACGGAAGCAATTAGTAGAGATGTGCAAGACATGTTACATAGGGTGCAGGAAATTAACTTCCAGAACTTTTATGAATACAGTTACTAATCCTAGTTCTTGAAGTTTTCTGCATATGGGTGTCGTGGTAAAATGTGAATGCTTGTAACCCTTTGAAGTTTTTTTGAAAAAAAAGATCTCCAATATTTCAAAGTTGCCAGGAAAACAGTTTTAAAGTTAACTCAAAAGAAAACAGCGCATCAGTTTTCAGTGTCCATAGCTCTTATGAAGGAGAGATACAACTTTGTGAGAGCACAGACGCAGGAAAGTGATAAACTCTTCAATTATGCTTAGGCCAAAAAAAGGCGTGCAAGTCAGACTTTGCTCACTTAATAGAAACTGTGCACACCCCAATTCTATAACTGGAAGCCATCCATATCAGTTGGCTATGCTCCGACTCCTACACGCGGGAAAACTCCAGTTAGAGTGCACGCCAGCTTCCAGGAAGGATGAGCTTCCACCAGCTTCGAATGCATTTTTTTAGAGCACAAAATCATTGGTAAGCATAATTCTGGAAAGTTATTTCCTGACATCTTTTTTCAGATAGATATGTTTTTTTACATCTTTTTTCAGACAGATATGTTTCAGGAGGCAAATACGTAATGTGCTTACGTATTTGAACATTCTGTAATGCTACTACAAGTTTCATTCTGTTCTTAATAATTACTCACTCTCTTTTTGATTTGGTAAAATGAGGAACTTTCCCCAGTGAGGACAAACGAATACGTGGTTTTGCTAAACACATAGACTTAGATATTTGCTGGAGAAAATATGTGTAGCCAGCAAATAATTCAGCTGCTATTAACCAAGAGTCAACCTAGGTCAACAAAACAAACCTATAACTTTTGCGTTCATGGAGTAACAATCTCTTTGCCCAACCCAAGTCAACCATGCAGATGAAAAGCAAGTGATAGGTAACATCTACAACAAGATCGGTCCATGAGGACCACATCCATGCCAGGTTTTCTTTATTTCCATCCATGATAAATGTACATAGAATGAAACGAAATGGATATCGCTTTACCTAGCAATGGGTTATCCTGTAATTGGAGCATTGGTCGACCCTCCTGGACATGCGTTGGCCATCCCATGTACACAACATGCTTTCAGTCCTCATTAACGATCATTGGGTGAGTGTACACCTACACGCTAAGAATCTCTAGAAAGATATTCGTTAGTTTATTTTCCATTCAATCTTCTTGCAATTTTATGGAGTGGGATCTCTTCTCCATTTACAGCTGTTGCCACTGCCTCAATACAGTGGGCAGCTAGAAGGAAAGTAAAAACAAGAGGAGAAATGTGCCCACATAAGACTAGAGAATGAGGATATAATCAGACAATCGCTGCTGTTTGGAGGAAACCCGAGGGGCATTCAGGATGCCACCACTAGCGAGCACGAGTTGCCCGCGAGTGCCGCTACCCACTCCTCATGAAACATGTAAGGGATTAGGCATCAGATAATCACCCTGCTCTGCTTACACTAATTCATCCTGCAGGTTGTACCTTTCAAAAGTAGAAGGTTAAAATGGGAATGTCTTCTTGCTGCAGTCTTCCGAATTTCACAAAACAGTGTTCAAGCTCTCTGTTCCTTCAGGTCACAGAGGCAGCTTCTCGGCTAAGGCTTAGGAGTGTCACCCCACTGCTTTAAAGCAGTGCAAAGGGAACATAAAATGATAATAAAGGAACATCATTATGATTTTTCTTCAGTATTGCAGTTGCAGCAAGGTTAGGTTAGGACAGGGTGGAGCTGGGCTCCCATGACATTGAGGGAGGAGGAGTGTTTGCTGCACCTTAAGTGCGCATGGCAGTTTGGTCGGCCGTGCGTGTCTGGCTGGCTAAACCAGCATGCGCACTTTGCATGTTCTCCAGCAGCTGTATTGCACAGCCTGGATGGAGAACATGCACAGGCTCCCAGTTTCTATCTGAGCACCGAACCACGGTGCTCAGGCCAATCACAATGCGGCTACAAGGCAGCATCATGATTGGTCAGGGGAGTCTGGGAGCCTGGGTGCTTCTGATAGAGCGCGCAGGTCACCCGACTAACTTTTATTACCAAATAGTGCACACTTGGGTCCATAAGAATATTTCCATTACACATTAATCAGGTAACCTACACTCTACTACCAGCAATTCAGTTTCTTACCAATTATTACTGTGTACCTGACTTACCAATCCTCGTCACAGGTACCTACGATCACAATGGATCAAGGAGCTAGCTGTGGATGAAGTAGACAACACAATACAATATACAATTTCAAATATAGTTGTACTCTTTATAATAACCACACACTCAGGAAGTTTTGAAAAACCTTTATCTAATTATCATCATCATCATATGCCATGAGCCAAAGATTGACACAGTTCAGACTGTTTATAACTAGAATTAGAAATATTGTATATCTATGAATGAGATTAAGAATCATTTCATAATTCGGAAATAAAGGGAAGGAGAAATGAGGAATACGCTATTTTAGATTAACAGACTTTCACAATTCCTCTAAAGGCAGGTAAAGAACGGGAACATACTAATCAAGTAGACTTTCGAAATTCACTAACGGTTCAGAGGAAACGAAACTTATGCAATTTGATTTATCCAGATGTGCTTATTCTATAGGGAGGGTAAGAATGGAACATAAACTATATATGCAAACGTTTCAGTATTTGACTAAAGGTAGGTAGAAAAGTGGAACATGCTAATAAACAAAAATGCATGAAAATCTCATGTTATGGAAAGACAGTGGAGAAAAAGGAACATATGCAAATATTCTTTATTTGAGATGTTAGAAAAGGAATTTAGAGAAACGAACACCCACACCCTTTTATATTTACCTAAGATAGGTTGAAGACTAACACTGGCCACGGGTCAGTTGGAAAAGGCGGGAAAGGACCCTCAAGGACTTAGGCTGCCAGTAGGCGAGCAGGTACAGCTCATGGACAGTCAAGACAGGATAACCCCAGGATTTGGATCGGGACCGGGTTCACCAAAGGGTAGGACCAACACCCGCAGCTTCGGTTGCAACTCCCTCTCTGCAAGGAATCTGCCAAAACCCCCGATTGCGTTCTCGAATCTCCCAGCAAAGTGCTTCGCCAGCACTTAAGGTTCCCAAAACCCCGACTGGGTCTGTGGAAAAATACGGACAGAGTGCTCCGCAGCTCTCTGTATCAGTCACCTATAGAGTGCGTTGTGTCAGTGACTGGTCAGCTATTCGGACAAGTCGGACAAATTCTCTAGCTAAACCTAGGCTAGTTATACTGTTTTTCACGTCAGTGTACCACCCCCCAATGTTGCAAGTGAAAGAATCCCCAAATTCTGATTGGACAAAGGAGGAGGTTAAGTCATCACACCACCTAGATTTTAGACTTTCTCAGGCTTAATATTCATTTTTATGCCCACCCCTTACATTCTAGTTTCCCATGGCATATGTTTTACAGAGGACAATGGGGTATACAGCAGTTTAATACAAATGTTGCGATCTGAGGTACAGTTCAGCTTCGTCCTGCTGGGTTACAGGTCGGTTCCCAGGAGCATCTTGGGCGAGGCTGCCAGCTGGCTGGGTTCCACTGCTGCATGGCTTTCTTTTCCCCCATCACGTGACTGGTACCATACGGGCTTCCAAAATGGAGTAACAAGCGCCTCCCAGGCCCAAAGAATACGATAAATGAAAAGCAAGCGAAAACAATTTAGAAACACAGAATAAAAGATTACACTGTATACCAGGAAATGGCTATACTATAACCCTTACTTTATAATAACTATTGCATTAAGGTAAGTACAGAACAAACAGCTTTGCAAAAGTGGCAATGCAAGCTCGGAGCATGTGAGAACATAAAGCAGCCATCTTTAAGTGCATTGCGCATGACCAACAAATTCCCACCAGAACTGCGAGTGCGTCACATCACATGGGTATGATCGACGCATGCGCAGACTAAATTCCCGCAAAGCAGCGGCCATTTTAGAGGCAAGCGTATTACGATTAATAAACACATAAGCAAGCTTCACTGGGACACCCTGTGTAGTGTAAAATGTGCAATATTAGTAAGACAAACAGGTTGATTTAGTCTATTAAGGTTATCTGAGGTTCTTGATACAAGCAAGTCGCTTGCTCCATCACTTCCTGGTTCCTGTGTCGGAGGAGAGGCGGCAGCTGGCGGCATGACCAGCAGGTAAGGATTCTGTATTATTATTATTTTTTCCTAACTCCACCATTTTTCCCCACCCTACCACCACCATTCCCTACCAGCCGATACTGCATAGTTTACCTACTGAGGTCTCCCATGCAAGGAATGGCAAACCCTGCTGGGAATAATGCAATAGAGTCCGAAAGCAATTCATTTAATTTTTCAATTAATTTATTTATTTTGTTATGGTACCCCGACGGAGGTCCACAAAAAAACACCAACAGATTAAAAAAGATAATTTTTACATACAATACAAAATTCTTCCTTTATACATTGCTGCCTCCTAAGGGGAATTCTTTTATCAAGCGTACTGTGCAATGTGCAAATAGTGCAATATGTACATAAGACAATCAAATATCCAACCAGCAAATATTATGACATAGGAGATAATTACTATTAAAAGTTTCCTAATAAATAGACAGAAATGTTTTAAAATATTGATATATCTTATAACAAACCATTTCATTCAAAGGAGACAGAACCAAATATCGGGCCTCCTGGACAGAGTGAATATTAAATTCGATTAAAAATGGCTTTAAAAACACACGCCAAGCACTTTTCAACTTTGTACATACAAATAAAACATGATTTAGATCTTGGATTTGTAACTGGCACATTTTGCAGATTCTCCTCTCTCTTGGTATTTTATCCCAGATACCAGTGACTTCTCTTAGGGAAAGCAAATTAAGTCTCAGTAGGAGCTTCAGCCTTCTGATCCCGTGAGGGATATTCCAAGATAATTAAGGCTGTGGTTTATACCTCAAGGCGCTCCCACTGACCACCTCATTACCGTCCTGGACTGAATTGAGGCAGCATCTCTCCCCAAGCTGATAGAGGATATGGACTTCTTTAAAAGCTGTTTCAATACAAGCTTAGGCATAGGAGAAGCGGGGTTCAGACTAAGACCAAATGTTTCATTTGCCTATACAAAGGACCTAAAAAACATTGATTGATCTTTTAGTGTGTCGAAAATTTCTATTCTCAGGGCAGCCCTAAGTGTACCCTCCTCCCCCCAAAAGAGGGAGTTACCCCACCGCAGAGCCGCTGCCAAGGATAAAATAAAAGACAAAACTCAACCAAATTCAAGACGTAGCGCATGTGGGGTGGCCAAAGAGCTTAGGTTGCAAATTTGACGCAGGAGTCCGAAAGCAGGCAGAAGACTACCAGTATAACAGGGCCAATTTCATTATGTTTTTCAGAAACCAACCCTTGTGTGAGAAATTGGGATGTTACTTGAGTAGGCTATTAACTCTCCTCAAGCACCAGCCACAATCCTTGTCAGGGTAAACCACCTAAGTCACAAAATTAACCTGTGCTTAACCCACTGGTAGCTTGGTGCAAAAGCACCCAGGCTTTACTTAGTTGCAATTTGGAAAGTTTTCATGCAGCACAAAAACATTAATAAAGTGAAAACACAACACACGAAAACACCCATACCATTTTAGAAAAGTAGAGTAATTTTTAATACATTATTTGACACCAAAAAAGCGCTTAAAACATCAAAGTGGTAACTGCGGAAAACGAGTCATGGGAGACTAGGTCAAAGTCAAAAATATGGCCAACTATGATGGGGATACAGAAGTGGATTGGGCCCCATCCACACATACCATTGTTAAAAATTGTCTTAGAAGGTAAAGTTTCAGAGTGGCAAGGCTGCACTCGGTGTCCGAGGAGGAGATGTCATCATCAGTGAGCCACTGGATGAAGGTGCAGTGATGATTTCCACGTTCAAACTTAGGGGGAGAGTTACCAAAAATTCAGGCAGTGCAGCGCCCTGCAAGGCTGTGCTGCATTGCACTACAGGACTGGGGCAGGAGAGTGCCATATCTTCAGAGATATGGCTCTCTCCTCCCCAATCCCTTGCGCTGGTGCTGATTTGAGCTGCCGTGCGTCACGCATACACCTAAGCACCATAGCCCTAGGGTGTGTGCATTAGTCCAGCATAGGTTTTGTATGGGAAGTGTACCCTTCCTGTATAAAATACGATGCCCAAACACAATGCAAAGTCTTTCCCACTTTGCATGCGTGCTGCACAGTGTAGCACGCATGCAAAATTGGAAAAGGAATGAGAAATTAAAGCATTTCTCCTTCTGTGCGCCTACTTGAAAAGGGCACATTGCTCCACCCTTGGTACGCCCCCATGGCCAAAGTAATGCAAAGCAGCACTATGCGCTGCTTCACATTACTTTTCCGTTATGTGGGAAAAAATACTTTGCAATGCTTTGCATCACTTTTGTGATGCAAACACAGCATACAATCAAGGTAAATCTCCCCCTTAGTCTCTTTTATGGATATAAAACATTTCCAACATGGCAAGGCTGGATGGAGGCTGCAGCGGATGAGGTCTCTAAGAAGCTGGATGCCCCTTTTGTGCAGGATTTGCTGCTGTAAAGTACTGAGTGGGTGCTGCCACGAAATCAGGCCAACCGGCAATGCACCTTGTGTGGATAGACAAGCAGGTTAGTCCCGATATCCTCTCGGTTCTCAGAGCAGTTTTTAGCCTAAAAAGATTCAAAGTACCAATTTTTGTTTTCTGGTTATTTGGGCATCTTTAGCACCACTTCCAAGAGTCAAGGATTAGAGAGGCACCACTTGGAGGGTCACGACTCCCTGAGGCTGGATCCAAGTGTGGGTTCAAGATGACAGTAGCCTTTTTGGTCTCTAAGGAACTGATCAGGAGGCCAGCCAACCTGCCCTCTAAGCCACTCTGATAGTCCTGGGTTCAAGAACAGGGCTCAAGCAGCAGGACAGTCTTCTGAGGGTTCAAGGCAGGATTCAGGCACCAAAGCAGTCCTCCTAAGTGCAGCAGAGTGGACTTCCAAAGTACACAGCAGGCAGTCCTCAGAGTCCTTCCACAGGTGTAGAAAGAGAACTGGCACAGTTTTGTAAAACGGGTATTGAGCATGTGCTTCCCCAAAAATAAAATTGTACAGCCCAATAAAAGTGGCAACTTTTCTTTTCCTCCCCAGCTATTCAGTGCCTTTCTGGAATAGTCCAGATAATCCACCCAAAACTAGTTTGGGAGTTTGTGGCTATCCCTGAACCTATGACAGTCCTTTTCAGGGGTCAATCCAAATGTCAAGACAAGTGTGGCTTTCTTAGGAATATACTTTGTCTGGTCATCCACCTCAAGTGTAAGAAGTGTGCCCTTTCCCACTGTACACCTGTGTTTCCAATAGCTAGCCCCCAATACATCTCTGGGAACTTGTGCAATATCAGGGTACCTCCTAGACAGAAAAACATTTGTCTATGTCATCTCCCACCACATAACTGGGCCTCAGGTCTTGTGGTATGCAGACCCTCAACACGCTTGGAACACTGAAGGCATGCTGCCACCATCACTGCTTGACTCTGAAGATTGCCTTACCTTGAGCTCCTTCAGGCTTTTCCCATGCTCCAGCAGCAAATTATTTTCAGCCAATGCCCTCTCAGCCTTAGCATTCTCTTTGGTCAGGGCTCTCTTTTCCTAAGGCCTTCTTGCCTCTACTTCTGCCTTTTCCTGGCCAAGGATCTCTCTGCCCCCTCTGCCCTTTCTCTGGCCAAGACTCTTTCTACATTTATCTTCTCTGCTTCCAGCTTTATCTTGGCTAGCTGTATTTTGAGCTCCCTCTCCACTTTCTATGATCCAGCTACTATGGGGGCAGACCCCAGGTAGGCACACTGCTTCCTGATAGGCCTCCTTTGGGGATGAGTTATTTTCACCCTGCAGCTCAGGACTCATGTTTGGATCGTCCTCAACATCCAAATGTATTCCCTTTTCCCAGGATTGTCCTCCTTCGGTGAGGCCTGCAATCTCTTGACCTACTCACAGGCTGTGAGGACTATCTGGAGGTCCACCTTTGTAGCCTTATTGCCTGCATTCAGCCCCCTTTCCTTGAAGAGCTTCTGCAGTTCAGCTCTGGTGAGAGTGTCAGTGTTGAGCAGCTCCATCTCCATGTCATAGAAAAGGGAGACAGGGTACTTAAATTTAGAAAAAGGAGAAAACAGTGAATGGAAAACTATGAGTGATGTCAACTTAGTGACCCAGGAACAGGCTGCAGGCACTAAATATAGCAGGAAATGCCAACTTTCAAGTGGCAGTTTCAAAATTGTGACTTAAAATCTGTCTTCACTATTAAAAAGGGTTTTAAAGTACAATGTCTCATACACCAAACATGAAAGTCCCACTTACTCCCAAACAAAAGTTAGCCCTTATTACATGTAATAGGGCAACCTAATAATATCCTATATGAGAGTAGTGAAAAAACTTTTTTAGGAGTTTTCGCTACCAGGACATGTAAAACTTAAAAGAACATATCCAACCTTTTATTTACAATGCATTCTCCCTAGGGGCTATCTGGGCATACTTTAGGGGTGTCTTATGTGGACTAAAAGTGGAGTTTAAGGCAAAAGCAAGGGGGTTATTTAGTCAAATTACCAGTTTAAAACTACAGTCAGGCTGTAATGGCCGACATGGGACATGTTTGAAGGGACTACTTAAGTGGGTGATATAATAAGTGCTGCAGACCCACTCATTTATAGGCCCTTGGTATATGGTATACCATGTTACTAGGGGCTTATAATTAAATTAAATATGCAAATTAGGTGTAAGCCAGTTTTAACATGTTTTATAAGTAAGTACATGCACTTTAGCAGAGGTAAAGCCAGTAAAAACAAATTCAGAAAAATAGGAGGGTCAAGGCACAAACTTTAGGGGAAGATCACCTTAAGACTGATAGGTCTGACACACTTCTTATAAAAAACTAAGGGGCATATTATCAAGAAAAGGCGTTAAAATTATCGCCGCTTTAGCGGAAGAAAACTGCAGCTTAAGCGGCGATAATGGGCTTGATAATATGCCCTTGTGAATTCCCATAGAAGCCCATGTTCTTGTGTGAACATGGGCTTCTATGGGAATTCTCTACGGCATATTATCAAGCCCATTATAATTTTAATACCCTGCTTGATAGAATGCCCCTAAATTGTTTGCAAAATGTTTCACACCAAATTGGTGGCCCACTGGCCATTCTGCTTTTCCGAAAGTGCTTTCGCCTTGCCAGTAAATGCACTTGCGGTGAAAAGATTCCCGCCAGGCAAGCAGGGACCTTTCAGTGTGGCAGGCCATCCTAAACCAGAGAGGTGAGGCAGATAGAGTCTATACCACCCCATGGGCTGGTGGGGCCCCTCATTTCTTTGATACTTTTACTAAATGTAACAATGCTCCTGCTATTCCTCTCACCCTTCAAATGAGTTTTAACTTCATAGCCAATAGCAGTTCAGTTATACAAACACAAAACCTTCATATCGGATGCCAAATATAATAGTTTTTTAATTCAGGTAGAAATCAGTATCTGTGAGATTCATGACAAAAGTAAAGAAAATAAAAGCAGTCTCTCAAAAAATGATACATGTCCTGCACCCTGACTAGATCTGCACACTCCCCCAACTCCTAAGACAACGGATTTCAGACTCACTTGCTTCACATCTTTCCCCAGTTCTTCACATCTCTCTAGTACATAATACTTATTCAAACATAAAAACACACAGGAGTTTCACATTAGTGGACGTGAGAATTTGGCAAATAAATGTGTTTATGTATAACATAGCCCCTGTTCATTTTTTCATCCAGCATTTGGCCTGTTCTTAATTCCTTGTTTGATATTTCCAAGTACAATCATAGACAAAAAATTTAAATAAAATGTTCAGTTTTGACCCTTGCTGCTAATTGTTTGGGCTTCCTGCATCCTTTGATGAGCAGCTCACTTTTCTACTCTGAACGAGAGTTTTCTCCTTGCTTGTCAATTCATTTTTCTATTTTCAGGCAAAACCATTATTGGGGCTAAAGCTGCCAGGTAAGGATGCCAATGGTGGAGCATGTGTGTAGTGTCTGCTCAGTATCAAACACAGACTTGCATTCTCCACACCACCAGAAGGTCTCTGTGTCCGTGGGGATTAGTGGTAGTAATGATCTCTTCAAATAAATATTACTTTCACGCATAGATGTTCATTAATAATCTATGCACTTGTTGTTGTGTCCTTTCCCCGTTTATTCTTGCCTACATGAGAGGCTAAACATTAAAAATATAACCAGAGTTGGATGTGGGCCCAACTTTCACCGGAGTTAAACCCCATGGGGACCTCTGGCTCACCCACCAAGGGCAAATGGCAGTGGTGTAACAAAGGCTCCCGCAGCCCCTGCAGTGCGGAGGGGCCCTCAGCACAGTACCCTGGTCTAAACAGCTCCTGAGTGGGTATGGAGGGGGCCCCTCCATCTACTTTGCAGGGGGGCCCCCTTCAACTTTCGTTACACCACTGGCAAAAGGTGGTCATACTGCTCAAGCAGAAGCCACGCACCAATTTAAAAACTCTATTAAAAAATACATAGAACTAGCAACAATATGTGATAAAATCTGAAAAGCAAACACTAAAATACATATTAAGTAGACTAATCCACAGGATATACAATTGATTAGCGAATGTAAGGAGAGATGTTCTTAATGCAGCAAGCAGCAAAAGTGACAATGCTGTAACTAGAAAAGAATTAAAAAAAAATTCAAACATTTCTAATAAGACACATTTTCTGAATATTTCATTGGTTGTGGGTTTTTAAAATAGCTGATTATGAATAGCTGTGTCAATCTAATGCTTAGCTTAGAGTAGTGGACAGTATTTCCTGTGCAGCCCGGTTGCAGTCATGGCTCTAAAAGCAACATGTCCTCACTGATGAAGCATGGCTCAGTACATGTTGGGTATCCTAAATAGTGGAGTATCTATCAATAGTGCAGGTGGTGCAGTGGCACCAGGGCCAAGAATAGTGAGGAGCCCTCTTTAGCCAAATCGGCAGGTTCATTTGCCATAAATACAGGGGCCGGGGCCTAGTTTTCTTGCTTGTGCCTTTGCTACGGCACCAACGCCAACCTAGCCAGTCACGAAGATGTGAATATTTTGAGCAGCTTGGATCAGAAGTCTCTATTAGAAGATCTTTATAAAGATCCTTGATCCTCAGTGGCCGGACCCATCAACCCTTACAAAAGATAAATCAGCAATGAATGAATGCAAGGTTGAACATTTTTTTGAATTTTGTAGTTGCTGTGGTACTATATTACAATTGCACATTCATTGTGATTTGCTGTAATGAATGCTTGAATTTTGTAGCAGTTGTGGTACGTTTGAGTAAACTTTGCGCTATTTTCTAGTACAGAAGTGATGCAATAGAGTGAAGCTTGTGCTATATTTAGCAACAGACATGTTTTGAGGCAGATTTACAATAACTGGCGCATCCCTTCATATCAGCACGGATGCGCCAGTTATTGTGTGCCATGGCTCCGCCACCATGGATGCGCGGCATTTAAAAAGCGGCGCACCATGGGGCAAAAACAGCACAGATGCGCCACGCGTCTGTGCCGTAAAGGCGGCGCATTGCTGGAGTTGCGTCGCAAGCGTGACGCAGCTCCAGCAATGCCTGGGGGGCCCTATCTTTTCAATGCTGCGTCAATGCTTACGCCTGCTTCAAGCAGGCGCAGGGTTTGGACGCAGCAGAAGCTCAAAAGTGACTGAGTGAAATCTTGTAGATTTTACTCAGCCACTTTTAGGAGGCCTTCCTGCGCTGGAACGCCTACTTCTGGCGCAGGGCTTTACAACGTGACACATATCCCAGATGCATCACGTTGTAAATACTCTGCACTATGGTGCCTCTTTTGCGCCGCCACTGCGTCACAAAAGTGATGCAAAGGCGGTGTAAAAGAGGCGCAAGGGGCTTGTAAATCTGCCCCTTTGGGGCAGATTGACAATAACTTGCGCATCCCTGCATATCAGCAAGGATGCACCAGTTATTGGGTGCCACCGCTCCGCCACCATGGATGCACCGCATTTACAATGCAGCGCACCATGGGGCAAAAATGGCAAAGATGCGTCACGCATCTGTGCCGTAAAGGCGGCACATTGCTGGAGTTGCGTTGCAAGTGCGATGCATCTCAAGCAATGCTCTGGGGGACTCACAAAAGTGACACAACAGCGGCGTAAAAGAGGCGCAAGGGGCTTGTAAATCTGCCCCTTTGTTTTTAGTGCAACAGCCCATCTGAATGTGCTGAATTGTGAAAGCATATGTGTAAAAAAAATACGCTTTCTCTTAGCAGATGCATCTCTGCACTGTATTGTATTACTATTGGTGCGAGGTTTGGCTGCGCCTAGCTTCAGGCACCTCTGCAACCCCCCCCCCCCCCCCCCCCCCTCACCCGACATCCGCGCTTCAATGTCTCATTTAATATCCCATGTGCAACCAGCTCCTGAAATGCCCCAGTGCAAGCACCACATACAATGTCCTGGCTGCAGGAGTTCATTCGTATGTTTAAGTATCACCAGCTCATGAAATGTCCTCTGTGCCTTCGGATCACAGAATGACAGAGCATCCAGGAGAAATTGTAACACACCAATGCCGATGCCGCTTTCAGCAGAGTTAAAAAACACGGTGGTCCACAGGCATTCCCCCAGCCCTGCAGAGGCTTGTGAGGATTTACGGAGGCCGAGCGCTGTCCATGGTGCTGATACGCCGCGGTCCTGCTCTGTTCTGAACAGCGACACCGCTTCTGTTTATGTCACGGGGCAGCACGTGAATGTTTTGAAATGAGAATGTTTAAGGCGGCTGGGGGTGTTTTTTTTTAATATGAAGTAATTTGCACTGAATTGCGCTTTGTTATAGTATTCATTTATCACACAAGGACGGCCAAGACTGGGTGAGTATTCAAGGCGGGCTGGAAATAAATGCTATTATTGTTCCTTTACAGTGCTACTGCTCGTGCCTTTCAGGGCAGATCACGATCTTTGCCGGGTGACTCCGTGTTGCCTCTGGTACTTAATAGAGCATGAACAGACCTGCCGGTACGCTGCAACATCAATGCCGTTTCAACTGTCAGGAGAGTTTGGCAATAAGGCAAAAGCACCGTTGTCCAAACACCCCCTTACCCCCTTACACCCACCTCCCCCCTCCCCTCAGAGGAATAACAGAGGATGGGAGCGGCTGTACATGGTGTGATTCCCCGCTCCGTGCGGCCTGACCGGAAATGACGCAGATCAGGTTCCTTGCAACTAGGCTGGATGACTCCATGCTCCCGTCAGTACTTAATTGATCATGGCAGCACCCTCAGGACGAGTTCCCGATAGTCCTCACATTGGAGGATGCACAAATAACTACTATAACGACTGGGAGCCGCCGTTATCAGCATTTTGCTTTCCGGGGATTTTCCACACAATGGCGCTCCAGAATAAGGTGGCCATCTTCAGCGCCTGGATACTTGCACAACGTGGCGTAAAGGCACCGAGGGCCCATCCCCACTGCTAATGCTCGTGCGGTGAACCTCACTTTGTGAACACCCCGGAGCGGTTGAAAAGGCCTGCAGTCGGCAGGGCCTAGGCCTCCACCTCGGCTTGTTAGACTTTCTCCCTACGGGGGAATACTTGGGTTCCCTGGCCACCTGTGACCGCGATCAGCCCTTCTGAAAGGTCTGGCAGTGCCAGCACCAGATGATCTAACCAGATACCAGAGAGGATGCATTGGAGTTGGGCGCCCACAGCCACATGCAGCCTACCCCTCACCCCTGACTCAGGATACCTCTCCAGAGCAGGACACCGGTTCCGTGATCTTAACCCCTTCGCTGCTAGGCCTTTTCCCCTCCTGTGCTAAGCCTTTTTTTGGCGATTTGGGGTAGTGCGCGCTTAGGCCCCTGTAACTTTTTGACCACATAAGGTATCCACGCCAAATTTGCGTCCTTTTCTTCCAACATCATGTGGATTCCAAGGGCGCCCAGGGTTTGTGGATTCCCTTGGAGGGGTCCCAGAAATTAACCAAAATATACTGAAATGTTTGTTTTTTTCAGAAAAATTGGAAAACCGGGCTGCAAATGAAAGCCTCTGGGTTTTTCCCTGAAAATGTTATCAAAAAAGGGTTTGTGGGGCTGAAATCTTCATTTTCTCAGCTTTTAGGGAATGACAGTCTTTTGTCAGAGAACCGACATTTTTTACACCGTTTTGGCATTTTTCTGGGGCAGAGCCTATTTTAGCTATTTTTAGAGCTTTCGACCTCCTTCCAGTTAATGGTAGAAATGAGTTTGAAAGCAATAATGGGTGCTAGAAAGCTGTACATTTTCGAAACGTAGACAAAATTCTAAATTCAGAAAGGGGTCATTTGTCTAAATCCATGAAGGTTTCTTTATAGAAACTAACAGTTAAATATTGGAATAATTGAAAATGTGTTAAAAAAATAGCCTTTTGTCTCAACGTTTTCCCCTATAACTTTTTCTAATCTTGACAGCTCTTGGAAAACAATATACCGTTACATCTGTTAGACCTTCCTGGTTGTGGGGATATATAGGACTTGTCCTTTCACCAAGAACCCGACGAACCCAGATCCAAAAACTGAGCAGCAACTTGCAATGGTGTTTTTTCATTTACTGGGTATAGAGCACTTTGTCTTGGAAAATGTATACATGGAAAAATCTGTATGAAAGACACCTATGTATTTCTGAATTGAGGACAAAATATAGAGTTCAGAAACTGTATATAATTGCACATTTTCAAAATTGGGAATACTCGTGTGAGAATTATTGGTCATTTTTCCCAAACATTTTTTTTTTACACAATGTCTTTCATTGAAAGGGAGAAATGCATGAAAGCTCAATTGGTAATAACAGTTGATTTACAAATCTGAATTACCCGAAGTCTCCTGATAAAAACGGTACCTCACTTGTGTGGGTCGGCATTGTGCCTGCGACAGGAAACGGCGCAAAATGCAACGTGGTCACACCTCAATTTTGCAGTTACAAATTGACTCTTTTATGGCAAAGTGCCTACCTGTAGTTTTTGCACCCTAGCTCTGCCGGCACCTATTGAAACCTAGCAAACCTATACATTTTTAAAAAGTAAACATCCAGGGAAATTCAGGAACGGGTGACTCGACTGCCTATCACCAGGTTTTGTTACCCAGAATCCCTTGCAAAGCTACGAATTTGACAAAAAAACACATTTTCCTCACATTTCTGTGGTGGAAAGTTCTGGAATCTGCGTGGATCAACAAATTTCCACCCACACAGCGTTCCCCCAGGTCTCTCAAAAAAATGGTACCTCACTTGGGTGGGTAGGCATAGTGGCTGCGACACGAAAGAAAGCAAAACGCAATGTGGTCGCACCTCAATTTCCCAGTGAAATCTTGTGCTTTTTGGACAAAGAGACTACCTTTTGTTTTTGAGTCCTAGCTCTGCCAGCACCTATGGAAACCTAGCAAACCTATACATTTTTGAAAACTAGACACCCAGGGAAATTCAGGATGGGGTGAATCGACTGCCTACCACCAGGTTTTGTTACCCAAAATCCCTTGCAAAGCTAAGAATTTGATAAAACAAACATTTTCCTCACATTTCTGTGGTGGAAAGTTCTGGAATCTGCGTGGATCAACAAATTTCTACCCACCCAGCGTTCCGCCAGGTCTCCCGAAAAAAATGGTACCTCACTTGCATTGTTAGGCATAGTGGCTGCGGCATGAAACAGCGCAAAACGCAACGTGGTCGCACCTCAATTTCCCAGTGAAATCTTGCGCTTTTTGGACAAAGAGACTACCTTTTGTTTTTGAGCCCAAGCTCTGTCAGCACCTAGGGAAACCTAGCAAACCTATACATTTTTGAAAAGTAGACACCCAGGGGAATTCAGGATGGGGTGGCTCGACTGCCTACCACCAAAGTTTGTTACCCAGAATCCCTTGCAAAGCTAACAATTTGTAAAAAAAAACACATTTTCCTCACATTTCTGTGGTGGAAAGTTCTGGAATCTGCGTGGATCAACAAATTTCCACCCATCCAGCATTTCCCCAGGTCTCCTAAAAAAAATTGTACCTCACTTGCGTGAGTAGGCATAGTGGCTGCGACATGAAACAGCGCAAAAAGCAACGTGGTCGCACCTCAATTTCCCAGTGAAATCTTGCGCTTTTTGGACAAAGAGACTACCTTTTGATTTTGAGCCCTAGCTCTGCCAGCACCTAGGGAAACCTAGCAAACCTATACATTTTTTAAAACTAGACACCCAGGGAAATTCAGGATGGGGTGACTCGTCTGCCTACCACCAGGTTTTGTTACCCAGAATCCCTTGCAAAGCTAAACATTTGAGAAAAAAAACACATTTTCCTCACATTTCTGTGGTGGAAAGTTCAGGAATCTGTGTGGATCAACAAATTTCCACCAACCCAGCGTTCTCCCAGGTCTCCCGAAAAAATGGTACCTCACTTGCGTGGGTAGGCATAGTGGCTGCGACATGAAACAGCGCAAAACGCAACATGGTCGCACCTCAATTTCCCAGTGAAATCTTGCCCTTTTTGGACAAAAAGACTACCTTTTGTTTTTGAGCCCTAGCTCTGACAGCATCTAGGGAAACCTAGCAAACCTATACATTTTTGAAAACTAGACACCCAGGGAAATTCAGGATTGAGTGACTCGTCTTCCTACCCCCAGATTTTGTTACCCAGAATCCCTTGCAAACCTAAAACTTTGACAAAAAAACACATTTTCATCACATTTCTGTGGTGGTAAGTTCTGGAATCTGTGTGGATCAACAAATTTCTACCCACGCAGCGTTCCCCAAGTCTCCTGAAAACAATGGTACCTCACTTGCATGGGTAGGCATAGTGGCTGCGACATGAAACAGCGCAAAACGCAACATGGTCGCACCTCAATTTCCCAGTGAAATCTTACCCTTTTTGGACAAAAAGACTACCTTTTGTTTTTGAGCCTAGCTCTGCCAGCACCTAGGGAAACCTAGCAAACCTATACATTTTTAAAACTAGACACCCTGGGGAATTCAGGATGGGGTGACTCGTCTGCCTACCCCCAGGTTTTGTTACCCAGAATCCCTTGCAAACCAAAAAATTTGACAAAAAAAACAAATTTTCCTCACATTTCTGTGGTGGAAAGTTCTGGAATCTGCGTGGATCAACAAATTTCCATGCACCCAGCGTTCCCCCGGGTCTCCCAAAAAAAATGCTGCCTCACTTGCCTGGGTCTGCCTAGTGCCTGCGACAGGAAACAGCGCAAAACGCAACGTGGTCGCACCTCAATTTTGCAGTGAAATCGTGCCCTTTTTGGTCAAAGAGACTACCTTTTGTTTTTGAACCCAGGTAACCCCTCTTGCAAAAGCTGGTGGTATTGACATTCAATACCACCAGCTTTTGCAAGAGGGGTTACCTCGGTTTTTGACCCCGTGCTAGACGGCCATCTAGGGAAACCTACCAAACCCACACATTTCTGAAAAGTAGACACCTGGTGGCTTCCAAGGAGGTATGGCTTGCGTGGATTCTCCAACGTTCCTTTACCCAGAATCCCTTACAAATCTCGATTATAGCTGAAAAAAAATCAGATTTTTCACACATTTTTGTGTGGGAAAGCGTGGCATCACTGGGCTGACACAAATTTTCTCCCACCCAGCGTTCACAAAGGTCTCCCGATAAAAATGGTACCTCACTTGCGTGGGTAGGCATAGTGGATGCAACAGGAAACGGTCCAAATCGTACGGTGGAGAATTAAGTTTTCAATTTGAGAGCGTGCGATTCAAGGAAATTGTGACAGACAATTTCAAGTTTGCAGGAGATTGTGGATAAAAATCAACAATAGAATTCACCAGAAAGACATGACTATAGACTTCCATGGTTTAATAATAATATCTAAATGTAGTAAGTTATTTATAGCTATAATGTACACCTTAACAGAGTTACTCAAAAGTCAAACATTCAAGCACGGCTATCTATTCCTCAAAGACACATACATACAGGTTGGATTTAGCACGAGGGCGAGTGATGGTTCAGTACATAAAATTTTATTAACAAGATATTTCAAAAAATGAAATGCTCTGTCAATAAATAAATGCATAAAAACCGAACCAGTGACTCGCAACTCATGAGCTGTAAAGCCACGACAAGGCACCAACCGTTTTACAGGCCATTCACGCACCTTTCATACCTGATACAAACCAGACCATTGACACCATCCGGAAGGAACAGCAACACATTACAACAATCACAATAAGGGACAAGGTACACCCTACTTCAGAAAGGGATAAAAGACAAACATTACTGCACAACCATCTAATCCGCAAGCACACACACATTCTGGTTGGATTTGGCACGAGGGTGAGTGATGATTCAGTACATACAATTGTATTCGCAAGTAATTTCACAAAAATGAAATACGCTGCGTATAATTGAAAGTATGATAAACTGAAACACTGACTCACAGCTCGTGAGCTGTAAAGCCACGTCAAGGCACCAACCTCTTTACAGGCCATTCATACACCTTTCGTACGTGTGACACATACAAAACATTCACACCGCCAGCCGCGGATCCATCACATTTCAACACTCACACCAGCAGACAGCGCCATTCAAGGGCCCATCACTTTCACAGGTCCACATATCTGACATTGCAGCAACACAAAATGATGGACTGCGTGGAGTGTCACTCAACTAGCAGTGTGTGTAGTGACCAACAGAAAGTAACTACTCACGCACTGCCAGCCGAGCGCCAGTCCCCCCACACCACCATCCAAGCACCAGACCATGCACACCGCCAGCCAAACACCACTCAGCGCACACCGACAGCCAAGTACCACTCGAAACACACCACCAGCCAAGCACCACTCCATGCACACTGCAAGCCAAGCGCCACTCCACACTCACCACCAGCCAAGCACCACTCAGTGCACAGACATCCAAGTACCACTCCACACACACCATCCAGCCAAGCGCCACTCCACACACACTGCCAGCCAAGCGACACTCCATGCACACCACCATTCAGCACCAGACCATGCACACCGCCAGCCAAACACCACTCAGCGCACACCGACAGCCAAGTGCCACTCCACACACACCACCAGCCAAGCACCACTCCACGCACACCGCAAGCCAAGCGCCACTCCAAAAACACCGCCAGCCAAGCACCACTCCGTGCACAGACATCCAAGTACCACTCCACGCACACCACCAGCCAAGCGCCACCCAACACACGCCACCAGCCAAGCGCCACTCAACACACACCACCAGCCAAGCGCAACTCCACACACACCACCAGCCAAGTGCCACTCCACGCACACCACCAGCCAAGGACAAATCCAAACACAACACCAGGCAAGCGCAAGAGCACGCACACCGCCAACCAAACACCAGACCACGCACACCGCCAGCCAAGCACCAGTCCACAGACACCGCCAGACAAGCACCAGTCCACAGACACCACCAGACAAGCGCCAAACCATGCACACCGTCAGACAATGAACACTACACGCAAACCAACA
This sequence comes from Lissotriton vulgaris, assembly GCF_964263255.1. Classification (NCBI taxonomy): domain Eukaryota; kingdom Metazoa; phylum Chordata; class Amphibia; order Caudata; family Salamandridae; genus Lissotriton; species Lissotriton vulgaris. The sequence goes on from NC_141687.1 coordinate 732,746,093, forward strand.
TCATACTTTAGTTTTTTTTTTAAATAAAAGTAAAACAAAAACAAATTGCAAATTGATACAAATCTACTAACTCAACAACTAAACTAAAAAGACTACGCAAATGCAAACTTTGAAACTGAACAATAAGACCAACCAGTTCACTTTACCACTCATTGATACTCCCAAAAATTCTTTTGCGTGTGGTACAATCTAAAACAAGCAGGTATACACAGACCGGGGTTTGAAGGGCAGTCAGGGCAGTACATACGAACCTCCTTCCGCAAACCTCTTCGCCAACAGACTCTACATCTCCAACTGGGAAAGTCTTTTGAGATTGTAGGAGGAATTGTATCAGGAAAGTGGCGATCGTTCAATCTGGCAATATCCTCCACCACTCCAACTCTAGGAACACTTGCCTGTTCCACTAAAACAAGGCTGCCTATTACAGACTCCTGAAACTTTTCAAAAGTCATCTTTGACTGGGGACAAGATTTCTGGAACATAACAAAAGCATTAAAGGTTGCCAAGTGGAAAAGATGGTTAGCCAACTTCTTGTACCAAATGTAAGCCTTACGAAGAGCAGCATACGGTTCCAACCTCTGATCTACTCTGTCAACACCACCCATGTACTTATTGTAGTGCATTATGCACACAGGTTTGCGCACTTCTGCAACCTGACCCCAAACAGTCAACGCTTTAGTGCTTTCATCATGTATTGTAGTCAACATGTAGACATCTCTCCTGTCTGAAAACTTCACAGCTAGAAGCTCCTCACAACGCAATGCACTGCACTGTCCCCGAGCAAGCTTTCGACAAACAAGTTCTTTTGGGAAACCTTTACGGTTTGAGCGGATTGTGCCACAAGCAACAGTGTCCACTTTGGCCAATTCCCTGAACAACCGCACACCAGTGTAGAAGTTATCGACATACAAATGATGGCCTTTGTTAAAAAATCCACGACCAAGTTCCCACACAATTTTCACAGTCACTCCAAAAGTCGACCGACAACCAGGGGGGTTAATCCTGGATTCCTTACCAGTGTACACCCTGAAATTAGAGACATATCCAGTCTCACTGTCACACAGCATATACTGTTTGATTCCATAGCATGCCCTCTTACTAGGAATGTATTGCCGAAATACCAAGCGGCCTTTGAACAACAGCAAAGACTCATCCACTGCAATTTCTTTCCCAGGATAAAAGATCTCAGAAAATCGATCAACAAAATGATCAATGACAGGCCGAATCTTGAAAAAACGTTCACAATCAGGGTGATCTCGTGGCAAAGTAAGACTATTGTCAACAAAATGCATCATCCGAAGCAGAAGCAAATACCTATCATGACTCATGACCGCCGGAAATATAGCTGTTGCCATCAAGGGACTAGTAGACCAATATGAAGCCATTGATGGTTTCCTAAGCAAGCCCATCAAAAAAGTTAAACCCAAAAACTTTTTCATCTCCTCCAAATTTGTGGGAGTCCACCGGGTAGCTCTAGCGTGGGGCTTAAGGCTGGCACTGTTCACCCACAAAACATTTTCAGCATACAAATTAGTCTGCTCTACAATCTCTGCAAAAAACACATCATCCATAAACAACTTGAAAAAAACAATAGGCAAAAAGTTTTCAGTGTTCACCCTACACCCTGGAACACCAGTAAATTCAGGCAATGCCGGCTGCAACATGCCTGGTGCAACCCAGAGGTCAGAACTTTCAACATCAAGTCTTGCAGCCGCAGGCTACCGCCCAGCTGCCTCTCGTCTCACTACACCAACTGGAAGTCTAGCAGCCCCAGGCTGAAGCCCAGATGTCTCTTGCCGCACTATTGACACAGCAATGTTCTCCGCAACCACAGGCACAGCAATGTCCTCCGCAACCACAGGCACAGCAATGTCCTCCACAACCACAGGCACATCATCCACACCAAAAGTAGCTTCATCAGCACTCAGAGTGTCTTCATCATCAGATGAAGCCATGTGTAGAGAAAACTCACTACCTGAATCTTCACCTCCCACCTCTGGATCAGAATCAGAGTCAGTCTCTGGACCATGGTCAGAGGAAGAATCAAAAAGCAATCCAACAACTTGCTGAGCAGTAATCCGGTGGCTAGCCATTATCCTTACAAATAAAGGAGCCTTCACAAACAACTCAACAACCCCAACACTGCGCAAAGTAAGATAAAAAATGTAAGCCTTTTTAAAAAAAACTATATTTAGAAAAAAAATACAATTCACTTACAAGACACAACTACACTCACCAGCACTACTCTGCAAAGACACAGTAAAGAGGCAACGATATCCCACTAGAAAGAAGGAAAAAAAAACTTACATCTACAGAAAGACACATCAAAAACAAATGCAACACATGTTTTACAATCACAACAAACAGAAACCAAACATACGCGTATTACTACACACTTTGCAAAAAAATCAATTACATTACAATTGAACAAAAAAGAGGTCTCTTACCAAACACATGCAACTACAGAAACAGCAGAACAACAGAACCACCAGTAACGGAACCGCACACTGCAACAATCTAAAGAGAAGAAAAAACAATACACATTAGAAGAAACAAAAACAACACACATTACAACAGGCTATGTCACAGGGTATGTCACAAATGGGGTGTCTGTCCCCAAGGGGGGAAGATTATAAATCATTATAAACGTGGGCCCCCTGGAAGCAACCCTACGGAGGGCAGAGAGGCCAAATAAAGACATGGCAGAACATACTTTTGAAAACAAATGGGCCCAAGGAAGCAACCCTTGGCCAAGGGGTCGCTCCCTATAAAAAAAAACCTGGAGTCTAGTGGGCTTTTCTATCCCCCCCTGGGTCCAGAAACGGTAAAAAAAACAGCCGATCTGCCCCCAGGGAGGGTAGAACCGTCTACAATATTTATAATGCCCCCTGGAAGCGAGCCTTGCCCAAGGGGTCGCTTCCTTTATAAATATAATCCAATCCCTGGTGTCTAGTGGGCTTTTCTGCCCCCCCTGGGTCCAGATGCGGCCCAAAAAACAGCCGGCTGCCCCCACGGGGGCAGAAAAGTCTAAAAAAAAATTTGGGCCACTAGGAAGCGACCCTTCCCCAAGGGCTCGCTTCCTTTTCAAATGCAAACAAATCCCTGGTGACTAGTGGGCTTTTCCGCCCCCCCTGGGTGCAGATCGGCCAAATAAATGGCCGATCTGCCCCAGGGGGGGCAGAAAAGTCTGAAAAAATATTTTATCCCCCTAAGGAAGCGACCCTTGCCCAAGGGGTCGCTTCCTTTATAAATATAATCCAATCCCTGGTGTCTACTGGGCTTTTCTGCCCCCCCCTGGGTCCAGATGCGGCCCAAAAAATGGCCGATCTGCCCCCAGGGGGGGCAGAAAAGTCTAAAAAAAATTAGGGCCACTAGGAAGCGACCCTTCCCCAAGGGGTCGCTTCCTTTTCAAATACAAACAAATCCCTGGTGACTAGTGGGCTTTTCTGCCCCCCCTGGGTGCAGATCGGCCAAAGAAACGGCCGATCTGCCCCAGGGGTCGGCAGAAAAGTCTGAAAAATATTTTATCCCCCTAAGGAAGCAACCCTTGCCCAAGGGGTCGCTTCCTTTATAAATATAAATCAATCCCTGGTGTCTAGTGGGCTTTTCTGCCCCCCCTAGGTCCAGATGCGGCCCAAAAAATGGCCGATCTGCACCCAGGGGGGGCAGAAAAGTTTAAAACAAAATTAGGGCCACTAGGAAGCGACCCTTACCCAATGGGTCGCTTCCTTTTCAAAGGTAAACTAATCCCTGGTGACTAATGGGCTTTTCTGCCCCCCCCTGGGTGCAGATCGGCCAAAAAATACGGCCGATCTGCCCCAGGAGGGGTAGAAAAGTCTGAAAAACATTATGGCCCCCCAAAGGAAGTGACCCTTGCCCAAGGGGTCGCTTCCTGCACAAATACAGATGCCCAAACACAATCCCTGGTGTCTAGTGGGGCATTCCTGGTGCACGATCACGACGCTGTGCGCGATCGTGCACCAGCAATGCCCTGCATTGGGACATCAGGGAAGAGGAAACACAGTTTCCTCCCCCCGATGCCTCAAGGCACCGAAAAACGCCCCCCCCCGCCCCACCGGAGCACCAAACACCGACCTGTCTGCTGGACGCGCTGGAAACAAATGGCTTCCAGCGCTTCCTGATGACGTCAGCGCGCGCTGTGTGCGCTGACGTCACCAGGAAGTGTGAGGGGGCCAGTGGTTGCCACCCCTGCAAAAATAACCACGATCACTGCACAAGGGGGGGAGCGCCAGCGCTCCCCCCCATGGCTGTTCTGATGACGGAGCGGTTCCGTCATCAGCACAGCCCAACCGATGCTGATGACGGAATCGCTCCGTCATCAGCATCGAAGGGGTTAAACAAATGCTGGCTCGTAGGATTCATTAGCACATGATCTGTTCCTTCCAAGACATATCAGGGTACTGCTGATAAACCCTGGTCCACCCATGGTCTGTGACCTTTCTGGCATGGGTGGACACCACCAAAGAGATCTGCACTAAAATGATAATTCTGGCTTCCCTCGGAGACGAGATACAGACTGTCTTTTCCCAAGGTCACAGACTGCACCAGGATCGCTCTCCCTCTGGATATTGACAGTTGCCAAGGATCAACTGTACACTGGCCCAGGATGGCATCTGTGGAATCAATGAGGTAGCTGCTCATCACAAAGGTGGTCTCTCTAGCTAAACCTTCATCCTCACTACAAGGACCTTTGGAAACCCACAATGGGCCTGATCCTCAAAAAGGTAACTTCGGTGGGTCATAGACTGGAGGCGATAGGTGGGAAATTGGCGGAAGTCAATTTGTGCTGAGATTTCTGGTTTAAAATAACCCTGGGCATAGTGGGTGAAGTGGGGCTATGCGAAGCACCACGAAGTGGGGGGAAATCTACGCCCACCCACACACTTCACGTAGCCCCACTACGCACCACCCGCCTTCCTTCCCGCCCTCTTGTAAATGCCCTCCAAATGATTTAAAACATTGTAAAATTAATTAAAGCAACTTACCTGACATGTGGCGTCCTGGGGCTCCCTCTTCCTAGTTTTGCGCGACTTCTTCCTGACAAATGCGCATGCGTGGGTGCATTTCTTGCGAGGAATGCGCATGCGCGGGCGCCCGTGCATGCGCATCGATGCTCATCAATTCAGTGACCTCTTTATTTAGCATTTGTTGGGCATTCATTTCTGCAACATTTCTCTTAGTAGGTGTACAAGCAGTGAAGCAAATGGAGCAAAGCATAGGACCACATTGTATACATGCACAGCATGTAAATAGTATCACCAATAGTATACATAAGATAGTCAGTAGCTTCCAGCCCCAAGTAATAAAGAGTTTCCATATCCAATTCGAAAAAGTCCATGTACCAGTCTCTGGGTGAATCTCCGCAGTAATCTTATGTAGTTTAGAGATTGCATCATATACTGAAGGCAAGTGATCCGGAATGAAAACACAACATCTGCTTTTAATGATGGGACATGCACCACCTCGATCAGCCAAAATCACATCAAAGTACCATACGACTTTGGAGTCCTAAAATTCCCGCAACTTGTAGCTCTTCTGTAATGTTCCCAAGTGCCATTGCTGTCTGATGGGTAACAGCTTCCACAACACGAGTCAATCGCCTTATCTTTCTACTGTTCAATGCAGCACCTACGAAGAAAAATAAGCCCAAGTTAAAATCGACATATTGTTGCAAAGCGGTGTCAGTTTGGTCAACTTCATCCATACTTATTGTCCTCTTATTTTTTTTCTTGGAAATGTCATTGTAAAGTTTGAAGTTGAACTGATACAATGCGGGTGCCAGAAACACAGGGGGCAACAGAAAGGACACATAGCAGACCCCAGACCACCCCACAGGTAGTTGGTAGTTTCCCTTATTACCACAAACGAAGTATGTATTATGCGAAGACGTAAAACTGCTGTTATTGGTACCTTCAATTGTCAGAATTGCAGTACATTCACTTCTCCCCACTGGAATTCTCCCAACACTACTAATACACAAGTCTGCTTTAGCTCTAGTCACAGAAATTACAAAGGTCCATTGTTCTTTATAGTCCTCGTATTTGTGAAAACATGTGGCATGGAAATATTGTCAGATTGGTACTCCTCCCATTCCCATTTAGTTCCTCTAGCTTGAGGGTAGCCATTCTCATCAGGATAACACTCTTTATTAAGGTGATAATTGATTTGTCCTCCTGTCATCTCTGTAATATTGGCCCTTTCAGAGGCAAACAAAAGCGCAAACCAGGCTTGACAAGAACCATTATGTGAAAAAAAGAGGAATTAAAGGTGTTCCTCCTTTCTTTTGGTGAGCAGGTATCATCCCACACACCCACCAGTTGGTAGTATTCGTGGCATTATGTATATAATGCAACATCTGGATGAATGTATTGTTTAGGTAGGATTGTCGATGCTTCTGCTCATGGTAGGGAAGCGTAAAGTAGTGGTGCTCAACTGGTACTGGAGTAGTGGAGATCAAAAGCTCTTGAACAGGAGCCACTTTCTCAACATACCGTGTAATTGCTGCCATAATCACCATAGCACCAACTAACCCTACAGCACAAATGATTTTCTTATTGCAGATCTTAGCAACTTTTGATCTTTCAGCAGACATGATTAGTTCATCGTCAAAAAAACATTTGTTGGAGCTCTTATCACTGGGTAGCCGTTGATTTCTTCACCAAGGGTCAAGACGGGTGTCACTTCGCCGGACTGATCCCCCCCTTGCCACATCGGCACTCCGTTTCACCAACCCAGGGCGGTAGCTCAACCAGTCCTTTTTGACAATGCAGGTTCTTTCCTTGGTCTCAGTTGGTATTGCGATGCTCCAGAAATCGTGTGGTCCGGGAAGACTTCCTCAGATTTGTCAGGTGGGATGGCTTGGTTTTTCTCCGTATCCAGAATCTCTTGATGGTCGGTCAGCACAGCAGGTTCCACCAAGGTAGGCGACACATGCTTGCAGTGTGTGCTATGGATCCAGTTCTTTCTGTTTGTCACTCGAACTGCTGTCCTCATAGCCAAAAGCACATGCTCTGGTCCTCGCCACCTCAGCTCTAAGCTGTTCGACCTCTTGAAATTTCTGACCATAACCTGGTCACCAGGTCGGAGATTGTGGGCCTCACCTGTAGATCTGTCAGGAAGAGCCTCTCGAACCTTTTGATGAATAGAGATCAAACTGTTGATTAACTGTGCCAAATAATCATTCATCAGAACACATGGTAGATCTATACAGGGTGTGGCTTAGGAACTTCCCAAATGTTCACCGGTCTCCCAAATACCACTTCATATGGTGTAAGGCCAGATTGTAAATGTGGCACCGATCTTATGGACAGCAATGCCAAAGGTAGTGCATCTGGCCACTTCAAAGACGTGGAAGCCAGTATTTTCACTAATTTCAGCTTCAGTGTAGCATTGTACCTCTCCACTAATCCTACTGATTGCGGGTGGAAGACTGCATGGAATTTCTGTTTGATCCCTAATACTTTCAGGACATGCTCAACAACTTGCCCAATAAAATGAGGTCCGTTGTCAGTCCACAAAAGTTTATAAACAACGGGGCATATTATCTAGATATGCGTTATATAACGTACATCGCACATTTCCTTATCGCCGGCAATCGCGGTATTTTTTTGCTGTGTTAGCGCGTAATTATCAATGCGCAACACGTAAGCGAAATTAAATCCGGTGATAGTCTGCAATATGGAACATTAGCGCATGAAAACAAAGTTTGTTTTCATACGCTAATGTGTGCCTTGATAATATGATGGGGTGGATTCAGCGTTATGATCCACACCCCCATGTTATCAATGCCTTAACACCTGGTCAGAGCAGGCATTGGGAGACCTGAGATAAACAAGTTTATCGCAGGTCTTCTTCTCCCAACGCCTGCCTTGGTAATAGGGTGTTCCCACCTCCAACCACATTTTACATGTGGTTGGACGTGGGAACGCCCACTTTGCATGTCATTAGCGATGTTTCTCTCTGACATGCAAAGTGGGCTTGAGGCAGGCGTTAGCATGCCCTTGTTAATAGGGCGCTGGAAGTATCGCCGCTTTCTCGGCACAATTCGCCAAAAGAGCGGCAATACTTCTGCTTGCTAATATGACCCACCATATCTAGGGAAAAACTCCTTTAGAAGCACCTTCGCTGTAGTGAGAGCTGTATTATCCTTTGTAGGGTATGCCTCTATCCATTTACTGAAGGCACATACCACCACTAGGACATACTTTAAGTTATTGCAGCTTTCAAGTTGGATGTAATCCATCTGCAAAACTTCAAAAGGTGCAGTCGGTGTAGCAAACCCTCCTGTAGGAGTTCATGTCCCTTTACCAGGATTATACTGCCAACAGATCAAACAGGACTGTGCTATTCTTTTAGCTGTACCAGCGATCTCTGGTTGCTCCCAGACCTGTGTGAGCAATTTCGTTATTGCTAGAGCTACAACATGTGCTGGCCCATGTGCCATTTGAACCATAGGCTGTAAAAAAGAAGCAGGCAATTTCCACGTATCCATTTCTTTGTTACGCCAACAGCCCTCACTGTCTAACATCCTTCTTTAGACCATTGCTCCAGTTCTTTCACAGAGGCAGATCTCTCTATACCTAATACTTCTTATCTAGCATAATGCCAATGTTCAGCTTGTGATTTCACTACGTACATGGATGAAGTGCTTCTTTGCATTGCAGTCAGGCATTGGCGGATTTCGCGGATCCACGATCCGCGAATTTGCGGATTCGCGGATCCGCAAAATCCGCGAATTTGCGGATTCGCAGATTTTGCCAATTTTTTTAATGGGGGGGTTCTTCTGTGCGAGTTCAAGTGCCTCTTGTGTGTATAAATGGTCAGAGACCGATCCGAGCAGCAGATGAAGAGAAAGAAGCTCCTGGTCACAGGAACAGCACGAGGATTGCGCTCGTGAAAGTCAAGGATACAAAGGCCTCTATCCAGCATGACAGCTGATTTTCGACAGTAGATTTGGGAAGAAGGCACACCTGCCCAGCCTCGACGATGCTCACGATTGTTTTTGGGCTGATGAATGAGTCACTGAATTTGAGCTTCAACTAGTTCCAGCGACCATGTGTGTGTTACTATGCAATCGCCCCGAAGGGCGCAGGGGTCCTTTGAGTGACCTGTCCATCCATCATCTTCCTGTAACTATTTTAGGATGGCGCCGGCAAGCTGCCAGCGCCATCCTAAAATAGTTACTAACTTAGCTTCACTAATAGATAAAATAAAGCAGGTGCTTTAGCACCTGCTTTATTTTATCTATTAGTGCTTCCTGTGCTTCCTGTGCTTCCTGTTGAAGCTAACTTTGCAACTATTTTAGGATGGCGCTGGCAGCTTGCCGGCGCCATCCTAAAATAGTTACAACAACAACTTCAAGCTTGAAGGCTTGAACTTTTGCCCCCCGAATTAAGCGTGAGCGCAAAATCCGTTCCGCTCGCGGATTCGCTGATTTTCGGTAAATTCGCAGGAGTTCATAGATTGCGGATTTACCGAAAATCCGCGAAATCCGCGAGCGGAACGGATTTTGCGCTCACGCTTAATTGCAGTCTCACGAGCTACGCGATCTGCAAAGGTGTTGCCTTGTCTTATCTTATCAATTACTTTAATGTGCGTGCTACACTCAATAATAGCGATTTTCTTTAGATATGTAATTGCAGTCAAAAGATTATGCACTAGTTCTCCGTGCATTATCTCCATCCCGTGGGATGTAAGAAAACCTCTTTCCTTCCAGAATAGGCCAAAATCATGGGCCACTCCAAAAGCATAGTGGCTGTCTGTATAGATGTTCACAAGTCAGTGCTAAGTTCACACGCTCGTGTTAAAGCTATTAGCTCATCTGCTTGAGCCGACTTCTGTGGTATGCGAGCTGTCTCCACTACTGTCTTAAGTGTCATAATTGCATATGCAGCTGAGGTCGTACCATCTGGTAACTTCAAACAGGACCCATCAACCCACAGTTCTCCATCTACATCGGAAAGGGGCGTATCTTGCAAGTCAACGTGACCCTTTGTCTGTTCCTCAATAAGGAAGATACAATCGTGAGAGTCTTGTGACTGAGCCTAAGTCGCTGGATATGGCAACAAAGTAGCTGGGTTCAGTGTTGCACATCTCTTTAAAGTAATGTGAGGGGCCAACAGTGTCAACTCGTATCCTGTTAAATGAGCACTAGTCAAGTGTTGCGTCTTGGTCTGATTCAAAAGCACATCTACTGCATGGGGTACTAACAGCAACAGTTTATGTGACAAAACTATCCCTTCACTCTGACGTATGGACACATCTGTTGCTGCAACTGAACGAAAGCACCCAGGCAATGCTCGAGCAACAGGATCAAGACCCGCTGAAAAATATGCACAGGGACGCTGCTTGTCACCTTGTGCCTGTACTAAAACTGACATTGCACACCCATCTTTCTCGTGTACATAGAGTGTAAAAGCCTTTGTGTAATCTGGAGCGCCTAACACTGGTGCCGAACAAAGAGCTTGTCGTGACTGACGAAAAGCATCCTGGCATTCATCTGTCCATGAAAGGGGCATTGGAGTGTCTTTAGTCAAAAGCGCTGGCAGGTGTTTAACAATGTGTGAAAATCCTAATATCCATTGCCCGCAGAACGAAGTCAAACCAATGAATGCACAGACATCTTTCTGAGTAGAAGGTACTGGTGTGTCTAAAATCGCTAGTACGCGATCTGGTGTAAGTGAACGACCATCCTTAGACAGAAGGTGACCTAAATAGGTTACCTTCGGTCTACAATATTGCAATTTCTTCTGTGACACTTTATGGTTGTGTGATGCAAGAAAAGAAAGTAGAGACAAAGTACATTTTTCACACTGCTCAGGCTTATCTGCTGCCAACAAGATATCATCACATATTGTATGAGAGCCACTCCTTCAGAAAAAGTAAAGAAATCAAATTGTTGTTTCAACGCTTGACTATAAATGCTCGGACTCTCAGTGTACCCTTGAGGAATTCTACAAAATCTATATGATCGATTATTCAAAGTGAAGCCGAACAAATATCGGCTATAAGGGTGAATAGGAATTGAAAAGAAAGCATTCTTCAAGTCAATCACAGAAAATGTAGTCGCTGTTGGAGGAACTAAGGTAAGCAGTGTCGTTATGTCCGAAACCACAGGGTACTGCGGTACTACAATCTTGTTGACTTCTCGCAAATCAATGATGAATCTGTAAATCCTAATGTCAGTATCTTTTTTCAAAATGGGAAGGATAGGACTGTTACAGACATTATAGGGAACTACTTCTACAACCCCTACTTTAATCAAATCATGAACAATACATATAAGTGCTTCTTCTCCTTCTCAAGACATTTTATATTGAGGCAATTGTGGCAATGAAGCACCCTCCTTGACACTAATATGCGCTGGCAGGTGTTTAACAATGTGTGAAAATCCTAATATCCATTGCCTCCAGAACGAAGTCAAACCAATGAATGCACAGACATCTTTCTGAGTAGAAGGTACTGGTGTGTCTAAAATCGCTAGTATGCAATCTGGTGTAAGTGAACGACCATCCTTAGACAGAAGGTGACCTAAATAGGTTACCTTCGGTCTACAATATAGCAATTTCTTCTGTGACACTTTATGGTTGTGTGATGCAAGAAAAGAAAGTAGAGACAAAGTACATTTTTCACACTGCTCAGGCTTATCTGCTGCCAACAAGATATCATCAACATATTGTATGAGAGCCACTCCTTCAGAAAAAGTAAAGAAATCAAATTGTTGTTTCAAGGCTTGACTATAAATGCTCGGACTCTCAGTGTACCCTTGAGGAATTCTACTAAATCTATATGATCGATTATTCAAAGTGAAGCCGAACAAATATCGGCTATAAGGGTGAATAGGAATTGAAAAGAAAGCATTCTTCAAGTCAATCACAGAAAATGTAGTCGCTGTTGGAGGAACTAAGGTAAGCAGTGTTGTTATGTCCGAAACCACAGGGCACTGCGGTACTACAATCTTGTTGACTTCTCGCAAATCAATGATGAATCTGTAAATCCTAATGTCCGTATCTTTTTTCAAAATGGGAAGGATAGGACTGTTACAGACATTATAGGGAACTACTTCTACAACCCCTACTTTAATCAAATCATGAACAATACGTATAAGTGCTTCTTCTCCTTCTCGAGACATTTTATATTGAGGCAATTGTGGCAATGAAGCACCCTCCTTGACACTAATATGCACTCGCGGAATAACCATTTGCCCTACATCTGTGTCTGAAGTAGCCCACAAAGTACTTGGGAGTGAAGCCAATGCAATGTCCTCTTTAACAATACAGGATCTCTCAGTCACAGGTAGTTGTCATTCAAAATAACCCGTACTCCTTCCGGAGAACATCGTATCGTAGCCCTGAAATATTTAGGCATATCAAGACCCACAATATTATCTGTTTTGTTTGGAGAAAGCAAAAATGGACATAGAGCAGTGAACCTATCAACATGAAATGCAAGTGGTTGTGATAGTGGGCCAAGGGAAGGTGTTCCATCGAAACCTATCGATATAATAGTTAAGCCAGACAAGGGAGCCCTTGGAAACAAGTGTTTAGATAAGGCACTACGAGTAGCTCCTATATCAACCAGAAACTGATCAGTAGAACCCAAAACGTGTGCTATAACATAGGAACCCTTCTGATCTACTGGGAACTTCAACTGATTCCTTACCCCATCCTAGGCAATCCTATGCATAAACAGAATCTTTCAAATCAGACGGCACATAATCAGGCATTTGATATTGATTTCGTCTAGCAAAAGTGCTAAACCTATCCTGTCCACGTGTATTAGCATCAAACCTAGCACGATCATCTGTGCTTCCTCTAGGCCCTGAATATCCTGAACGATTTCTCATTTGTCCCCGTCCACGTGGATACTGCTGAGCACGCAATAGTAGACAATCAGAAGCCCAATGTCCAAATATCCTGCAGTACGCACACTGGCCAACAGACAAATTCGAGCGAGCATAAGAAGGAAAAGACGAACCATAAGATCCACGTCCACCTCTATCATTACCTCTAGAAGGCGGACCATAAGCCTGAGCCAACATAACCTTTGTTTTTAATTCTTTAGTCTTTTTATCCTCGTTGCTTTTCGCTTCTAATTCCTTTCGTTCGTAATACTGAGCCATATTTAAAAGAGAAACGGGGGAAGAGGTAGTCCATGAACTCTCGCTGGCCCTTAGGTGACTAGCTATTCCTGGCAAAAGGTTTGCGACATATTTATCGACAAACAGATGCCTGCCTGTGTCATCTGTCAATGACTGGCCACTAAAATTGTAGAATGTCTCTTCAAAGCGCGTGAAGAAGTCAGAAACCGATTCATCTGCCTTTTGCTTGCAAGACACTAATGCAGCCCAATCTATCTTTTTAGGGGAAATAATCGTTTTTAACTTTACTATAATAGCTGCTGGAAGATCTAGAATTAACTGACACGGTTTCTGCGCAGGTTCTTTTTCTTCATCTAATTGTTCTAAATCTTTCCATAATGCCCCAAAAGTCGCACAATCATCAACTTTACGCACAGTTCTCCACATATCAGGGGGTAATATGAAGACTGAGAGCCCAGCCTTATTACGCCCTCTGTTGACCTCGTATGTCCCGCAGCGTAGTCTGCGCTCGCTGGGGCAACATTTGGCAAAGGTGCCGCGCTTCAAACTATGCCGCATGGGTGGCCGTTCTTTACAGGTGTTGGCAGCTAAATTATGGAACTCTCTGCCGAACTATATCCGTGGCATTGAGAATATGCTAGACTTCCGGAAGGCCATTAAAACCTTTCTGTTTCCATCACCATAGTCTTCCCCCTTGATGTTTCCTGGATGGCCTCCACCTCTGTTTCTTGATCTGGTAGCGCCGGGACGCCCCTTTGCTGGGGCAGCTGTTGCGCTTAAAAAATCTAATAACATAACATAACATAATATCAAACCGAAAAACAGGTCAATATCGGGTAAAGTCATAGTACAAGAGCTGATAGCACCCTTAACTTCCTCATAAAAGGCTGCTGGATTTTTTCGTGGATCAGGTAATGCAGTTTTAAGAGCCATAACATCCACTTTATTCCAAGGAGTGTAAACCCAATTATAAATAAAATTACCCTTTGCATCAGTAGAAGCCTTATCATCACTTGTACCCGCTCCTTTAGGAGGAACATACAAAGGTGTGGCCTCCGGCATAGGTCTCACATGCACTACAACATTCTTATCTGTTTCGGGAGTAGAAGCTCGTGTCATGTTAATCCGGGATGTTTATGCAGCTGCTTCTGCTGCCTTTTTCTCCTCTAGAAAACAGACTGCATCAGCATGCAGTTTAACCAAACGTCTGATTGTATCAGCCACCTGAGAGAAAACAAAAAGACCATCACGCAGTTGCTTATAATCATTTGCTATATCAACACGCTCCAATTCTTCTGAATATTTTCTAAACCGCTCAAGGACTTCTGCGGCAAAAACCTCAGTAAAATATATTTGCTCCCTTTCAAGCCAATCCTTTATGCTATCTAATAGGTCAGAAGCAGGAGCAACACTACGAACGGTTTTACGAGCAGCAGCTCTAATCTCAGACGCACGCTCAGCGGACAACATAGAACGAGTTTCTCGTGCTTTGTCCTGGTCTGTAGGAGAGTCCTCATCTGAGTCAAAAGGAGCATAAGGAAGAGTATACGGAGGTGGAGAATGATCTAACAAGAGAGAATCATCTTGGGGTTTAGTAAGAATAGGATAAAGAGGTCTACGAACAGCATATTGGCCATTTACCTGTAAATTATGCTCCCTATCTTCTCTCTCTTTAAGTTCTTCCATTTCTTTATTTTTCATTTCCAATGCTTTCACATGAATGCTCTTACGCTGTTCTTTTTCAAGCAAGTCTTGCTCAAACTTCATTCGCTCAGGCACTTCTTTCTCCCCCTTCGTACACAGTCAAACATGTCTTGTCTAGCCTTTCGCTTAAACATTTGTTGTTCCACATACTGAATCTTTCCCAAATCAAATGACCCATGCATAGGCCGATGCAACTCAGGATCCTTACGAGTATATTTATTCCATAACGTGCTTATATATAGAAGAAATACGATATTTAATATACATGTCCCTATTAGGCGTCCCTTGGCCCTTAGCCGGTTGTGCTTCATCGAGTCTCAAAGTGGTACCACTACAAAAGCAACACATCCTACGAAGTGTGCTAGAAACAGGCATGCCAAAAATAGTGCAGAATATGCAGTATTATAACCAAAGTAGCACTTAAGGTACTGTAGTATGTTGTGCCATTCAAATCAAGAATCACTGACAAATTATCGATTTCACAAAAATCGACCTACACAAATATTGTGTCTCAAATATCGATTATAAATACATCGACACCCTATATTTATTTAATAAAGTACTAAAACATTGATCAAACAATATTGATATACAAAAACATAGACTGCCCAAATTTCGAAAGCAGATATATCGAAATATAAAATATCGACAGTTATTATTAAATATAGCACATTAAAAAAATATCGATTACACAAATATAGACTGCAAATATATCAACATTATCTAAATATCGACAGCTCTAAAGGATTCTAAAAATGTATTTAAACACACTAAACATTAAAACTATTAAAAATAAACCCTTATAAATATGTTTTTACATACAAAACACAATTATATAAATATATCTCTCTAAAACAATTATTAGAAATAACTACATTAATAAATACTATTTAAACACACACATTTAATATATACACATTTTTACATCAATATTATACTTTTTTACAAGCTATACAAATTTAATAATGTATTAATAAAATACTTACAAATACACTACTTCTCTAGATACCCAATTAACATACAACTAACTTGATAAATTAACTTAAAAAAATTCAAACTAACCAATCGAAACACATTTCAAGGTATGTAACCAATCACAAACAAACACTAATTAAACATACCCTATATAAAGAAGTGAAAATAATACTCTAAACCCAGCAGAAAATATTCAGCTTCAAGAAACACTGCAAATGTTTCGACTACCTTAAAGATTCATCTGTTAAAGAAAATACTACAAACTACAAAAAGTAAGTAATCTTATGGGTCAGAATAAAATGTTAGATCAAATGTAACCTACTATTCATAGTCAAAACTATAAAGCTGATTTTTCTTTCTATCTCTACATTTTTCCACAACAGATTCTACTTTAAGAAACAGATGAACATTTTCTACAAAAGTACAACAACCAATTTAAAATGTAAGTATATTAAATATCCTTTTTAAACACTAAAGAAAAGCTAAATAAATATCTAAAATGTTATAAGCATCTAAAAAACTCCTACTTAACTTTCAATTTTTTTTACATTAGTAAACACGTGTTTAAAAGACACAAAAAGTGAAATACTTGTTTTTAAAAATGCAACTTCAATCATAAATACTAAACAAATTATTATTCATACATTTATTTTTTTCAACAGATAACTGAAAAACTAAAAGCTGCTATATATCAACAAAGAATCTACATTTAACAACTAAGAATTAACACTTGGTAAGTATAGATTACATACACATGTACTATTATTTATCTTTAAAAAAGCCACAATGTTAGTACTTGACTTAATTAAAATGTATAAATGTATGCTTTATAACTGTTTTCTGTTTTAAATAAAATAAACTGAACTTTTTCATAATAAAAGATAGCACCCTACCAAATGTGTAACCAAAATACACATATAAACATTGCCTAAAATATACTTAACTTTCTTTCCACAGACCACTAAAATCTATAAAAGCATCAAGGAAAAAAGATATCTACTTTCAAAATCTACAATTTTACAATTGGTAAGTACCTAAAAATTGTACATGCATAATTATTTACTCTTTTAAAAAAAAACATTTCCTAATAATAATAATACACCCTTTCTAGATTTAATAAAACAACAATGACAGAAGAAGCAAGATTTGTAACATCTCAGAAAGGAAAATGTTTGTTGTGCTTTATGGGGTATACTTATACTCAGGAAAAACAAAAAGACCTTAAAGTAAACTGGAAATGTACGAAATATTACTCTAACAAATGCTATGGGCGTGCAACAACCAGAGAAACAAGTATAATTAATACAACTGAACATAACCATCCACCTAATATCTCAGAAATAGAGGTTAGATCTACTCTAGAAAGTATTAAGGAATTAAGCAGCACCTCTGACCTACCAACAAGTGTAATACTTAAGGAATTACTACCTAGAGTACCTAGAGAGGCAAGAGGTCAGTTACCATCAATAGCTGCTATAAAAAGAACTATAGCTAGGACCAAAAAATCCTCAAGACCAACAATACCAATACCTAAAACTTTTGAAGAGATCATAATTCCACCTGAGCTTACCATAACTCATAATGATGAACCTTTTATCTTCTACGATAACAACAACAAATATAAAAGGATAATAATGTTTGCTACAAACAACAACCTAAAAAAATTAAAAGAAACTGAAACATGGATGATGGATGGCACTTTTACCATATGCCCTAAACCATTCTATCAATTATATACCATACATGGGCAATACCATAATACTTGCATTGCATTCATCTATTGTTTGTTACCAAACAAACAAACTTCTACATACACTGAAATATTAAACAAAATGAAAGAAGAAACATCAGACTTCTTTCCCCTAAAAATTATAATAGACTTCGAACAAGCAATGATAAATTCCATTCTTAAAACATATCCACACACATCCATACAAGGATGTTACTTCCATTTTAAGCAACGTATCTGGAGACATTTGCAAAAATCAACACTTAGGGGCACATTAGGATGGGGGCGGGCTTTGCCTGCCCGCCATTTAGCGGAACTCGGGACCGCCCGCCTAAAGGGAGGGGGTCCCGACATTGCCATTAGGATGCGCCCGCCACAGTGGTGAGCGCATTCCTCAATTTAACATTGTGGCGGGCGGTGCTCACTGCTCCGCCCGCCACAATGTTAAAAACAAAAGCACGCCTTTGCACAATCGAAGCGGCAGGCACCGCGCGGTGCCTGCCTCTTCGATTATGTGTGCCACCCCCTTTGGCCTTCACTCTGGGGGCCCACAGGGGGCCCCCAGAGTGAACACCGCATGCCTTTCCGTGGCGGCATTGCCGCCACGGAAAGGCATTGCAAAAAGCCCATTGTAATATTGCGAGCGGTGTCTGACAGACACCGCCTGCATGTTACTCGTTTTCCGCCCTGGCCGCAAGGCGACCGGGGCGGAAAACAGGCGGGCGGTATTTTGCACCGCCACCTTTCCCTCCGCCATCCTAATATGGCGGGGGGATTTGGGCTTGCGATGTCGGGCGTTTTGCCTCCGCCAGGCCGGCTGTGGCCACCGCCAGCCTGGCGGAGGCAAACCGCCCGACATCGTAATGGACCCCTTAGTGTTGAATATGCAACCAATATTACATTTGCATACCAAATAAAACACCTAATAGCCCTAGCATACGTGCCAATCACCGATGTGGCTAAACACTATAACCTTTTAATAAAAAGTCCTTTCTACACACAAAATGAACAAAAATTAGCTCCACTTTTGGATTATTTTGAGGACACCTGGGTGGGGAGACTACACAGGTCAAGCCACAGACGCCAACCTAAATTCCTAATACCTTGGTGGAATGTATATCTACCAACCCTAAATCAAGAAGCCAAGATAAACAACGCAGTTGAGGGTTGGCATAATACCTTCCTATCTTCAACTGACCGAACAACTCCTACACTACACAAACTCCTAACAGCAATCCAAAAAGAGCAAAGTTTTCAAGAATTAAGAATGGAGCAATCTGTCTTACAATTAAAACCCAAACTATCAATACAAACTGCCCAAATGTACCAATATTTACAACAAGTAAAACTTTACCCTACAATAAGAGTACTAGTATACTTGAAAATGATAGCCAAAACACTAAACTGAAAACACTAACCATATAAAATGATTAAAAATGATATGCCAGAAATATAACCAAACACATCTCCTTAATAAATTATTACATATTAATTTTGTCTAATATTTTTAAATATTTTAAAATATGTAGACAAAATAAATATCTAACTAAACAAAAAATGTGTAAAAATATAACATTTCCCAACCCACAAAAATATTAATATAAAATCACTTACCTTTCACAGCAACGAAATGAGCAAATCCAAATATCCCAAACAATCCATGTAGTAATAAATCCACAGTATAAAAAAAAAATTGCCCAATACAATGTAAAAATAGAACTGTGCTAAATCCATTCAACATCCAAATAAATAGATAATTGAGAATCCATCAAAAACCCTAAAATGGTAAACAATGTAATAAACGCTCCAGGAAACCCGAAAAATAAAGGAAGTGTAAAATACATCTCAGTTAAAATAACTGAAACACACTTCCTTTTAAAAAAAAATACGTAACAGCTCAGAAACGGAAAAGGCTGTATCCAAAAACCTAGAAGAGAAAAATAAACATTCCCACCCACAAAAAACTTAGAACGATACATTAATAACGACCATAACATACATATTTTAAACAAAAACTAAATAAACTGCCACAAACACAATAACTCCAAGGCCGTAAATCGAGAAAACGCTAAGAAAACTGAAAAACGTACATAAGCAACTACATACTAACTAAATCGTAATATAGTAGTCCACAAACCCTAAATAACAAAGTACTACCTTCCAAACTTACTTAAAATAGTTAAAATATAACGAAAAGCACTCTTACCTGCTCATATGCGAAGTAGCTTCCAACCGCGAGCTTCAATGTTCAAAAATGACCCAAAAAGACTATGAGCGGTTACAAAAGAAAAGACCCAAATAATAGTATAATCAAGTAAATAGTGAAATAAATGTTTAAAAAATGTATTTTACTACTAAAAAATTAGTAAAACTGTAATACATTTTTTGCAACATTTATGCAATTTAAATATGTGTGTTCTATAACTATATTATTATATTCATATTTTTAAAATATATACCTTTAAATATTATTACTGTTTAATATTTAATGTTATAATTATGAAAACATGTTGTGTTACAAATTGTGAAACTAAATGTATAATTATTCTGTATTTATTTACCTTTTTTTTACACATTTGTTTAATTTATTATTATTAATCATATAAAATTAATAATAATAAATGTAAAAATAATTAATTTTATAATTAAAAAATGTTATTTAAAATATGTATATTGTATGATATTAACAATATATAATATCAATGTTGTAATTTAAAAATATATCAACACGTATAACATAATTTGTACTGCACATTTATATGTTAAAAATTTAATAAAAGTTCATTTAATGAAAAAGTATAAATATGTTTTTTTTCTCAAAATGTATGTACTCTATATATTGTAATCTTCAATGTATTTTCAATTACTATATCATTTTCATATACCTAAAATGTACTTTACTGAACAACTATCCAAAAAGTTATAATTTTATATGACAATATACTTATATTTATGTGTTTAAATATTATACATTCATTTGTAAAACATTTATTATTTGATTTATGTGCTATATGAACAAATAAAGATTTTTTTTTCAAAAAACTGTAATTTTTGTCTACTACCTATTACAAATTCATTACTACCAATATATAAAAAATAATTATTAAAAACTTTATATAAATATATATAGATATAAAAAATTCAAAAAAATAAACTAAAATATTTTGATCATTTTACTATTCACACATGAATCTACATTTAATTAGGGTAGGTGCTGGACACTGAACCTATTTAATTTACTATTCCAACTCCAATCTATATTTAATTAGGGTAGGTGCTGGACACTGAACCTATTTAATTTACTAATACAACTCAAATCTACATGTAATTAGGGTAGGTGCTGGGCACTGAACTTCTTTAATGTACTATTCCAACTCCAATCTACATTTAATTAGGGTAGGTGCTGGACACTGAACCTATTTCATTTACTATTCAACCTCCAATTTACATTTAATTAAGGTAGGTGCTGGACACTGAATCTATTTAATCTACTATTCCAACTCCAATCTACATTTAATTAGAGTAGGTGCTGGACACAGAACCAATTAAATGTACTATTCCAACTCCAATTTACATTTAATTAGGGTAGGTCCAGGACACTGAACCTATTTCATTTACTATTCCAACTCCAATCTACATTTAATTAGGGTAGGCGCTGGACACTGAACCTATTTAATGTACTATTCCAACTCCAATCTACATTTAATTAGGGTAGGTGCTGGACACTGAACCTATTTAATTTACTATTCCAACTCCAATCTACATGTAATTAGGGTAGGTGCTGGACACAGAACCTATTTAATTTACTATTCCAACTCCAATCTACATGTAATTAGGGTAGGTGCTGGACACTGAACCTATTTAATTTACTATTCCAACTGCAATCTACATTTAATTAGGGTAGGTGCTGGACACTGAACCTATTTAATTTACTAATACAACTCAAATCTACATGTAATTAGGGTAGGTGCTGGGCACTGAACTTCTTTAATTTACTAATACAACTCAAATCTACATTTAATTAGGGTAGGTGCTGGGCACTGAACTTCTTTAATGTACTATTCCAACTCCAATCTACATTTAATTAGGGTAGGTGCTGGACACTGAACCTATTTAATTTACTATTCCACCTCCAATTTACATTTAATTAAGGTAGGTGCTGGACACTGAATCTATTTAATCTACTATTCCAACTCCAATCTACATTTAATTAGAGTAGGTGCTGGACACAGAACCAATTAAATGTACTATTCCAACTCCAATTTACATTTAATTAGGGTAGGTCCAGGACACTGAACCTATTTCATTTACTATTCCAACTCCAATCTACATTTAATTAGGGTAGGTGCTGGACACTGAACCTATTTAATGTACTATTCCAACTCCAATCTACATTTAATTAGGGTAGGTGCTGGACACTGAACCTATTTAATTTACTATTCCAACTCCAATCTACATGTAATTAGGGTAGGTGCTGGACACAGAACCTATTTAATTTACTATTCCAACTCCAATCTACATGTAATTAGGGTAGGTGCTGGACACTGAACCTATTTAATTTACTATTCCAACTGCAATCTACATTTAATTAGGGTAGGTGCTGGACACTGAACTTATTTAATTTACTATTCCAACTCCAATCTACATTTAATTAGGGTAGGTGCTGGACACTGAACCTATTTAATTTACTATTCCAACTCCAATCTACATTTAATTAGGGTAGGTGCTGGACACTGAACCTATTTAATTTACTAATCCAACTCCAATCTACATTTAATTAGGGTAGGTGCTGGACACTGAACCTATATAAATTACTATAAACTCTAATAAACATTAAATTAAGAAAAGTGCTGGACACTGAACCTATTTAATTTACTATTCCAACTCCAATCTACATTTAATTAGGGTAGGTGTTGGACACTGAACCAATTTAATTTACTATTCCAACTCCAATTTACATTTAATTAAGGTAGGTGCTGGAAACTGAACCTATATAATTTACTATTCCAACTCCAATCTACATTTAATTAGGGTAGGTGCTGGACTCTGAACCTATCTAATTTACTATTCCAACTCCAATCTACATTTAATTAGGGTAGGTGCTGGACACTGAACCTATTTAATTTACTATTCCAACTGCAATCTAGATTTAATTAGGGTAGGTGCTGGACACAGAACCAATTAAATGTACTATTCCAACTTCAATCTACATTTAATTAGGGTAGGTCCAGGACACTGAACCTATTTCATTTACTATTCCAACTCCAATCTACATTTAATTAGGGTAGGTGCTGGACACTGAACCTATTTATTTGACTATTAAAAATCCAATTTACATTTAATTAGGATAGTTGCTGGACATTCAACCTATTTAAATCACAATTCCTACTCCAATTTACATTTAATTAGGGTAGGTGCTGGACACTGAATGTATTTAATCTACTATTCCAACTCCAATCTACATTTAATTAGGGTCGGTGCTGGACACTGAACCTATATAATTTACTATTCCAACTCCAATTTACATTTAATTAGGGTAGGTGCTGGACACTGAACCTATTTATTTGACTATTAAAAATCCAATTTACATTTAATTAGGATAGTTGCTGGACATTCAACCTATTTAAATCACTATTCCTACTCCAATCTACATTTAATTAGGGTCGGTGCTGGACACTGAACCTATATAATTTACTATTCCAACTCCAATTTACATTTAATTAGCATAGATGCTGGACACTGAACCTATTTAATTTACTATTCCAACTCCAATCTAAATTTAATTAGGGTAGGTCCAGGACACTGAACCTATTTAATTTACTATTCCAACTCCAATCTACATATAATTAGGGTAGGTGCTGGACACTGAACCTATTTCATGTATTATTCCAACTCCAATTTACATTTAATTACGGTAGGTGCTGGACACTGAACCTATTTAATTTACTATTCCAACTCCAATCTACATTAAATTAGGGTAGATGCTGGACACTGAACCTATATAAATTACTATTCCAACTCCAATTAACATTTAATTAAGGTACGTGCTGGACACTGAACCAATTTAATTTACTATTCCAACTCCAATCTACATTTAATTAGGGTGGGTGCTGGACACTGAACCTATATAAATTACTATTCCAACTCCAATTAACATTTAATTAAGGTAAGTGCTGGACACTGAACCAATTTAATTTACTATTCCAACTCCAATTAACATTTAATTAGGGTAGGTGCTGGACACTAAACCTATTTAATTTACTATTCCAACTCCAATTTACATTTAAATAGGGTAGGTGCTGGACACTGAACCTATTTAATTTACTATTCCAAGTCCAATCTACATTTATTTAGGGTAGGTGCAGGACACTGAACCTATTTAATTTACTATTCCAACTTCAATCTACATTTAATTAGGGTAGGTGCTGGACACTGAACCTATTTTGTTTACTATTAAAACTCCAATTTACATTTAATTAGGGTAGGTGCTGGACACAAAAAGTATTTAATTTAATATTCCAACTCCAATCAATATTTAATCAGAGTAGATGCTGAACACTGAACCTATATAATTTACTATTCCAACTCCAATTAACATTTAATTAAGGTAGGTGCTGGACACTGAACCTATATAATTTACTATTACAACTCCAATCTACATTTAATTAGAGTAGGTGCTGGACAATGAACCTCTTTAATTTACTATTCCAACTCCAATTTACATTTAATTAGGGTAGTTGCTGGACACGGAACGTATTTAATTTACTATTCCAACTCCAATCTACATTTATTTACGGTAGGTGCTGGACACTGAACCTATTTAATTTACTATTCCAACTCCAATCTACATTTAATTAGGGTAGAGGCTGGACACTGAACCTATATAAATTACTATTCCAACTCCAATTAACATTTAACTAAGGTAAGTGCTGGACACTGAACCAATTTAATTTACTATTCCAACTCCAATCTACATTTAATTAGAGTAGGTGCTGGACACTGAACCTATTTAATTTACTATTCCAACTCCAATTAACATTTATTAGGGTAGGTGCTGGACACTGAACCTATTTCATTTACTATTCCGACTCCAATCTACATTTAATTAGGGTAGGTGCTGGACACTGAACCTATTTAATTGACTATTAAAAATCCAATTTACATTTAATTAGGATAGTTGCTGGACATTCAACCTATTTAAATTACTATTCCTACTCCAATTTACATTTAATTAGGGTAGGTGCTGGACACTGAATCTATTTAATCTACTATTCCAACTCCAATCTACATTTAATTAAGGTAGGTGCTGGACACTGAACCTATATAATTTACTATTCCAACTCCAATTTACATTTAATTAGCGTAGGTGCTGGACACTGAACCTATTCCAACTCCAATCTAAATTTAATTAGGGTAGGTCCAGGACACTGAACCTATTTATTTACTATTCCAACTCCAATCTACATATAATTAGGGTAGGTGCTGGACACTGAACCTATTTAATTTACTATTCCAAGTCCAATTTACATTTAATTAGGGTAGTTGCTGGACACTGAACCTATTTAATGTATTATTCCAACTCCAATTTACATTTAATTACGGTAGGTGCTGGACACTGAACCTATTTAATTTACTATTCCAACTCCAATCTACATTAAATTAGGGTAGATGCTGGACACTGAACCTATATAAATTGCTATTCTAACTCCAATTAACATTTAATTAAGGTACGTGCTGGACACTGAACCAATTTAATTTACCATTCCAACTACAATCTACATTTAATTAGGGTGGGTGCTGGACACTGAACCTATATAAATTACTATTCCAACTCCAATTAACATTTAATTAAGGTAAGTGCTGGACACTGAACCAATTTAATTTACTATTCCAACTCCAATTAACATTTAATTAGGATAGGTGCTGGACACTGAACCTATTTAATTTACTATTCCAACTCCAATTTACATTTAAATAGGGTAGGTGCTGGACACTGAACCTATTTAATTTACTATTCCAAGTCCAATCTACATTTATTTAGGGTAGGTGCAGGACACTGAACCTATTTAATTTACTATTCCAACTTCAATCTACATTTAATTAGGGTAGGTGCTGGACACTGAACCTATTTAATTTACTATTCCAACTCCAATTTACATTTAATAAGGGTAGGTGCTGGACACTGAACCAATTTAATTTACTATTCCAACTCCAATCTACATTTATTTAGGGTAGGTGCAGGACACTGAACCTATTTAATTTACTATTCCAACTCCAATCTACATTTAATTAGGGTAGGTGCTGGACACTGAACCTATTTAATTTACTAATAAAACTCCATTTTACATTTAATTAGGGTAGGTGCTGGACACAAAAAGTATTTAATTTAATATTCCAACTCCATTCAATATTTAATTAGAGTAGATTCTGAACACTGAACCTATTTCATTTACTATTCCAACTCCAATTTATATTTAATTAGGGTAGTTGCTGGACACGGAACCTATTTAATTTACTATTCCAACTCCAATCTACATTTAATTAGAGTTGGTGCTGGACACACTATTCCAACTCCAATCTACATTTAATTAGAGTTGGTGCTGGACACTGAACCATATAATTTACTATTCCAACTCCAATTTACATTTAATTAGGGTAGGTGCTGGACACTGAACCTATTTAATTTGCTATTCCAACTCCAATTTACATTTAATTAATATATCAATATATATTTGTAAAACACTCCCCACCCATATCCACTATAAACCCAAAATCTTGCTACTTAAAATTTTCGTTTTTTTGCAAATTTCACAATATTTTCAAAATTCAAAATTCTAACTATTTTCTAATTTCTATATACAATTTGTTTTCTCTTTTATTATTTAAAATTACTATTTCTATTTAATTATTTTACAAATTATTAAATTCTAAATATATATTTTTAAAACACTCCCCACCCTTATCCCCTATAAACCCTACATCCCGCTCCCAAAAATTTAAATTAGTTTTAAATTTCAAAATATTTCCATATTTCAAATTTATAAATATTTTATAATTTATCATTTAAATGTCTTATTTCGATTTAATTATTTTTTTAAATATTAAATTTGATATATACTTTTTTTTAAAACAGTCCCCACACTTATCCCCTATAAACCCTACATCCCACTCCTAAAATTTAAATGTAATTTTAAATTTTAAATTTTTTTCAAATTTCAAAATAGGAAAAATTTACAATTTCCAAATTTATAATTCCAATTTCTTATTTTTTTTAAAAAAAATAATTAATTCTCAATATATATATTTAAAACACTCCTCACCCTTATCCCCTATAAACCCTACATCCCGCTCCTAAAAAATATATTTAATTTAAAATGTGAAATTATTTTAAATTTTCAAATTATTTACAAATTTCAAATTTAGAAATATTTTTACATTTCTAATTTTAATTTCCTATTTCTATTTAATTTTTTAACAAAATTTAATATTCTCTATATATGTTTTTTAAAACACTCCCCACCCTTATCCCCTATAAACCCTACATCCCACTTGTAAAAAATATAATTAATTTAAAAATTCAAATTTTTTTCAATTTCAAATTTCGCAATATTTTCACATTTCAAATTTTAATTTCCTATTTCTTTGAAAAAAAAATTAAATATAAAATTCTCAATATATATATTTAAAACACTCCCCATCCTTATCCCATATAAACCCTACATCCCGCTCCTAAAATTTTTCATTAATTTTACATTTCTAAATTCTAATTCATATTTCTATTTAATTATTTTAAAAATTATTAAATTCTCAATATATCTTTTTAAAACCCTCCCCACCCATATCCCTTATAAGCCCAACATCCCGCTCCTAAAAATATATAATACATTATAAAACTCTTCAATATTATTATAAACTATTATGGCAAACATATTAGACATTTATAATTTCACAAAAATTTAACAAACATATTTTAACATGTCGATATTTTGACTTTTCGATATTTTATACATCGATAGTTTTTTATCTCGACATTACTTAACTCGATATTATGTACCATAGATAAAAATCGATATTTTTTACTACGATATCTACAACATCGACATTTCTTACCTTCGATTTTTTAAACTCGATATTAGTGCAAGTCGACATAAGAAACTCAATATTTTGACTGTGTACCCACATCAATTCAAATAGAGAAAAGTTTCCTCATTACCTGCCT
Source organism: Lissotriton vulgaris (assembly GCF_964263255.1). Taxonomy (NCBI): domain Eukaryota; kingdom Metazoa; phylum Chordata; class Amphibia; order Caudata; family Salamandridae; genus Lissotriton; species Lissotriton vulgaris. The sequence goes on from NC_141687.1 coordinate 732,773,840, forward strand.
ATATAAATTGCAATTCATATATCAATCCCATGCAAATCCAAAGTTGGCCAACACAAATTCCAAAATTCCAAAGCCAAAGTAAGCATTACTAAACTACCTTACCAATCCCAGGCATCAAAAACCAACAGCAAGTGCCGCATAAGGACTCTTACCAATCACTTGGTGTCCAGGTTCCAACTGCCAAGTTCTCAAATCGACCAAATGGTCACTGCACGTCGAATCAACAGAAGAGATATCAGTCGAGGACTGGCACCACCTGGATGGCCAGATCAGAAAGAGAGGAAAAAAGCAGTGGTTTGCCAAGACGCGGGTCTCCTAGGGCAATGATCGTCCAAATGTCGTAAATATTTAATTTACCATCTTAATTTCTATGCAGGTAAGTACTTAATCAATAATAACTCAATCGGAAAGAAAGAAAACAGAGTCCGTGGTGTTAGAGTTCTTAGGGGTTTTATTCCTTAAAAAGGAATCGTTCCGGAACTGGATATCATGTTCCTGCAACCACACAGGGTTCAGGAAGGGATAGAGCAATGTTTTATTGACAGTACATAGCTTATATACTTAATTTACATCATAGAAAGCAATATAGTAGGCGTAACAGCTGAGAGTAGACAAGATAACAGCATCCACGTGTTACTAGTACGTAATCAGAAGGCGTGGACTAGGCGTAACTGGAGGTGTGCTCTAGAAACTTCACAGGTAGGTGTCACATGTGGGTGGCACTAAACAGAAATGTTGCAATGTCAGCAGAAATCGGAGGCTTGGATGCGCGCGCAGCTGCATGACGTGTGATTGGCGTGAAACTGGAGGGTGCAGGGGGTTTGACATTTACACTGACGGAAAGAGACAGAAGTCTGGCATGTCAGATCAACTTGTGCTTCTATCATATCTGATATCTGATGTTTAGGAACTGAGCTATCTGGGCAGAAAGGTCTCTAGGGCAGAAGCTATTCTATACTGACTGTGAGTGCGGGTATAAGCGCCTGGGTGTCTGCATGAGAAGTGTGGGGCATGGGCCTTCCATGGGAGCATGGTAACAGAGGCTATGAATTACTTGCACGGAGACAGGCCGGCCCTTTGGCTCTGCAGCTGGGGAATGTTTACTGAAACTAGAAGGCAGGAATGTATCTTCAAGGAGCGGAACAGATAACTCGAAGGTTGTAGTCAGTCTTGGCAGGCAGCAGGCTAAGCTGAGCGTGATGGGCCGCGCTGGAAGTAAGGCAGAGTTCACAGGTACGGGGGCAGCCTGGGCAGCCTGGGCTGAGGCTTTCAGAGTCAGAAGGAAGAAAAAGGCTCGATGGCAGAAATTCAGGGCCTACTTTGCCAGAGCTGAAAAACATGTAAAGTACACTACAAAAAGACGTTGGCATAGCATACTTAGGAACGGACTATCCAACCCATTCAGGGTGGGTCTGAAAGAGGACATGTTAACGTTGGACGCAAATGTATTTGCGTCTTCATAGCTGACACAGGAGGGAAGTTACATGCACTTTAACTCGTACATGGAGACGGTGGGGTACACGATAGGGAACATAACTTGACCAAAAATTTATATTTCCTCATTCCCTCCTTGTTCCCTACGGACCCTTCATGATATATCGATCATCATGAATTGATCAGTTTGTTCTTGTAACATAATTTGTTCGTCTCTCCTCCGTTGTCTGTTTGAGAGAAAACTGGAATGTTCAATGCACGATGTGGCACACAGTCCACATATCGCCGGCCCACACTGTAGGCACAGGCAGCAGCTGAATACTATGACAAGGCCAACGCCTAGGAAGGATAGGATCTTCCATCCCCAAGCGGACAACGTTGTCCAGAACCAACCGGACCAAGTCCAGGTGCCTGGATTCTGATGTATTAAACTTGCAATTTTGTGAAGACGTGTAATAGCTTTGTATACAGATGGCGCGTTTTCTGGGATGAAAACACAGCAACTTGACCCGATGACCTTACAGGCTCCACCTCTATCTGCCAAGATGACGTCAATAACAAGACGATTCTGAAGGACAACAACCCGCATGGCGGACTGCTCCTCAGTTAGGTTACCTAAGGCGGAGGCAGTTTCATGTACTACAGCTTCAAGGGTTCTAGTTAATCTACGTATTAATTTACTGTTTTGGACGGGGCCTAAAAAGAAAAAGAAACCTTTATTAAAATCGGTGTATTGTTCCCATGCCGTTTCTGTATAGTCGACAAGCGGGAGATCTCTTCGGAGTCTATTCTTTACTAGATTTGTGTTTCTGTGATAATCAGGAGGGGCTAGAAAAACAGGTGGCAGAAGGAATGCAATATAACAGGTACCATCCCAATCTGGAGGCAGACGTATGTATGCGGTATGACCACAAACAAAATAAGAATGACGGGTAGCTTTAAAGGATGATTTACCATGATCACTGAATTCGACCACAGTAGTACATTTACTATGACCTAAGTGTACTGAACCTTTCTTCCTGACACATAATTCACCAGTGACTGGTAATACTGACATAGCGGGCAGAACTGGTGCAGCTTCGGATTCAACAGTAAGAATCATAAGGTTAATTGTGTAATTACTTAATCCATATACTTCATTCTCTAGATCAGTTCCTATTCTAATGGGGAGTCCCTCCTTATCAGGGTAACAGACGTTGAGCAGGACTAAGTTCAGGTTTCCCCAAACCCAGTTCCCGTCGAAAACAGCAATATCAGGATCTAAAGAATTAATTATTTTAAACCATGCACCACAGGAGCCGTTGTGAGTGAACGGGTACGGAAAGAGGGGCAGAGCTCCCTTGTAATTCTGGTAGGGAGGGAGTCGGCCACATATCCAGCAGTTTGTAGCGTTATTAGTCTGATGGGAATGATGTTACATACTAATGAATGTGTTGTTGCGCAGCGCAAGTCTATAAGAAAGTTCATGTGGAGGTAACTCACTAAAAGAATGTTCAGCAGAAACATTGTAAGCAGATTGTTCACGCTTGAAAATAGGGCAATAGATTGGAAGAAGTATACTTGAAACAATAATCAGAATACTTAGAAAAAACATAATTAATAATGTCACTATACAGTGACTACGCAGTGATTTGCAGTATGTACGTTTCTTGAATTGTCTCTCTCTCTCTCTATCTCGATCTAGGGGATACATGTCAGAAACTATTTAACCGATTCACCTAGGGGAGGACTTAAACAATTAAACTGTCTGACTTGCTAGATCGAAGCTTTAGTCGGTACTCCTCTTGGGGAGTTTTCTCTCGTTCAGATATTTTAAAGTCACTAGGTTTAATACAGTCTTTGGTGGGGGTGGGCGAGTCAGGGTCTGGTTTCAGTTCGTTGCATAGTTTGATATGACTCCTATGGACCCACCCCTTTCTGCCCTCCAACTTCACTGCGGTCCTCGTAGTAAGAAGGACGGTCTTCGGCGCTTTCCAGCGGGGCTCCAGCGGGCTTTTCCTGTCAAAATTCCTCACTAGGACCATGTCGCCAGGACGGACATCATGCGGCTTTACATCAGTGTTGTCAGGAAAGGCTGCGGCAACCTGTGAACGACATGATTGGAGTGCAGACATCAAGGAGGCAAGGTAATCTGTCAACATGTTACAATCAACATCGGTAATTTTCTTAGGAATGGGCGTCCCCCACATATTCGGTGGTCTGCCAAAGACCACTTCGTACGGGGATAGTCCTGATCTCGAATGTGCAACCATTCTCATATAGAACAGTGCAACTGGCAGGGCGACTATCCAGTCGACCCCTTTCTCCTGGCATATTTTGGCAAGGCGGATCTTAAGTGTCTGGTTATGCCTCTCTACAAGGCCTGCGGCTTCGGGATGTCGGACACAATGGAATTTCCACTGATATCCTAGCAAAAGGGAGACATGCTTCATGAGTTCGGATGAGAACGGCTGTCCGTTATCTGAGTACACGACACGAGGCAGGCCGTATCGTGGGAAGAATTCTCGAACCAGCTGCTTGGCAGTGGTCGGGGCAGTGTAATCTGAGACTGGGTATGCTTCGGTCCAACGAGAAAGTGCACAAACAACTACGAGGACATATTTGAATCCTCGACAACGGTCCATCTGGATATAATCCATCTGGAGGACTTCAAAAGGGTGATCGGGAGGATGAAATCCACCTTGCTCTACAGGGACGCTTTTACCTGGATTGAACTGACAACAGATCATGCAAGTACGCACTTTCTGTTTTGCTGCCGCTCGTAAGTGTTTGTTGTACCAGAGATTCTGTAAACTGTCTAACATAGCTTTTTCTCCTAGATGTGCAGGACTATGTGCTGTATTTATCATGATTTGAACCATTGAGTCGGGGAGGAACCATGCAGGTTTTCCCTTTGTGACCCATCCTTGATCTGTCTGGATCCCTCCTAGTTCAGTCCATTTCTTTATTTCATCTGAAGTGGCATGTGTCTGAATATCGATTACGTCTAGGGTGGGATCCCTGACTGACATACACTGAGTTGGTACTATTGTCTTTGTCTCATCAGTAGTCTGGGTGTGAGTCAATGCTGTATGTTTTGCTGTCTGGTCTGCCAGGTCGTTACCCTGGGAAACAGAATCTGTAACCTTAGTATGTGCTTTACACTTCATGACTGATATGCCAGAGGGCAAATGTATTGCTTCTAATAGTGCTTGAATGAGAGGACCGTGTTGGATCTTGGCACCATGAGAGGTCAAAAAACCTCTTTCTTGCCATAGCATGCCGAAGTCGTGTACGACTCCGAACGCATAGCGGGAATCAGTGTATATGTTAACATTTCTGTTCTTGGCTAGAATACAAGCTCGGGTCAGAGCGATGAGCTCCGCCGCTTGAGCAGACAATGTGTCAATACGGTGTGTTTCTTTAACTTCAGTTTCAGTGGTCACTGCATACGCAGCCACTAATTCTCCTGTACTTGTTCTCATGCATGAACCGTCCACATAAAGTGTCAGGTCTGGATTTGTCAGTGGAACATCTGTTAGGTCTCATCGAGGTTTTGTTACTGTATTAATGATCTCTATGCAATCATGCGGTGTTGGATCTGTCATAATTGTAGGTAACAATGTTGCGGGGTTCAGAATGCTACAGCGTCTGATTTCTATGTGTGGCTGGAATAGTGTCAATTCATAACCTGTCAATCGTGCTATGGTCAAGTGTTGAGTCTGGGTTCTGTTTAAAAGAACCTCTACAGAATGTGGAACTTGAACTGTTAATGGATGTCCTAAAACAATTGAATCGCTCTGTCTGATTGCTAATGCTGTTGCTGCTACTGACTTTAAGCACGCAGGGAGTGCCTGGGCTACTGAATCCAATGTACTTGAAAAATAAGCGCAAGGCTCATATGAACCTGCTTGGTCTTGAGTGAGGACAGACAGTGCTGTACCCTCACGTTCTGTAACAAAAAGTGTAAAAGGTTTGCTGTAACATGGTGTCGCTAGAACTGGTGCTTGGCATAATGCTTTCTTTAATTCCTCAAAGGCTTGTGTATGTTCCTGAGTCCAGGGAAGGACAGTCGAAGTCGCTGCCTCCTGTGTTGTTAACTGAATGAGTGGTTTGGCTAGAAATGCATACTGAGGAATCCATTGTCTGCAGTACGAGGTGAGGCCTATGAAGGCCCGCACTTCCTTTTGTGTCTGGGGTTGTGGCATATTTACAATTAGCTGAATGCGATCGGGAGTGAGCTGTCTCCCCACTTTGGACAGCAAGTGACCCAAGTACACAACTTGCTGAACACAGAATTGTAGTTTCGAAGGAGACACCTTGTGTCCCTTGTCGGCCAGAAAATGTAAAACTGTCAGTGACGCTTGTTCACATTCGGGCTCACTTCGTGCGGTGATCAGCAGATCATCGACGTATTGCAGTAAAGCGGTGTTAACTGGCATTGTGATACAATCAAGTTGTCTTTTCAGTGCTTGGCTATAGATGCTGGGGCTTTCTGTGAATCCTTGAGGTGCGCGTGAAAATTTGAAACTGCGTCCATTTAAACTGAATCCGAAGAGATATTGGCTCTCTGGATCAATAGGTACACTGAAGAAGGCGTTCTTGAGGTCAATTACAGTAAAGAACGTCGCTTCTGAATCAATAGCAGTCAATAAGGATGAGATGTCGGGAACCACAGGGTACTGTGGAATAATGCATTTATTCAGTTCTCTTAGATCAATCACCAGCCGATATACTGGCGGTGCATTGGGATCAGTACGTTTAAGAATCGGAATGATGGGTGAATTACAGATATTGGAGTCGGTCTCTACGACCACTCCCTGGGTAATGAGCTCTTCAATGATTTCCAGTAAAGCCACTACAGCATCGGGTGGTAACTTGTATTGTCTGATTCTGGGTAAAACTACACCTTGTTTGAGTGTAACACGGTATGGGGTAATGTGCATACAACCTACATCAGTTGGGCCTTTTGCCCACAAGTGATCTGGTACATTTTTCAATCTGACATCAAACTCACGTAACATATAATGACCCTTGAAATCCCGCAGAAAGAGTCTGACTCCCTCCGGGGAACAGCAGATCACGGCTCCTAGAGCCTTCAATGTCTTAATTCCTAACAGATTTTCTGGACATGATTTCGTAAGTAACAAGTCTGTAACACGTGATAATGGACCCACAGCCAGGGGAACTGGTTCTGATACCTCATTTACAATGGGCTGTCCTGAAAAACCAAGGGAAACATTCTGTGAGCCTGAGAGGGGTGCCCCTGGAACTTTATCATGACTAATCGTGGTGCGACTTGCCCCTGTGTCAATTAAAAACTTTCTGTCTTTTCCCAATACTTGACTATGTACATAAGGACCCTCTTGATCTACAGGAATCTCAATAAGAGGCAAGCCACCCTCCCTCTCTAGGCTGTTTCATGTATATCGTGGATAATCGGGGTAAGCGGACAGAGCATACTGGTACATCTGTTGTGAGACTTGCTGGGTTGCGGCAATGGGCTGCGGCTGTGATACCGCTACTGTCTGTGCTGTAGGTGATGAAGCATGCGTAGGCTGTGTATTCTGCATGGGCTGTATATTCTGTGAAGACTGATGCTGGTTATGGTCTTGTCTAGGCGGATGTGGTCTTTCTTTAGTTTTACCTGTTGCTATGTTATGTTTCAGAACTGGGCATTCGTGTACGTAGTGACCTGGCTGCTTGCAATAGTTGCATGTCCCTTTAACGGGAGCTGCGGTGTGACCTGTCTGGGTCGTACCCTTTCTGTGGCCGTCGGTTGGGACCGATTGGGCTACTAGCATTTTCATTTTCGTGTCTTTCATACGTTTCTGTTCCTGATCCTGCTCTTCTCTAATTCTGTTCTGATGGTATTGTAACATTTGTAACATCTGTGATGGCGTATTGGCTTGCCATGTACTCTCGACCTTGTATACACGGTTTTTAACTGCTAACAGGGAATTCTCGACTAACTTTGATACAAAAAGATGCGGGTACGACTCGCTACTTGGTTTAAGACCACTATTAATAATGAAACATTTCTCGAATCTTGAATAGAAGTCACTAGTATCTTCGTCGGGTTTCTGTTTACAGGCTGATATTGCATCCCAGTCTTACTTTCTATTTGTCAATAATCTTGGCAGAACCTGTACTATTAGACCTGGTAATGCTTTAGTTTTCTCCCCAAGGCCTACCCCTGGGACACGTTTGTTCTCTTCGTCTTCTATTTCTGCCCATACAATCTTTTTCTCTCCCACCTCCCATTCTTTTTCTTTTAGTTTCTCGTAGATGCCCGTGGGCAGCAGTACCTTTAACATTTTCGTGATATCTTCGTACGTATAATCCCCCATCAGTAACATGTCTTTAAGCTCTCTATGAAAACCTGCAGGGTCTTTATCATGGCACGGGACTAGTTTCTTCATTTCTAACAGTTCTAACTTAGTCAGAGGCGTGTGTACATACACTTGTTTCAAGTTATGATCGTCACCCATAACTGGATGCACTTCTCGTAAGGGGTTCTGACTTTCAATGCCATTTCGACGTTCCATATGATACATTTTCCTTTCTGGGGGCGGGGCGGGAACATATTCAGAGCTTATGAAAGTGTCATATCTATGGCGTTGTTCTAGAATTATTTGAATTAATTTGGTACTTAAACCTCTCCATCTGTCCATGAGTAGTTCTTCTAATGTTTCGTGTAAGGGACCTGGATCAGAATGTTGATTTCTGTATTTCGTGAGGAGGTGCTGAATCATGTATACACCTGCTAATTTCTGCTCGTCTGGGGAAAGGTTCAGGAATGTCTGTGCTACGGTGTCATCATTGTATATATCTGGATTGTCAGTCCATAATATGGCTGACCGGGCTAGTTCTTGTTCATCCATAGAATTGAGTACATGGTACCCTACTCGGTCTCGAAGCCTTTTATCAGTCTCCTGGAACTGATGTTCAGCAGAATTCGGGTTTGTTAAGGCAGAGAGAAAAACTCTCTTGTTTTCTGGACGGATGCCTTTCCTAAGGTAAGTTCCCTTACCTACATATGCTATAGTGTCTGTAGTCTTTTCTGGTTCTTCAGGTTCTTCTTCCCCATCGGAGGAAGCCTTCTCTTTCTCTTTTTTGTGTAGGTCTATCACTGCTTTTCTTATTTTCCTATACATACTGGCTATGCAAGTCCCCTTGTCGTGTTTTCCTTCAGATATATTTTGACCCCACTTGCTGAGTGCATCTAATTCACCCTGATCTGTCTCGGGCCTGTCTCGTTCTCTTATTAGGCAATTTATGAAAAAACGTAGTATCTGTCCTTGAACGTCAACTTTCTGATGCTCCATGGCATCCTTAATACTGTCGGGGTCTTTCCCAGTCTGAATAAACTGATATATTCTATCTAGATACTCTTTCATTCCTGAAAACATCAGCAGGAAATCAGTAGCAGATCGTAACCGTAGTGATGCCATTATCATTCTATCGTCTTTGCCGGGTACTGGATCATATTGCAAACTGTAAGTTGTCCTTTGAGTATGTCGAGACGGGGTGATTTGAACGTGAAGGGACTCTGCAAGTCCCCGAGCTGTAACCTGCGTGTTAATGGTGGGGTCTGGAGACCCCCCATCGCACCTCCTGAGGCGGAAGCTTGGACATTATCTCTCTGTGGAGTCTGTATCTGTACTTGAATTTGTCCTTTAGTGGGGTCAGGTAGACGTGGCTTCGGCAGATTCACTTTAGGTATGGGAAGCGGTGGAGGGGGTGGAACAGGGGGGATCTGTTGTGGTACTGGCGGAATGTGGTCTTGGGGCGGGTTACCACCCCCGTCCCTGTCGTTAGGCAGGGCGCGGACAGGCAGATTGGTGTAAGCGGGTGCTACATCCTCTAGATAGGAATTCAGGAATATGTCTTTAGTGGTCTTGTGAGTTACTTTAGTTGGAACCAATGGTGACTGCAGATTTTTCGGTATTTCTGAAATGGCCTCAGGCGAACCCTCGGCCGCGAGATACATACCGTTTACGAGGTTATTTCGTACACGGTCTATTTGTTCTGATTTTACTCGGATCCCCTCAGTAATTAATTCGTTTTCTTGGGCTTTCTCTGATTCTTTAAGTCTGTCCTCTCTACGTAGTTCTTTTTCAGTACGCTTATGTGATTCCTTACGCCACAGCTCTATGGCGTCTTTCTGAGATTGTCTGGCTTTCTTTTTCCATAATGCTTCTTCTACCTTCATGATGCACTCGGCATCCCATGTTCCAGTAACTGGCCATCTGTGTCTCTCGTCTAGATGCTTAGTATAATCGGCCCATAAATCTAGATACACTATGGCATCTATGCCATGCTTGTGGTACATAAAGTTTCCAGGAGTGTCCCTAGGGGGGATAGGAATTTCTTCCTCTAGTATCCCTTTCCTAGTTCCTATCTGCTTTAACTTGTTGAAAAACGGCATCTTGTTTACTCAGTACTGAACGCTCAATCCTTGCTACTTAATACTAGATACAGCTAGTTATACAGGAACACAATAATGCACATTAAAACAGTCACACTCATACCACGACATTAATCACATGAAGAAAAACATTTAAGAACACTTATTACTACCCCCTATATCAGATGTACTGCTAAACAGCACAGATACACTGCTGGGAACAGTGCAAGAACTTGAATCATCGGATGTACTGCTAAACAGTACAGATACGCTGCCTAAAACAGTGCAGACCGGACTTGTGTACCCAAACCCGTCTAGATACGTCCCAGCAATGGTACTCACCGGGAAGCACGGAAAACAGAAGGCCTCGTAAAATTCGACTGGACTGGACTGGACCGGACTCGACTCGACTCGACACGTGGATACTTCGGAAAACTGGTGGGCCTCTTGACACCTCGGACCTTGCTTCTTTCGGCTAGGCTCTGGTCTGGATCCTCCGCACTCCTCACCGCCTCGTCTGGGTACTGATCGCAATCTTCGTCACCTCCGTGGGCCAGAGGGAGATACAGGAAATCCTGCCGGTACGCGTAGTTTCCTTCTAACTGATGGCAGGGGACAGAGCTTGCAACGCACCAACCGGCGCGTGAGGTGGGGGAGGGGTCCCTATTCGGGCGCCAAAATGTCGTAAATATTTAATTTACCATCTTAATTTCTATGCAGGTAAGTACTTAATCAATAATAACTCAATCGGAAAGAAAGAAAACAGAGTCCGTGGTGTTAGAGTTCTTAGGGGTTTTATTCCTTAAAAAGGAATCGTTCCGGAACTGGATATCATGTTCCTGCAACCACACAGGGTTCAGGAAGGGATAGAGCAATGTTTTATTGACAGTACATAGCTTATATACTTAATTTACATCATAGAAAGCAATATAGTAGGCGTAACAGCTGAGAGTAGACAAGATAACAGCATCCACGTGTTACTAGTACGTAATCAGAAGGCGTGGACTAGGCGTAACTGGAGGTGTGCTCTAGAAACGTCACAGGTAGGTGTCACATGTGGGTGGCACTAAACAGAAATGTTGCAATGTCAGCAGAAATCGGAGGCTTGGATGCGCGCGCAGCTGCATGACGTGTGATTGGCATGAAACTGGAGGGTGCAGGGGGTTTGACATTTACACTGACGGAAAGAGACAGAAGTCTGGCATGTCAGATCAACTTGTGCTTCTATCATATCTGATATCTGATGTTTAGGAACTGAGCTATCTGGGCAGAAAGGTCTCTAGGGCAGAAGCTATTCTATACTGACTGTGAGTGCGGGTATAAGCGCCTGGGTGTCTGCATGAGAAGTGTGGGGCATGGGCCTTCCATGGGAGCATGGTAACAGAGGCTATGAATTACTTGCACGGAGACAGGCCGGCCCTTTGGCTCTGCAGCTGGGGAATGTTTACTGAAACTAGAAGGCAGGAATGTATCTTCAAGGAGCGGAACAGATAACTCGAAGGTTGTAGTCAGTCTTGGCAGGCAGCAGGCTAAGCTGAGCGTGGTGGGCCGCGCTGGAAGTAAGGCAGAGTTCACAGGTACGGGGGCAGCCTGGGCAGCCTGGGCTGAGGCTTTCAGAGTCAGAAGGAAGAAAAAGGCTCGATGGCAGAAATTCAGGGCCTACTTTGCCAGAGCTGAAAAACATGTAAAGTACACTACAAAAAGACGTTGGCATAGCATACTTAGGAACGGACTATCCAACCTATTCAGGGTGGGTCTGAAAGAGGACATGTTAACGTTGGACGCAAATGTATTTGCGTCTTCATAGCTGACACAGGAGGGAAGTTACATGCACTTTAACTCGTACATGGAGACGGTGGGGTACACGATAGGGAACATAACTTGACCAAAAATTTATATTTCCTCACAAAGGGAGATTCCAATCCTCCATTTCGACCACTCCTTTGGTCATCCGAGTCGCCTATGAGTCCCACGTGTCGGGTGCCAATTTGTGGTGGTGAGCCTCAGCAAGGCCTACCAGTGCAAGGGGTTCGCCCTTCTCTGCACAAGTCCTCAGATCAATATGATAGGAATTGGCACAGAAACTGCAATAGAAAATACAAAGTTTATTAACCTCATGAGGTGGAACGGCATTCACACAACACCCTTTGGCAATGTATGAAGTAGCACACTGAATGGAAGGAGATGGTCCTTTTATACCCACACAGGGGTTCAAAAGAAGGCAAGACAAGGACAAGAAGTAGGTTTTAGGTACATATAAGGTCATACAGAAAATGCACAGTCAACAAGTGGGAGGAGCTAACAGTTGATAATTCTGGTGAACACATTCTGACATTTACAGACTAACAGCAGCTGCATGGACAGCTGCAAGCTCAACTGAGCATGTGCAAAGTGGAAGGGGCTAAATATAACTTGTCTCTAGGCAGATTTCCTACCACTATGTTAACCATGTTGCGAAAGGCTTTGAGAAGGGAGGGTCTACAATGATTGGGCTCCTTGGGAATTGCAGGGGAATTGGTGAAACCTAACTTTATGCAACATCATTTAACGCTCTCTTGTTTTCAAATGGATCCCTACCTATTATTTGTACCAGCAGCATATGAAAGGATGCTTTTACAAGATTTAGATTGGGCAATGTCCACAGAATAAGGACAACACCATCTATAAATGACTGGTGAGGTAACCTGTCACTTTGTCTCTGTGACGGACATTCAGAGCAGTCAACGATCCATTTAATTTTCTTTTGTAAATTTTATGAAGAGTTGAGGAAAGTGTGGATACTTCCACTTTTAAAACATCAAGGTGTAAGGCAATGCCATCCAGCTTTAATATGGCTGCAGTTCTTGGAAAGATGAACACATTGCGTAGAGAGTAACACATTTTTTGAAGAAGGCTTCCCTGCAGTGAAAACACATGATATTTGATGCCCTGTAAACCCAGAGCAACTCTTCTGCAATAAATAGCAGGTTTATAAAAACACATTTGTATTTGTAAGGTTTTAAGACATTTTAAACATATTGTGTATATTTTTAGATTTTATCTTGTGTAATTTCTAATGAAATTTTATATGAATTTTTTTATGTATTTGTGCTTTTATGATTGGTACAATAACAATCAAATAAAGCTTTCCATGACTTGACCTGCAGGTTGAGCTGGGCCTGTCACAGTCAAATTGGAAGCCTAGGCATCTCAACCTGTCCTGCTACAACCACCTGGTGGGCAGGAACCAGCTTAAAACCCATGTGCATACTTACCGGGAGAACAATGATGATTCGGTTGATTCTGCCCGGACATAATAGGTGGCAGCGAAGGTGACTATCAGGGGGAAGCTGATGAGGAATGCAGCCCTGTCCAGAAGGCAGAGGGAGAAGCACCAAATGGCACTGCAAGCGTATATAGCCCACCTCTCCTACGTGCTTTCATGGCCCACCCTTCCGCTATTACCAGGTGCAGCCTTGAGAAGGCGTGCAGGGACCTCAATACCCTCTTTACCTGCAAAGAGCATGCATTACAGAGGGTGAAATAGAAGCACTATGAACAAGAAGAGATGACAGGACAGCTACTGGCGCTGCATCTCAGACAGAGGGAGGCAAGAATGGGCATTCCAGCTATCATCTCTGACTTGGAGGCATTGGCCACCAAACTTCAGGAATTTGCTGATGCGTTCACACCCTACTATAGTGTCCTCTACTCCCCGGAAATTGTACATGGACCAGAGCAGATGAATGCCTTCTTGGATGGAATTTGCTTACCATTGCTCTCAGAAGACTGCAGGCAGCTGCTTCAGGGTGTGATCACTAAGGAGGAGATTGAGCTGGCCATCTTGGATCTACCCTATCCCAAAGCCCCAGTTGAGGACGCTTCTGGGCAGAGTTCTACAAGTGGACTAAATCCAAGGTGGTGGATCTTCTCCAAGAGGCCATCGCTGAGGATGATTGCACGGGCTCCTTGGATTTCCTGTCCAACAGGGTGATGATTTCGGTCCTTCCCAAACCAGGAAAGGATCTCCTTCTTTGCTGCAGCTATCACCCCATATGCCTCCTAAATGGGGATGCCAAGATACTGGCCAGTACTCTAGCTGTCCGCCTCAAGCGAGTCCTTTCCTCTCTTACTCATCATTAGTAAGTAGAGTTTGACCCAGGCAGCTCATCTCGCAACCATCTTCACATGTTATTTATTTTACTTTCTTTATTTGTGGTATTTGTAAAGCTCAGAGTGACCAGACTCGTATTCTGGCACTGAGCATATATTGTTCAAGAAGAAATATAGCAGAGAGATAGTATACCCAATACAAGCTTTAGTGTTTTAGGAATAACCGGGTCTTCAAGTTAGCTCGTGCGGTTTGGCTAGCAGCGAACCTTCCGGATGTAACCTCAGCATTGTCATTGGATGCCAAGGAGGCCTTTGGCAAAATAGAATGGGACTACTTGTTTGCCACACTCCAAAGTGAGATGGCTCTATGACTACCCCTCGGTGCAGGTCAATTGCAGGGGCTTTCTTTCTGGTCCCTTCCCGGTCCACAGGGGTACCCATCACGGTTGCCCACTCTCCCCACCTGCCATTTCTTCCTGCAATGGAGCCTTTGGAGGTGGCCCTGCACCAATCGGATAGGATCAAAGGTATCAATATGGCCGGAGGCCCCTCAACAGTGTATCTATACGCAGATGACATCGCCCTATTGACCTTACTCTCCTTCATTCCACCGGTGCTAGAGATCATTGAAGCTTTTGCTGCAATATCTGGCTACAATGCAAACTCAGTAACGGGCGAATCCTTGTCGCTGTTGCACATCATGTAGAAAAGGGCCTATGTTGACATGGTTAGCTCCCACTTTTTGCTTGATGCCTGATGTGATTTCAAACTGTAAGTGCACTGGATCCCTGCTAACCAGGTTCTCAGTGTCAGATCTCTTTTCCCAAAACTGTACCATGAATGACACAACTTCAGCCACCCTTGTAAGTTACTAGTAAATGGAATCCCTGGTACCTAGGGAATGGGTACTGATGAGGGTCCATTGGGGCAGAAGCAAAAATTGTGCAACCCCAGAGATCCCTAACCAACAACATGCAAACTGCCACTGCAGGCTGTGTGTCTTGGTGCAGTAAAAACTCAAGAGTCGACATGACACCCTGTGTGCCGGGGGGCGTGGCTAGGCACGCAATGGCGGCGGTTGCACTCAGGATGATCTCCGAGCCGAGCTCCCATTCCCTGAGCCAATTCTCCACTCATTTTTCCCTGCAGATGGCTGAAAAAGCGAACGGACCATTTCAGAAATAGCACCTGCCTGCCGGCCGACTTTGGTGCCGAGGAATCGATCCTGGCCGCACCGGCCCTTCCCGAAGACCTCCTTTGGGATTCCTTGCCGCTCGGCCGGCTGGCGTAGATGCGCGAGGCCGAGGCCCTGGACTGACCGCTAGGCCTGCGCATGCGGCCTAAGAACTGATGCACACAGCCCTCCTGCCTACCGGCGACAGGACATGGAGCCCCCCTGCCTTTCCGAACTGGGAACTGCGGATGAACCTGGGCACCCCCGAGGATTCGCTAGAGATCCGGACCTGAGGGGGATGAAGACTTCTTCCTCCTGAACTGCCTGTTGCTCCGGTGAGGGCCCGGAGCGAGAGCGCTGCCGCCCGGCTGCTGGATGCCGCGGTTGGGGACGCCGCGATCCCCTGAGGGAGTACACTTATCGCCTCGGCGGGATTGGGGCACCAGGAGAGGAGGCCTGGCTCCAGAGTCTGCTGCATGGTCGCCGATGCGTGACGGGGCTCCTCCTCACTCGCAGGTGCAGCTTGAGTGGCCAGAAAATCTTGCTGGGTGGCTGGATTGGGCACCGCGGCCCACGCAGAGGAGACGCCGGAGCCATCACCCAGAAGTAGGGCAAGCACTCGCGAATCCCGGCTGGCTGGAGCGCTGCCCTGCCCCGGTCATCACAAGACTCCCCTGAGCCCCCTGCGACCAGCAAACCTGGGGAAGACTGGAAGTTGGTGTCCTGCTGGACCTTGGCGGAGGATCGGGGCTGCTGGGGGTGCGACAGACAGTGAGACGCGACCCTAGTGTTGGTGGGGGAGACGGAGCCCCGCATAAACTGAGAAGACTTGCGACGCCATTTTCACCACCGACGGCCACCTGCTCCCCGGCGGTTAGCCTCGGAGCCGCGATGCTGTGATCACGAGCCCTCAGATCCTCCAAGGACCCCCCCACGGACCTCCTGTATGCAGCGGCTGCCCTGCAACTAGTAAGACTGTGAGCCTCCTGCTGACCGTTATTGCTGTCCATACCATGATGAGGGCAAGAACTGGCACCTGCTGGTCACGCTGACATGCCTGCCTGGTCCGAAAGCCTGTGGCGCCCATTGTTGCTGGCATACGCGGCAGCACCCTGCTGGCTGCGCTGGGGACGTTACATACCCTACTACCCCTCTGACCTTAGGAGCCACTGGGCCTCTTAAGACCACGAACAAGGAAACGCCTCGCTACCAGGGCCCCCTGTGAACTCTGTTAGGCTAATAGTCTTGTCGCTCTGCCCATGTCCGGAGGGGTAAGGACACGCACTGGCACTGGGGGTGCCCTACCGAAAGGGAAGACTGACAAGGCATTGAGGAAAATGGACGCCGACCAGGTGGCCACGAGGTTGGACAGCATGCTCGCTACTATGGAATGCCTGGAAGAATCGCTCCAGTTGACCCGAACCTCATTGGAAACTAAAATAGACAGTGTCGCAATTGACCTCACCCATCTGAGGGAAGATCACAAAAAACTGGCAGATCGCACCAAAGTCCTGGAGGGAACGGTGACAGACCTTGAGCCCCGAGTCAGTCAGACAGACAAACACGTGCAGGACCTTCTGAATAGGGCCGAATTTTTAGAAGACCGTGCTGAGGATGCGGAAGGACGGGCACGGAGAAATAACATCAGACTCGTGGCAATACCGAAAAAATGGGAAGGCAACAATCTCGCCCACCACGTGGAGGACTGGCTGAGAACCATACTACCGGAAGGCACGCTTTCGCCCTACTTTGTGGTGGAAAGGGCGCACCGAGTACAGACGAGACCACTTCCCACAGGCTCCAACCCGAGACCGCTGCTCCTCCGGATACTAAACTATCGCAACCGTGATTCCGTCCTGCGGGAGGCTAGAAGACTTGGAGAAATTTGCATAGACAACACCACAGTGATGTTCTTCCCAAATTACACTGTCCAAGTGCAACGTCAAAGCCATTCCTTCCTTGAGGTGAAGAGACGGCTTTGCACGCCAGGGCTCAAATATTCCCCCCCTTTCCCCGCAAAGTTGAGGGTGGTGGCACAAGATAAAACGTATTTCTTTACTAGCCCTGAAGAAGCGGACGCCTGGCTCGATGGCGGCACTGACACGGCACCCAGGCAATCGCAGGACTTAGCGATGAGATCACGGACACGCAGACCGAGACGTCGCCGTAGGAACAGAGTGCCTCAGACTCAGCGCCCGGAGCCACTCCCCACCTGCGGAACAGATTATCCACTCCGCAGAGTCACCAAACTTAGCAGCTCCCCAACGTCAGGCGCCGCGCCGGACACCAGCCCACGGATGATTCCGAGCGATGATGAAGCCATCTATGGGATACCGGATTCTCAACTTTCCGCAGATCTACCGGATATCACGCCACAGACAGCAGACCTACTCAACTCAGATCACAGGAGGAGCCCTGATGGAGCTCACCAGAACGAAGATGTCCTGGCTGTGGCCTGGATGGACACTGCTGTGCCGTTGAAGCTTGGTGACGTCTGGGGCAACTTCCTTGCCCCCGGGAAAGACGGCGGGGACAGGACGCAGTGAGTATCACCCTAGTCACCCGAATCCTGACACGGTGCTGAATGTGGGAGGGCCTCCCTACACCTCCTCTGCCCATCGGCCTTTGCCTATGAGAGACTGACCATGCATATGGCTTGGGATATGCGGCCTCATTTACTTTGTTCCAGAATGGCTGGCTAGGCCGGGACTTCTGCATAGCAGGCCAAGCCAAATTAGCCCAATAAACTCTGGCTGCGTGATGCCTAAACCGAATGGCCCAGGGAAGGATGGTGACTTCCCTCTTTATCCAGGTTGCTGTACTGCTGAGACTGTGTCTAGCACGTAACACCCCCTAGACTTGAAAGGTTGTTCCTCTCGATCGAGAGTCTGGACGGTGGCATGTTTGGCTACTGCCCTTTTGGTATTTACCAATGGTTCACCCCCCCCTCTGGTTAACTTTGTTATTTAATCTCTATCCTTTTTGTGTATTCCCAGGATATGATATTCGTGTCAATGGAGATGACTTTAGATGTGGTCGGTGGGGATGTGTGGCGGGTCTGGGGTCAGCTAATGTAATGGGGAGGGCGGGAGATTGCCTGAATTGGTACTATGACTGCGATAAAAATGTATACCTGGAACATTAGAAGCATGCACACGCCATTACGCTGCTATCAAATATTCTCATACCTCAAGCGACACCGGGTCCAAATTGCGCTCTTGCAGGAAGCACACTTGAACAAGACGGAAGCAATAGCGCTACACCATCGATGGAGGGGGCAACTATACGCTACAGAATACTCCTCATATGCCCGTGGGGCGCTGCTATGGGTAAGACCGGGCACTCCCTTTGCAATGACACATTCTCACACCGACTCGGAGGGCAGGTTCGTGCTTGTACATGGCCGTCTAGACGGACAACCTGTGGTTCTGGCATCCATATACTCTCCCAATATAGATCATGGGGACTTTCTTGCACACCTATCGGAGAAACTGGTGCCCTGGCATGGAGTCCCGTGGATACTCGGGGGCGATTACAATTGCATACTGGATGCAACACTAGACCGTTCTGCTCCACCCCTACTTGAAGCCCCGACTTTTGGCACCATGAGGGCACTCATTCAGTGGGCAACACAGTGGGACCTACAAGACGCCTGGCGCACTCGCAACCCCAATACTAGGGTGTACTCCTACTACTCAGGGGTACATGCTTTGCATGTACACCTGGACATATGCATGGTGTCATCGGAACTGTTACCCCTCATCTCAGACACACAGTACTTGGGCCGAACACACTCGGACCATAACCCGCATACACTAGACATAACATGGGAACGCCCACACCCACCCATCCCTACCTGGTGATTACAGCCCGCCCTATTGCTAGATGCCCCTTTCCTAGACTCCCTGCAAGCCTGTGTAGCGCAATACTTTGCAGACAATTCTGGCACAGCGTCCTCCCCACAGATCGAATGGGACGCCTTCAAGGTCGTGATTAGGGGGCATTGCCTGGGCACACAGGGACACATGCAGAAAAAACTGGAGGGAGATCTGCAACGTGTGGAGGCTGACCTGCTCCGCCGAGAGCAGGAGGCATTGACAGGGGCCGATGGGCCGTTACTTGCGGCTCGCGAGGAACATACACGATTGTTGGAACGGCTATGTCACCTTAACTATGCGGCGCACTCGGCGCGGATGCACCATCTTAGTGACAAACCCAGGAAACTATTGGCCTGGCTTGTAAGACAGGAAGACCGCACTACGCCAGTGTCTTCCATTCACACGGCTGAGGAAGGGGTAGTGTACACTCAGAGCAGAATACACCGAGCTTTCGTACGACAATACCGGGCTTTATACCGGTCCCAACTGAGAGTCTCTACTGAAGCTATCACAGACTATCTCTCGGATATACAACTGCCACTCCTCACAGCTGCGCAGCAGGGAGACTTAGAGGCGCCACTCACGCCAGAGTACATGCGCGAAGCCATTTTTGCTCTTTCCAATGGCAAATCGCATGGCCCGGATGGGCTGCCCGCCGATTTTTTTAAAACATGCTCAGAAATCATAATTCCTGAGTTGCTTAAAGTATACGCTGCTGCAATAGATGACTCGGCGCTTCCTACCAGGCTCAATGAGGCCACTCTCGTCTCGCTCCTGAAGCCAGGCAGGGACGACACAAACATGGGCTCTTACAGACCTCTCGCCCTGTTAAACACCGATTATAAAATCTTCACTTCTATTTTAGCTCGGCGCCTAGCCACTGTGGTCTCCACCCTTGTCCATCGTGACCAGAATGGCTTCGTACCTGCGCGAATCACCTCTTACAATATCCGCCGCCTCTTCCGGATACAGGAAACTGCTACGCTACGCTGGCCAAGATCGGGGTGCCTGGTGCTGGACCTTGAGAAGGCCTTTGATTCTGTGGAGTGGCCCTACCTCAAGGCAGTGCTGGAGAAATTCAACCTGGGAGGCGCATACGTCGACACGGTTGGATTACTATACCAGAGACCCAGTGTGCAAGTGCGAACAGGCGGACTACTTTCGGATAAAGTGGAAGTGCGTAGAGGAACCAGACAGGGCTGCCCCCTGTCGCCACTCCTCTTTTCCCTGGCCATAGAGCCCCTTGCGGCAGTATTGCGAGTGTGGGGAGCAGACTGGAGGATCCCAATGACGGACGGCTTACATGTGGTCTCGCTTTATGCGGACGACCTGCTTCTGTATGTGCGCGACCTCGCCTACGTGCCGTGCTTATTATCAGATATATTCCAGACCTTTGAGGAAGTGTCGGGACTGAGGGTCCACTGGGCCTAGTCTGGCGTATACTCGTTTAGTCCTGACACACAGGAGTGCGACGTCCGCATCGGTGGTGTGCGGCTCGCCTGGTATCCCACTACGTTCAAATATCTCGGGATGCACATCTATAGAGTCCCGTCAGACATAATGGAGGGAAACCTGATGCGTGCAATCTCCTCGTTGCGCGCACAGATGGCCTTCTGGAAGACACTGCCCCTGAATGTGCCTAGCCGGATAGCGCTATCCAAAATGATAGTGTTGCCAAGGCTGTTATACCACTTTGCCAATATTCCGCTGTACGTCCCTGCCGGAGTGTTCCGCGACCCAGACAATATGATCCGGAACCTAATCTGGAACGCTGGACGACCTCGCGTCACACTGACGAAACTCTACTCGCCTACTGAGGCCGGAGGGTTGGCAGTCCCCAATTTGGAACTATATTATCTTGCAGCACAGCTGCAATGGGTGTCGTGCTGGCTGGGTGGCAAAAATCTGGATGACACCGCTATCGACGTTACTGTATGGACTCATGCACAAAAATGCGCGCTGGTCCACCCCCTGACCAAAGGACCCCCCCCGCCCATTACCACTACATGTAGCGGTGGCTCGCAAATGCTTCCTATGTAGCCTGAAACTGACCGAGAAGTCAAACCTTATGCTCCCGGGCTCCCCCTGCTGGGCACCCCCAGACGGGGTGGAATGGTGACATTGACCATGCTGGAGAGCTGGACGACGGCTGTTGTGGAAACCGCAGGCGACCTTTATGTAGATGGAGCCATGCTCCCTTTTGAAGATCTGGCAGAGAGCACAGGCTTACCAGCAGGACAATTCCTCCTTCATGCATCAATTCTGCGTACATTCATGGAATCCTGGGGTGATATACAGGAGGAATTACCAATGCACCATCTCATACAGTACCTGCATGTCATATGCAACGGCTCCCACGTTATACACTGGCTAGCACAGGCCCTTCTTGTACACACACAGCGATCCACGCAGCCACTGCGAGATAAGTGGGCGGCCTCCCGAGGGAGGGGATGGACAGACAAGGAATGGACAATTGTATTAGCTAGCCCCGTAAATATCCCACGCTTTTTATATATTGCATCAGGCATATCTGTCACCAGATAAGATTAATAGGTATTTCACGACTACCACCGCTAGCTGCCCCCGATGTACTCTGGCTGAAGCGGACATATTACATATGCTCTGGCATTGCCCCACTCTTGCCACATATTGGAATGAGGTGACATCCCTCTTGACGCAAAGTGCTGGAGCAGGCTTACCCCACACATGGGAAGCATGCATCCTGGGGTTGTATAAGAGGACCAAATTGAATAAAGTGCCGGACAGATTCTGGGACCTAGGGCTTATTACTGCCAAGCGCATGCTTACTAAACACTGGAAGAAGGGGGAACCTCCACTCACTAAATACTAGTGCATTTTTATTAACTGGGGGAGAGCTGAAAGCACCACACTACATTGAGAAGAAACGGCGGGTTTGAGGAAGTTTCCAATTGCACAACTCTGGGATGATACCTTGAATTCCTTCCGACAGGAAAGCTCAGCTAGGGGGCTCACTTAGGCGATGGCGCATCTGAAGAGACACACACCTAGGAGATGCGGCGACACCACAGGAATAGGCCGTGCTGTCCCCCTGACACCTGCGGGCCTTGGGAGCCGATGCTGCAGCACCTCCTGGTTGGTGGTGGCTCGACCTCCCCTGTTCCATTGAGCAACGATTACAATGCACTCCTGCCACACTGACCGTGGATCCGGGCACTCACCCACAGGACTGTATACTGACATACCTAATGACACTACGACACGTCCTATCCTCCCTACATTCCCCCTTTCTTTTTCTAATTTTTTTTTCTTCTTTCTCCATCTCACTCGGAGATCACTTAGTGGCACCCGAGACCTTACCTTTTTCACTTTTTTTGCCCTGTTTGGCCCTTTTGTCCTCGATTGGGACTAGTTTGGAAGTTAATGTGGCAGATCCACCTGCCATATCTGTTGAGCTATTGAATATATTGACTTGGAGGTCTAGACACATCCAATATTCGACATTCCTGGTCACACGACACATCTGGCGCTACCACACGCTGTCAGTCAGACATGAGGTGAACACGTAAAAGAGTCACAAGTACCTCCTACAGGATTTCACCCCATAATATCCCGAGACTGCATTGCCCTATATATAGAGTGGTATTACGTACAATGCAGCTATATTACCCAATTACAGGACTTGATACACGCAGAAACTATCTTGGAAAGCAATGCCATTGTGCTACCTTACTGTGCTGCAATTTCTCTGGTGCAATTGTATGTGAAATGATAACTATCGTTTTATAATGGCAATGTATATCCATGTATCAACAGAATATCTACATAAATCAATAAAATATATTCAAACACAAATGACACCCTATGTGCCATGCCCTCACACAATGCATGAAATATAGGTTTGTCACCCCTACTGCAGGCCTTACAGCCCTTTAGAGGGTGCACTATTGCCCATGTGTAGACATATCTGCATGAACGGATATGGCCCTCCAATATCTGAGCCATTCATGGATATTGTAAGTACATAGGGAAGCCATAAAGAGTACATGGGATGGATACTTGTCATTACGAATTTTCTAGCTCCATGATGGCTTCACTGTACTCTCAGATGTTTTGTACCAAATATCTCTTCTTAATAAATCCTCACTGATGCCAGTGTGGGATTTATTAATAAATGCACGCAGGAGACTCTTTAGAGTCAGACATGTTTCCGACCTCATGGGGTAAGAGGCTGCACTCTCAGAGGCAGAGGCAAGAAACAAACCTATTTTGGGTGGAGGTGGGTGCTTCACACCTCCTCCAGGCCAGAATTTCCTTTCAGAGCGGAAAGCTTCAAAGGTGTTCCCATCTTTGAAGTTCAGCCCAGACTTCCCCAGATAGTGGGGAATGGCAGCCCCCTATCCTGCTCCACATTTGGCAGGAGGACAGGTGGGAAAATTGATTGATAAGGAGGAGTGTCCATATTTAACCAGCACCACCCCTAAGGTGTGGCATACTATGTGAACCCCTCTCCTGACAATCCACCATCTTGATATAGTGGAGAAACAACCTATCAGGGCTAGGGTAGTGCCTTTTTCCACAGGAAGTGGCCATTTAGAGGGCGTAGGCATCCTAAAGATAGGTAGCACATTGGCTACTACCTGTCTCCCCTAGTAACCCCAATAAATGCAGTATTTAGGTGGCATTCCTAGACCTGGAACTTAGATTTGATTGACAAGAAGAAGACCAGGACAAAGACTTGATCCCAGGAACCAAAACCCCGCTGCAGAAGAAAATTGGCGTCAACCCCTGCCTGCTGGCTTTAGGACTTCAGCAATCATGGTATGCCATGACAAATTGAACCTGTGAAGACTCCAAGAACGCCAGAGCTCCTCCCGTCTTTGCAAAATCACCAAGAACATCCCTTGGAGTGAAGGCTTCACTCCCCTGATTGCCACAGGCATCGATACCGCTAAGTGTAGTTTTTCTACGTGCTGCTTCCTGACATCTTTGATGCAGCACCCCATACCACAAGAGAAACAACAGCTCCTGAGTGTTAGATCTGTCTCCTCAGTAAGTTTGGAGACACCAGGACCTACCGGAGCCTCACCATACCAATACAAGGGGTACCGGACACCTTACAGCAAACAGCAAGATAAGGAGTCTATGGTGGACTACAATACCAGACGTAAGCACCCATCAAGGGACATCGAGATCCCTAAGACCCACATCCCAGCAGTCTTAAAATCACCTCTCCAAGTTGCCTGCTCTTGACCACAAGGACTTATTGAAGCACGAAACCTGGCATACCTATCTGCTCTGCAACCGGCCCCACTAACGACAAACCAGCTGTTCTCCCATGATCCTGCAACCCTTGTGACCTCTTCTCTCCTGTGGGACCCACTGGAATTATGTCTAAGTCCTCGTGTGCTGTGTCTTTGCAGGTGGCCCCCTTCACCGTAGTGCACCAGCTACCAACACCTTCAGCACTCCGTTCCCAGCCAAATCCAGGATGATACAGATCTTCTCCTGCTGAAACTTTGGGCCTGATCCTGCTATCAACCTAAAAGGAGAAGGTGAACTTCGTGAAAGCATTGCCTGATTTTATGTGCATTTTTCTGCTTTTCTCTATTGACTTCAATGGCGCGTAATTGCATACAAAAGTAATATATGCTCCGAACTCTTAAAAATCGTAACTTCTAAAGTACTTCTGTAGATCAAAGTTCTTGGTCTTAAAATATACATAAAAATCAATACTACTTTTATAAATTGTTCTCTGATTTATTCTTGAGTGCGAGTCTCATTTATTGTCTCTGTGAGTAAAACAAATGCCTAGCATTACCCTCTCATAAGCCTAACTGCTCTCCCACACTACCACAAAAAGACTATTAGTATTATCTACTTTAACCTCTGATACCAGTAAAGAATTCACTGGACTCTCTGCACAGTGTGCTTCATTTTAGCACACTATATAAAGTGCCAGCTTCCTACACATCTTCACATGTGCCACCATCGGCAGTTATCAAATTCAGTGCAATAATTCCCACCTTAGGTATCTGGGCATCCTAGTTAACAGGGTCCTGGAGCGCATGGTGGCAGATAACCTGGGTCCACTGACTTAGTGAATGCATTTGGACTTTGCGGAGTGGTCCCACCAGAATCTTTTTCTCTGAGGACAGACTCCGTGGTGAAAATGGATACTCCCCTCTACTCCTCCGAATCACGTACATGGTGGGCATGCTTCCCTAATTAATGCCCCTCTTAACTCTCCATCAGATAGACAAGACCATTAATGGCCTTCATCTGGTGTCCATCAAGACCTCGACTGGCATTTCAGAAGCTTATCACTACTAGATCAGAAATGTGACTGAGTCTGCACTCTGTGGAGCATTACTGTCCAGCCTTACATTTGGCACACATGGCATACATGTGCCCCGAGCCCAAGACGCCCCGTTATGGGTTGCAGGAGGCCTCATTGGGACTACAGGCCCTCTATCTTCCTGGCCCCACTGTAGCAAGGTCCCCCAATATCCTGCTAAAACCATGTACACCACCTGGATACGGGTTCACAAGCTCTCTTTAGTGGATGCACATCTCCATGACAAAGCTCCCCTCTGAAACAATATTGGTATCTGCATGGGGGGCCATGATTGATTGAGACCCCTGGCGCAGAGCTGAGATTCTGACTCTTGCACACCTGATTTCCAGCAGCAAACTCAAGTCCTTCAAGATGCTACGGGATAAATTTGGCTTGTTGCATACTCAACAATGGAGCTAAAAAACACCCTTATGTAATTGCCTGTTGAGCAACCTGGGCATCCCAGCCCTGGATCATTCACTGTTTCTCTTACCTAAACACTTGGGGTCAGTTAAAGGCGTGATGTCTGGATTCTACAATCTCCTGATTTGCCACCTCTACCCCCAGCCAGAATTGGCTAATCTCAATATGACCTGGCAAATTCATCTGAAGGTGGAATATGATGAGGAGGAAGATAAGGCAGATCTATTGGAGGCCTTGGAACAGGATGTTTGGGAGGCACGGAAGAAGTTCAATCTTTTTAAGATCCTACAGGGTTGGTACTGGACCCTGGTATGCCTTCAGGTTGCAGGGTTGCTCCCTCACTGTGCCTGCCAGCAATGCGATCACGCACCTTGTGATATAGTTCATATCTTATATTATTGTCCTGTCATTTGCCCCTTCTGGACGGCAGTGGCTCTATGCTCCAGGAATTTATGAGTTTGCCCTCGCCACTTCTAGACCCCTTAATTCTCCTTCATGACTGATCAAATGTTTCCCAGCTGGCTCGCCATGCCCTTCATCTGCTTGTTACTGCACTTACATCTGCCAAGATCTGCATTCTGTGACATTGGTGTACTCCACAACTGCTGTCACAAGAGGACTGGCTTGTGGAGATGTACAAGACGACATCCTAATTGTAAAGGTCATTTAGAATTTAACCACATCGGTGCTCATGACGAGCTCAGCTCGTCATGAGGCACAGTGGCGCTGTGCTCATGACGATCTGAGCTCGTCATGACCGTTGTGCCTTGCCCACGCCGGGATAATTCCCCTGCTGTGCTGGGCATTCTAAGAAACGGGCGTGGTCATTACGAGCTGAGCTCATCATGAGCACAGCGCCACCGTGCTGCGTGACGAGCTGAGCTCGTCACGAGCACCGTGGAGCTGTGCGCGCCACCCATCTCCCAGCACAGCGGGGGAATTAGCCCCCCAGGGAAGGGGCTAATGGACAAATAAGATATTTTTCTTCTTGCGTGGTCCCCCTTTTTTGAGGCTGCCCGACCCCCCCCAATTCGCAATGACTCTTAGTTCTACCCCATCACTGTCAATGAACTCCCACCTCCCTGCATT
Organism: Lissotriton vulgaris; assembly: GCF_964263255.1. NCBI lineage: Eukaryota > Metazoa > Chordata > Amphibia > Caudata > Salamandridae > Lissotriton > Lissotriton vulgaris. The sequence goes on from NC_141687.1 coordinate 732,800,635, forward strand.
AATTTGCTTGGGCTTCGCTTGGACGGCCCATCTTCCCACCCTCTCTTCCCTGCTTTGTAGTTTTGTCTTCCCTCCCTTCTTTTCTTCTCACCCTTTTCCCCTTCTTTTCTTTTCTCCATCTATAGCGTATTTTCTCACCACAGACCATCTTTTCTTCCCTTTCTTATATATTAGTATTGTTTGGTATTGGTGCATGTGTTCCAAACAGTATCTGTATCTTCATATGGGTGTATGCTAGACTTGCAGGTCACTGTATTTGATGTTATTGTTGGCACTTAATTTATGCCAATAAAATAATTGCTTATTATGCATATATACAAGGTGACGTGGGCATAATTTAGTGGGTGTGAATAAACCACCATTGAGTCCCGCAATTCATGAGATTACTGCAACTTTATAGAGAAATATTCTCAGTACATAATGTAAGATACATAAACCAACAAATCTGACCAGGGTTTCATTCAATGATATATATTGTCCAAGTTCTCTTCAGTTGTCAATAAGTCACTAAATACAAAGTGCAAACGACGCAGTGCTTTGGTGAAAGTGTGAATATATACATAAATAAATGCACTATGCACCCAAGTTCAATTAATAGCTTCGAACAAGAAGAACAAATAGCCAATCAATGTACATCCTGTTGCGATTCCCCGGCCGCTGGAAGACACCTACTGCCTCCTTTGCGGCGAATGGACCACAAGAAACTACAACTCCCGGCATGCTGTGCGGGTCATGTCGTACGTGACGTAGCGCAAACCTGGAAGCGTATTTGAGGAGGTCTCCGAGAGGACGCGGTGCCGATGATTCCTGTTCCGCGGCTCCTGCAGGTTCCTTTGTTATTCCGTTGATGCGGTAAGAGTGTGCTAGCCCCAGTTCAGCAGTGTGCTGCCTTTGGATTCCAGGGCGAGAGAATTGTCGTCCATGATTGAAGGAGTCTGCTTGCCTCAGTACAGCAGTGTGCTACCTTTGGATACCAGGGCGAGAGTATTGTCGTCCAATTATTGGTCCACCTGAGTCCTTGGAGGAACGGTGATTCTTCCCAGGATAGAGCAAAGGTATCTTTCTCCTCTGTTGGTTGAGACCAGTTCTCGGGTATCATGCAGAGGAGATACTTGGGTTGAACACCTCTGTTGGAGGAGACTGGTTCCCAGGTCTCGTGCAGAGGCGTTCCTTTTATGTTACTTGGTTGCTTCAAGTAGTACCCCAGTGGAATGAGGAAATTTCAATACAAGACTGAAAGGGGGTCTAGGTCCATTGGGAACATAAATTTTTGTGGATATGGATCCTATGTTAAGAGTTTCTTATGCGGAAGAATCCGAACTTTACTTTCATGCATTTACCGTCTTTATGAAAACAACATTAGGAACAAGAGATTATTGTTTCTGGCGCACAACCTCATAGCAATTGTTTTGTTGTTTTGTTTTACTTAAGGAGAGAGATCAGAGAGGGTATGTTGCCACTATTGGCTTGGCGTTATAACATCATTCCAACACCAGTGGTAGGTGTCATGTGAATCTTAACATGCAGTGTAAACCAATGTAATGATACCTTCATCCTTTGTATATGTGTCTTATGCCTTTTTGTCTTGCTCACCCTAAATATAGGAAGTGATCTTACCACTGCCCTCTGCTTCTTCTATGGTCTAGGCTTTGCTTATATTTTGTTACAGGTGAGGATAGGAGATAGGGCTACCTCCTCATTCTTACTGTTGTTGCATTTAGATGAGAATTGTGAACATTGTACTTACCCTGTGTTCTCCTGTCTTCTTCAGATCTCCCTGCCTGCAGTCCCTACCCTTTCCTTCCCATGCTTGATTACCCCAAAAGTCTGTGTTGTTTCCTAAGACCGGACTTGGGGTTGTCTAGAGGTGGGTCCCTTACTGAGCATCAACACAGCCCTGAGGATTCCGTGGAGGAGTCTGACAGAATCATCGGCCCACAAATTATTTTCCTCCCGGTTGTGTTGAGAGTAAGGATGGCCTCCTTAGATGATATGATGGCTGCTTTGGCACTAGTACAGGCTGAATTGGCCACCCCTCGGCAAGAGACTGCAGTTCTACAGACAAGGGTGTATTGCAAAGAAACCCTTTTAACCTGGGTACCCCGCAGCCGGCATCAGTGGTGGTGGAGATGCCTTCCTAGGTCCCTTTGGCTCCACTGGAAAGGTTTCACAGGGATAGAAAAATGGTTCAGGTGTTCATGACCCAGGTGTTGTTGCACTTTACGTGCAAACCCAAATCATTTTTAACTAACAAGTCTAGGGTGGCCTTCTTGATTTCTTACTTAGGGGGAGAAGCAGCACAATGGGCAGTTCCCATAGTTAGGGGGGGATGACCCTATGTTATACGACTGGGATAGTTTTCGAAATGAGTTTGAAAAAACGTTTGATCATAGGGCAGAGACTTTTTCGGCCGACAAAGACTTGCTTGAACTCAAACAAGGATCTTCATATTTGGTGACTTACCTGAATCATTTCAGACGGCTAGTAGCCGAAACCGACTGGCTCAAGGCTAAGCAATCAGTGATATTCTACCAAGGCCTCACGGAAGAATTTGAAGGACGTTTTGGCCCAAATAGAACCCCAACCACGTACATGTGCCGTTCTTATAGAACTGACACTCCGATTGGACCATCACATGAGGGAACGGAAGAGTGACCACAAAAGGAAGGAGAAAACTACCCTCTCCAGTGATCGCAGTTATACTTCACAAAAGGCAGACAGTAGACCTGAACCAATGGAAGTGGGAACGGTGAGAGCTTCTCTGACACTTAGCGAAAGAGACCATTGACGCAAGCAAGGCTTGTGTTTATACTGCGGCAAGAAGGCTCCTTTCCTTAAGGAATGCCCTGTAAAGCCTAAATCAGGTCGGTTTCGTACGGGTCAATTGGCCACAGTTACAGCAGATAAGGAGGTGGGAAACTACAGTGCTTTTGTAAATGGAAGGGAGTTCCTCAAGCAAAACCTTTATCCCTTCAATCAACCTTGATGTGTTTAGGGATTCAGAACATTTCTTTATCCCTATGGAACTATGTGTAGAACATGAAACCAAACATATCATAGCCATGGTGGATTCGGGAGCCACCGGCTGTTTTATGGACAGAGACAACAGAGGCGAAGCCATAAGATTGGGATTACCGCTCATTCAAAAGACTACACCAGAATTGGTGTATGCAGTTGATGGACAGGAGCTCGAATCTGGTCCTATTCTTTACCATACCCAAGAATGCAAACTCACGTATGATGGTTGTCGTCGGGAACTTATTACCTTCAATATCATTCAAGCACCCCATTACGGAGTAATATTGGGGTTACCTTGGTTACAGAAACATGAACCTGTTATCAATTGAGCCAATAAAACATTGTTGTTACAGTCTGAGTTTTGCTAAGAACATTGCCTCGTGGTGTGGACTTGGCCATCGTTGGTGTTAGCCACCACGCATCACGTCACTACAGCAGCAGAAAAGGAGGTAGTCCTTCCAGACCATTATCAGGCCTATCTCAAAGTCTTCAGCGAGGTTAAAGGGGAGAAGCGCCCGCCACATCGGGATTACGATTGTCGCATTGACTTGGTCCCAGGAGCGGTGGTACCGTGTGGTCATATTTACGCCCTTACTCAACCCGAAAACCAGCACTTAAGGAGCTATCTGGACAAGCTCTTGGATTTAGGGTTCATTCACCCTTCTCGGTCACCGGCAGCCTCTCCCCTGTTCTTTATCCCTAAGGCTAACAGGGAATTGAGGTGCTGCATTGACTTTAGGGCATTGAATGCTGTTACAATCAAGAACCAGTATCCTCTCCCCCTAATCCCAATGTTGCTGAAACAAGTACGGGCGGCAGGCATCTATACAAAACTGGATCTAAGGGGGGCTTTGAGTACCTTGTAATGCCCTTTGGGCTCTGTAACGCCCCTGCAGCGTTTACATTTTTCCTCAACGAGGTCTTGAGGGAATACCTGGATATATTTGTAGTCGTATACATTGACAACATCCTCATTTATTCAGCCACAGAGGAAGAACACATTTGTCATGTTTGTCGAGTGTTGAAGGCGTTACCGATGAACCACCTGTTTTGTAAGCTCACTAAGTGTGAGTTCCATGGGATGACACTAGAGTTCCTAGGGGTAATGCTCACCCCTTCTGGTCAAGTCATGGCAGAAAGGAAGGTCAATGCCATAACCGAATGGACCGCGTCCCAATAACATCAAAGACGCTCAAAGTTGTTGGGCGTCGCAAATTTCTACAGGAGATTTATACAGCATTTCTCGAACTTGGTGGTGCCCCTGACTCGCTTGACTCAGAAAAACACACCGTTTGTATGGACATCAGAAGTACAACGGGCATTCGATCTTCTGAAAGAAGCATTTACCACGGCTCCTGTCCTTACTCATGCTAATCCTGAATTGTCGTTTATCGTGGAGGCGGGCGCTTCCGAAATTGCAATCGGTACGGTGCTATCACAGAGACACGGGACAACAGGATACCTCCATCCCATCGCTTATATGTCCCGAAAACTGAACCCAGCTGAACAAAACTACACGAGAGCCGAAAAAGAGCTATTGGCTATAAAGGACGCCTTCATGGAATGGCGGCATTGGCTCATGGGGGCATCTCATCAGGTCACGGTATTCACCGATCACCGCAACCTGCAATTCATGCGAGCAGCAAGACACCTCACTCCAAGACAACTTAGGTGGATGTTGTTTTTTGCTGAATTCAAATTCATAGTCACCTTCCGCCCCGGCAACGAGAATAAGAAGGACGATGCGCTCACTCGTCGGGAAAACTCCTTGCAATCAGAAACAACTCCTGAAAGAGCAATCATAGAACCCAGTAAGGTGTTATGCGTCGTAAGGCCGATTACTTCCTGCACCAGATCAGGAAAGGGATACAAACGTTTAATGGAGGAAATGGCTCAAGTATCATCCAGAGTGGCGAATGTATCAAGGCCTTCCCATGAAAGGAAGACAAGTTCTGCTGCCAAATGTAGCATTGAAGAAAGTTGCATTCAATTGGTGTCATGATCTTCCTTGTGCAGGCCATATGGGAGGATCGAAAAGCTTGGAAAAGATGTTGAGGCAATTCTGGTGGCCTGCTATTCGTCCTGACGTACTGTCATGTGTACGGGACTGTACTACCTGTGTGCAAATGAAGACAGACCACCGCCAAGCACAGGGTTTACTCCAAATCATTCCAATGCTGGGGATGCCATGGGAAAGGATTTCAGTGGACTTTGTGGTAAGGTTGCCTAGGGATCAGGGAATGACAGCTATCTTAGTTGTCGTGGACTACCTATCCAAGATGGGTCATTTCATTGCATGCAAGCAAGCCCCCACAGCAAGTCAGCTCGCTCATTTACTGCGAACACATATAGTCCGTCTCCATGGGCTTCCTCAGGTCATTGTGTCTGATAGGGGAGCTCAATTTACAGCTAGGTTCTGGAAAACCTGGTGCACAAAATTACAGAGTTCCTCCTCCCTTTCCACGAGTTTCCATCCCCAGACTGATGGCCAAACCGAAAGGTTGAACCAACCGCTTAAGCAGTACCTGCGGTGCTTTGTCGATACCACCACTGATGCCCGGGTGGAATGTTTGTTGGTGGCAGAAATAGCATATAACAATGCTGTTCACTCATCCCTAAATATACCCCTTTTTCTGCACTTACGGGTTTAATTCCCGGTTTACACCTTTGGTCTTACCTTTAACTGATGCCAGAGTACCTGAGGTGCGCACAAGGTTGCTACGCATTCGGAAGACACCAGTAGAGGCTAAGAAAAACCCAGTAAAGGCCAAAGGGTCAGATGTAGGTAATCCGATTTTACAGATTCTAAAATACCGAATTTTACCGAGTCGGTATTTTAGAATCAGAAAATGGTATGTAGGTAAAAAAATCGGTAAAAAATACCGATTCGGTAAAATTCGGAATCGGACAATCGGAATTTACTGAATCGGTATTTACCGAATCGGTATTTACTGAATCAGCATTTACCGAATCAGTATTTACTGAATCGGTATTCCCCATTCATTCCTAAGGAATGAATAGGAAATACAGATTCGGTAAATACCGATTCGGTAAATATCGATTCGGTAAATACCAAATCGGAAAGCAAACAAAAGTGAAACTCAAGTAGGCAGCCAATCAGGTGCTACCACCCTCCCCCTCCCTACCAGGAAGTGGCTACACAGGCAGCTGCAACTAATTAGAAGCTTCTGAAAAGGCAGTTGGAGCTGAGCTGAGTGCAGGAGCAGCAGAAAGGGTTTTGTGCACTTTTTAAAGTGAAAAATGTCAAGCACCCAAGAAAAAGAGCAGCCTGAGAGGAGGAGGAAACTAAAATTCAGCAGCATGGAGTTGCAGGTCCTTGTGGAGGAGGTGGTGAAGGTGCACCACAAATTGTTTGGCAGGCAGTCCCTCACTGTGGCTGAATAAGCCAAAAGAAAAATCTGGCTGGACATTTTGGACAAGGTAAATGCAGTTGGGGTGACCACCAGGGACACGGAGGACCGGAAAAAACAATTTTATGACCTCAGGAGCCAAACCAAAAAGAAATTGGCTGAACATCACAAGCAGGCATCAAAAACTGGCGGAGGCAAGAACCCAGCACCCACCCTGACTGACCTGGAGGAGATGGTGGCCTCAACCATTGAACCAGACAGCGTCTGTGGACTGGGAGAAGTAGACAGCTCAGCCAGAGCTGCAAGCAAAAAAGGTAAGACAAATGCACTGCATTCCCCCCAATACCATCATCCTTACCTGTACCCTTAGTGGGCAAGTGAACCCAAGTCCAGTACTGCTAGCACTATACAGGGCCAATGCATGATGCGATATGTAGTCAGGAAATGTAAGGACATGTCATAGAGCACACCAACCAGCTAATTAAGGAAATGACTGCATACAGAATATGGCCAATGTGATAAATATTTAATTGTAGTGACTGTGAGACAGTAGCTCTTAGCTAATGTACGCTCATATGTCCACAGGTGAAACGTCTCACAGGCGTTCGCAGGAAACTGAAGGCACACCACCTGAGAGAGAGGAGAGTCAGGAGGCAGGTCCAACTACCCCCAACGTACCACAGGACAAAGGTGCATCAAGTAGCCATCCTCCTGCCCAAGACTCAGAAATGGCATAATAGTTGCTGGCGTCCCCTTGCAGATCTCAATCCCCTTTCCTGCTGTCATCCCCAGAAATGCCAGCATCACAGCATGATATGACACCTGCATCACAACCAGGCAGGAGGCATGTCGTGGCCCCACTCCTAGAATTGGAGTCAGTAGCAGCTGACATGGAGGGTGACGGACCACACAACTTGCCTGTAGATGTTAGCTCTGGTATAACACACTCCAGTGCAGGGGTGGGCCATAGTGGTGCAAGACGCCGCAGAGTCCAAGAAAGGCCAGCAGATGCACCAGTTGAGGGTCCAAGTGTGTTCCGTGGTCTGGAGGGGAGCATGGTGAGGATACAGAGGATGCAGGGAAGAGCCATCCAGGCATGCCAACGACAGATGAGGTCCGTGAACAACAACATTGGAGAAATAGGAAAGGGCATCAGTGAGCTGGTACAAGTCAACAAAGAGATGGCAGCAGGGATGCGCGGAATTAACAACTCGGTGCAGCTGCTATGCACCAAACTAGACAATGATTTCGCTGCAAGGCACAAGGAAAGGCAGCGTGCACATGGCCAAAGTAAAGCCATCAACCGCCTGGCCACTGCCACATCCCTGTTATGCAGGAGAAGCAGTAATATGCAGGGGGCCATGACCCAAAACACCAATGAGGTCACTAGGGGCATGGGCAGGATGACCAGTGCTCTTGAGGTGCTGTTGAATGCCCAAACTGCACACACAGCTGCTCTGGATGTGCCTGTAAGTGAGAAGAGCACAAGCAGGAGCAGCATTGGAAGCACCCTTGTCCCAGAAACTAGGATGAGCAGGCGCCATGCTGAGGCCACAGGCCAGCAAGACAGTGAGCAGGTTGAGCAACCTACAAGTGATACTGGGAAGCGAGCAAGGAAATAACTTTCACAGTTCATGGTGAAGTGAACCAGGACTGACATCATTGCAGTTAAATACTTTTTGTTGCACATTTGTGCTTTAAAAACCTACGTCATTACAAAATTAAGCTACTTTTGGTGCATACTCAACCTGTCTGTGTCTCCTTACATACTTAAAAGAAGTTGCGTGTGACCTCTTCCCATCTGTGTCTGCCATCAGTTGGTGTTGCAACTCCAGATGTGTGTGGTTCAGGCACTGCTTCCTCGTCATCATGGTCCTCATAATTTGAGATATCCACTTCTGTGCCCTTCTTGACCGCCAGGTTGTACAGCATTGCACAGGCTGCAATCATCTTGCAGCAGGTGATTGGTGTGTACTGGCGGGCCCCTCCACTCTTATGGAGGCAGCGAAACCTGCTCTTCAACATGCCAAAGGTGCGCTCCACAATGTTTCTGGTTGTTTTGTGTGCCCTGTTGTATCTCCTCTGACTTGGTGTTGTAGGGTTGAGGTAGGGTGTGAGAATGAAGGACCGGAGGGCATATGCACTGTCCCCTAATAGTAAGAAGAAAAAAACATTACTCGCATGCACACACACACATCCACCTGAAATACGTATCAAGGGAGTTTCACACAGTGTGTCACCTAGCAAGTATCCTTCGCCAAATTCCCCTGCAGTCAGGTGTGCGTAGATCCCACTGTTTTAGAAGATGTAGTAGTCGTGGGTACTCCCTGGGAATTTGGCTACTATGTCAGTGATCACGTACTTTGAATCACACATCACCTGTACATTTATGGTGTGGGTGGATTTACGGTTCCGATAAATGTACTCTGTGGCAGCAGGTGGGCATATTGGTATGTGGGTACCATCAATATAGCCAATGATGTTAGGGAGCTGCGCCATCTGATAAAAGTCTGTATTTGTCCTTAGCAGTTCTGCATGCGTTGCAGGGAAGCTGATGTAGTGATGCATTCTCTGCAACATGGCATCAAGGAATTTTTTTAAGAAACTGGACAGACAGCTCTGGGACACCCCACCTACCGCAGCAACCACACTCTGGTAACTCCCAGATGCAAGCAGGTGTAGGCTGCACAGCACCTGCACATGGGGTGGGATGGCGTGCGCCCTTGGGGTTGTATGGTCCAAAAGTGGGTGGAGGTCCCTGATGAGGTCCAGGATTGTTTGTGGGGCCAGTCTGTACCTCTGTAGGATCTCAGGCTCAGTTAGCTGGAATAGTGTGAGCCTATGCCTGTACACCTGCTCCTCCCTCCTCCAGACCCTCTCTCCTTCTGCCTTGAGCCGTAGCCGCCTCGCAATGACATAGAATGCCGCCATTCTGGTGAAAGTGGTGCATTTTGGGGCCTTTTTTATAGCCTGCACCTGGTTACCACCTGATTTCAATCCATGGTAAATACTGACTCTTAAATACCGAATTTCACTCAAATTCGGTATTTAAAAGGGGACCTACATCTCGAAATTAATTTTAACCATTTCTTATTTACCGAATCGGTAAATTTACTGATTCGGTAACTTTACCGATTCGGAAACTTTACCGAATTGGTAAATGTACCGAATCGCTAAAGTTTCCGATTCAGTAACTTTACCGATTCTGTAAATTTACCGATTCGGAAACTTTACCGATTCGGTATATTTACTGATTCGGCTACTTTTTGGTCCCCTACATCCCGAATGCCCAATACCGGTCGGTAATGGCCGAAATTACCGAATTTCGGCCATTACCGACCGGTATTGGGCCACCTACATCTGGCCCAAAGGTACAATTCACACGCAGAGAAACACCGCAGGCCCAGTCCGACATATAAACAGGGGGATTGGGTATGGTTATCAACCAGGCATATCAGGTTTTGAAAACACAGCGTGTTTAACCCCAGGTTTATATGCCCTTATCGGGTAATACGATATATCAATCCTGTAGCGGTGAAACTAAAGCTCCTTGCGCACTTCCGTATGCATCCGGTTTTCCATGTGTCCCTGCTGAAGCCTTCTAGGAAGCCGGTCATAAAGCCTCCCAGTCCGATATGGGTCCAGCAGGATCAGGAATACAAGGTTAACCCCTTCCATGCTGGTGACGGGCCCCAGCCGTCATGCACTACGGTGCTCGTGTACTGATGACGGCTGGGGGCCGTCATAAACCCGCCCACTCGCGATTCTGCCACACAGGCGCAGAATCGTGGCCGCATGGAAGGGGTTAAGGGTATCTTGGATTCCAAGAGGGTGCGGGGTAAGTTGTGGTACCTGGTCTCTTGGAAGGGCTACGGTCCAGAGGAGGACTCTTGGGAGCCTGTCTCAGCTGTGCATGCTCCTAGGTTGGTGGCCAAATTCCATAGGCTGCATCCGGATAGACCTTTCGGCAGTCAGTGATTGTCGGAGGGGGGATGTACTGTCGGGATTCCCCGGCCGCTGGTAGACACTAACTGCCTCCTATGCGGCGAACGGACCACCAGAAACTACAACTCTCGGCATGCTGTGCGGGTCACGTTGTACGTGACGTCGCGCAAACCAGGAAGCGTATTTGAGGAGGTCTCCGAGAGGACGCAGTGCCAATAATTCCTGTTCTGCGGCTCCTGCAGGTTCCTTTGTTATGCCAGTGATGCGGTAAGAGTGTGCTGCCCCAGTTCAGCAGTGTGCTGCCTTTGGATACCAGGGCGAGAGAATTGCCGTCCATGATTGAAGGAGTCTGCTTGCCTCAGTACAGCAGTGTGCTGCCTTTGGATACCAGGGCGAGAGTATTGTCATCCAATTATTGGTCCACCTGAGTCCTTGGAGGAACGGTGATTCTTCCCAGGATAGAGCAAAGGTAGCTTTCTCCTCTGTTGGCTGAGACCAGTTCTCGGGTCTCGTGCAGAGGAGATACTTGGGTTGAACATCTCTGTTGGAGGAGACTGGTTCCCAGGTCTCGTGCAGAGGCGTTCCTTTTATGTTATTTATGTTGCTTCAAGTAGTACCCCAATGGAATAAGGACATTTCACTACAAGACTGAAAGGGGGTCTAGGTCCCTTGGGAACATACACTTTTGTGGATGTAGATCCTATGTTAAGAGAATCCGAACTTTACTTTCATGCATTTACCGTCTTTATGAAAGCAGCATTAGGAACAAGAGATTATTGTTCCTAGCGCACAACCTCATAGCGATTGTTTTGTTGTTTTGTTTTACTTCCGGAGAGAGATCAGAGAGGGTATGTTGCCATTATTGGCTCGGCGTTATAACACATCATTCCAACACCAGTGGTAGGTGTCATGTGAATCTTAACATGCAGTGTACACCAATGTAATGATACCTTCATGTGTCTTATGCCTTTTTGTCTTGCTCACCCTAAATATAGGAAGTGATCTTGCCACTGCCCTCTGTTCTCTTCTATGGTCTAGGGTTCACTTATCTTTTGTTTCAGTTGAGGATAGGAGATAGGGCTACCTCCTCATTCTCACTGTTGTTGTATTTAGATGAGAATTGTGAACATTGTACTTCCCCTTTGTTCTCCTGTCTTCTTCAGATCTCCCTCCCTGCAGTCTCTACCCTTTCCTTCCCCTGCTTGATTACCCCAAAAGTCTGTGTTGTTTCCTAAGACCGGACTTGGGGTTGTCTAGAGGTGAGCCCCTTATAGAGCATCAACACAGCCCTGAGGATTCCGTGGAGGAGCCTGACATATCCATCCTAATCGTATTGGATGTATGAACCGTGAAAGAGATATCGACATTTCAACCCACAATGATTTAGAGGGGTCTCATCAGGGCTAAGTTGTTTGGACTCGTCACTAGAACCTGCAGAACAAGGAAAACAGAAACACAGGAGCCACATGTCAGTACTAAAGGTTCTGATTCAGTAATAACAAACGTAACCTTCCAAAATCTTGTACCCAATTCACTGATGGCAAAGTAACCAGTCTACTGAGTTAGATGTAAAATAATCCAGAGCCCGGCCAAACTGGTCCGAACAGGGCACATGCCCTTCACCAGGATCGTGGTCACCATTCCCTTGAATTCGACAAATATTGTGACCCACATGGTACCACAGCTCTCAATCCCCAATTTGCTGCTCCCATCAATCCACATGTCTTGTAATCTATTTGGAGACACAATAGTAAGGATTTAAACAGTCACACAACCACTCTGTAATATAAGCAAAATATCCCCTGCTCAGTCTTAATGATATATCACCAAGGCTCACTGAAGTAGGGGAGGGGTGCACAATGCTTACAACTAGGGGTCATGGACAAGACATATGAGTGAAACCAGAACTATGATTCATGTGCAACCCGGTAAGGCAACATGCTGCCTCCAGGGGAAGCCTACACTGGTTTCCCGATACTATATCAATGGGCATAACTCAGAGGTCTGATATATTCCAGACTCTGTAAGTAATCGGTAAAAATCTGTAAAAATCCCCACGTACAGTGGCTTAGCGATCACACAGTGTCAGTTAATGTGACTCACGATTCTATATTAAGTGCCCATGTGTGTGAAGTAAAAGACATATCTTGCATTACTCTTTTGCTCCTTGTTTCGATGGACATCCGAATTGCTGCCACAACTCTAGTAATCAAGTATAGCGTAAGTTACACCAGTACATAAACCACCCATGAAAGTCAATATATCTTTCTGAAAAGAATGTGGATATTCGAGTTACTCCATGCTCACTGGGTTGTCAGCTCTAATTCACCTTGAAAATGAGAAGAAGTCTTGTGCTACAGAAGGGAGGATGCAGGGGACTGTAAAGTGCAGTAAACGGAAAATAATGGCAAGAATCCATCAATGTTCTTTCATGTAGTTTTAGTCCAATAAAGCAGAACACACAGGAGTGCGTCCTCATCTGGTGAAGATCCAATAGCAACTGCTCAGCAGAAGCATTCAGATCAGTACACAGCTGCCCATCATACATTTAAGCATAAACATGTTTACAAACGTAATACACCACACGCCATACAGAATGGAGGTATATAACAAAATAGACAGAGAGGAGAACACATACTCTACATCTTCTCCCTATTAAGACTCCTTCTTCACATTTTGATGCCATAAAGCAGTGTTCTTCGTCTTTTGCTTATCACTACAAGCAGCACATGTTTATTTTCTAGATCCTTTAACCAATCTAGATAGAGATTATCCCTCGGTTCTCTCTTTCTTAACAGCCAAAAAGTAGAAATTCTAATGGTGGAATCTGGTGTGATTAAGTAAGACCAGATCTTTTTACGTAAAAAATCTACTGATTCATTGCAAGCCAAAGCAGATTGTATCTCCTTCTTCACAAACCTATTCATTCTTTCAACAAGACCATTAGAAGAAGGGGGATACAACGCCACTCTAAGATGTTTGACTTGATAAGAAGCAAGAAAATGTTTCATTTTACTTGATACAAAATGTGTGCCATTGTCTGTGACTAACTATTTAGGGATTCCTTCCGAGTTAAAAATTATGAACAAGAATGTTATAACAGACTATGTACTAGGTGAGTATGTGACCTCAAACTCGACACACGTAGAGAAGTAATCCATCAGGATCCTGATGTATTTCTTGTTGCTGGGTAATAGATCAAATGAGCCGGCAAAGTCTAATGCTAACTTAGACCATGCCTCTTCAGGAAAAGGAACCATACGTAGAGGTGTTTTCACAGTCTACAAATGCTTGTCAGAAAAAAGGCAAGTCTGCCAATCATTAATCAACTGTGAACATCAAATCCCTATCCATGGCTGGCCACCAGAAATGTTCCTTGAATTTTCTGCATGTGCATCTAATGCCTAAGTAGCCTTCATGCACCACCTGTATCCGTCTATTGTTGACAAAGAAGGAGGAATGCAAAGAGCAGACCTCACCAGGATTCATTTAACTATGGACAATTCACTGGAGATCTGGGCAAAAGATTTCAAGGGTATTGGAAGGGACAGTTCTTTTGGGACAACCATTCACAACCATATTTTTAGTGACAAACAAAGTGTCATCTTTATCTATGGCATCCGTCCAATCCTAGTGAGAGAAGACACCTTGAGAACCAAAAATATCATCAATCAGGGGTGTAACGGAGGCCCCCGCAGCCCCCGCGGTGCGGGGGGGCCTGCACCTTAGAGGTCAGAGGGGGCCCCCTGAAGATCCAGCTGATGAGGAAAAAACAAAGCTACAGAGCCAGGCCAGGGGCCTATCATTAGTGGCAGAGGTGAATGGAAAAACACATAGTTCATTGAAGAGTGCCTTTCTCTCGGAGGGTTAAAATATGTTAACTCTTTTCCTGCTGCACTTCGAGTTTGCACATACAGGGCCTCTGCATCTTTAAGACAGGTCAGAGGACAGGGGAGACAAAGCAGCCTGCGAAGATCTTTGTGTGCTCCAAATTTTTCAAGGCACAACAATAACAGAAAGCTAACTCTGGTGAATAATGTACTTGCTGGATAGAGCTCCAGTAGTGGTTTTGGCTTATTGAGTAGAACAGAAGGTTTAATGAGCCTACTGCAATTGTGTAACAAGCAGATCACATATTAGAATTTTATGGTGATAGCTCAGTAGGCTACTGCTTTTCTCACAGAGAATGTTTTGGTACTTGCAGTTTGTAAGCTACAATCCTCATAATATAGCACAGTGAGCTATGTGCCATTATCAAAGCGCAGCATGCAAACTGCAAGGCATAAGCTTAGAACTTTATTTTTTTCTCAAACCTTTGTTATTGTAAAGTTGCTAAAAAGGGTTCCTTTCAGTAGTAAAAAACTTCTCAATGATATATAAAACCCCAACCACTGTTACATTTTAAATTCTGAGTTTGTGTTTCTCAAGAGAAATCACTCTTAACATATAGGGCCACATGTAGTATAATTTCAACCAGCAATTACCTAATTACGATTCTCTGTGAATCGCAATTAGGCAATCGCTAGAGGAATGAGTGAAACTCCATGAGTTTCATTTAGCGTTTCCTAAAGGGTTGCAAATCGACCTACCTCATCGATATTAATGAAGCAGGTCGCAATGTGCGACCCATTAGGAATCTCAAAACTCACAGGGACGGTGGCCTGCTGGGGTCAGAAGACAACAATGTCTGTGATTGCTTTTAAATAAAGCAATCATTATTTTTAAATGCAGCTTGTTTTCCGTAAAGGAAAACGTGTTGCGTTTAAAAGAACAGGCATTGGTCCGTGAACCACTGCCTGCTCTTAATTTTTTTAATGAACATTCACAAAGAAGAAGGCCATTTGTGAATGGGTTACCACCTACTTGAAGTAGATGGTAAAATGTGAATATTTTGCAACTGCATTTCAGTCGCAAAATATTGAGCACACCCCTTACTAAAACCTAAGCGGTATGTATTTGCAATTCCAAATTGCGATTTGGAACATGTTACTGAAGCGCAAATTGGAATTCATACATACCAAAAAGCATTTTACTGGTCTCAAACAGCCCGATTCTGTGGATCTGGCAATTTGCGACAAGTTATGTTATGTTATGTTATGTTAGTGCTATTTGTATTGCGCACGGCTGCTCCAGCGAAGGAGCGTCCCGGCGCACCGACAAGGTGGCGAACACAACACAACTGGGGAACAGAAATAATTATTAAGAAATTGGGGAGTGAAGGATTTAACAAAGCTCAGAAAATAAATGAGTTTTAGCGGCCTTGCGGAAGGAGAGCAGGTCACCAAAGGTCCGGAGTTTCAAAGGGAGAGCGTTCCAGAGTGCGGCTGCCCGCACCTTAAAAGAGCGACCCCCCACCCGACTGAGTTTGAACCGAGGGGCTACCGCTAATTCTTGGTCTAGCGAGCGCAGAGTGCGGCCCGGGATGTAAGGGCGCAAGAGTTGGTGCAGTAAGGGAGGTGATAGGCCCTTCAGAATATTTAAGGAAAGGCACAAAACTTTAAAGTGGATCCGCTGCCTAACGGGTAACCAATGCAAGGCTCGCAAAGATGGACCGGCCAAGCAAAACCTAGGAAGACCTACGATCGCTCTGGCCGCAGCGTTCTGCACTCTTTGAAGTCGGGTTAACTCAGCCTGGTTTAATCCTATTAAAAGGGAGCTGGCATAGTCCAACCGCGCCAAAACCGTTGCTTGCACCACCAATTGACGAGTTGCGGCATCGAAGTATTTAAGGGCAGGGCGCAGATTGCGCAGGATGCCGAAGCAGCAAGCCGCCGTCCTTTTGGTGTGGCCAACGAAGTTGAAGGAAGGGTCCAGCCAAACACCAAGGTTTTTGATCTCCGCAACCGGAGTGGGGGTCGGCCCCAGCTCAGAGGGCCACCAAGTATCTCCCCATAGGTCCGTCCGCTTCCCAAAGATCATCACCTCCGTTTTTTTGGTGTTTAGTTGGAGACAGTTGGACGTCATCCAACCAGCCACCGCCCTGAGTCCTTCTCTGAATCTTGGGGCATCCACCCCAGAGTCCCCGCTGATCGTGACCGCTAGCTGGGTGTCATCTGCTTACGACACCATGGTCATACCACAGAGCTTCACAACCTCAGCCAGCGGCCTCACGTAGATGTTAAACAACGTGGGGCTCAGTGAGGAACCCTGTGGGACCCCAAGAGACAGAGGATGACATTTGGACTGGTAGGGCGGGGACGCCACACAGAAGGAACGATCCCTGAGAAACGAACGGAACCACTGGTGTGCAGTGCCGATCACCCCTATCTCCTCAAGACGTTGCAGGAGAATGTCATGGGAGACCGTGTCAAAGGCGGCGCTTAGGTCTAACAAAACAAGCGCCGCCGTTTGACCTGCATCCAGAACTACCCGAAGGTGCTCGACCATAGATAACAGTGCTGTCTCCGTACTGTGGCCAGCCCGAAAACCATTCTGGGTGTCGTCCAGAATGTTGGCACGCGACAGATGACCAGTGAGGGCGGTGTTGACATGCGCCTCCGCGAGTTTGGCTGGCCACGGGAGAAGCGAAATCGGGCGGTAGTTCTCCGATTTTGTAGGGTCGAGAGATGGTTTTTTCAAAATGGGCATTACTACCGCATGCTTCCATTTCAAAGGCACCTGGCCTGATGATAGCGACGTGTTGATTAAGTCGCAAACCGGGCGAGCAAAAACCTGGTCTCTGAACATAGGTGGCTTGAGCGGGTCGTCCGGCGACCCCGACTTAACTCGGAGAGCCAAGGCCGTGTAAGACTCCAAAGAGAGAGAGGGGAGAGAGTCTAGCACCACCTGATCCAACCGGATGGGAGGCCCCATACTGGTTTGTGCAGTGGAGGAGGGGAAGGCCCTATATATGGTCTGGACCTTCTCCAGGAAGAAAGCCGCCAGCGCTTCACAATGAGTATTGGAGCTGATGGAGTTACCGGCCGGCTTCCTTGCCACAAGGTCTTTAAGGGCCTTAAAGATGGTTTTAACAGGATTCCCACTATTGCGAAACTCCAGAGCGTAGTATTCAGCCCGGGTTCTACAAACCGCGCGGTGATAAGACTTGACCGCAGCCATATACAGGGTTTTTTTGCTGCTGTCATACCTCTTCCTCCAGTCTCTCTCTGCACGTCTGCAGACACTTTTCAGAGCCCTCAGATTGCCATCATACCAGGGACTGGGGGCACGGGAGCAACACTTACTGGAAACCATCGGGATAAGGGAGTCGAGGGCCCTGGTTACCCATCCGCAGAAATGGTCATAACAAGTAAAATGCATGATACATGTGGCCTATAATGCCTATCAGTAAGGATGACATGATTCTTACATCTTGTTGCTCACATTGTCTTATGTAACATTTCCTAACATTGATTTATACATTTGTATGATTTATTGTCGCTGTGTACTATGTGTGTGTGACATAAAGCGTGCTCTGACACTATATATTGGGGTTATGAGGTGCACCGATGGAGGGAGATAGTGAGGGAATCCACGGAAAAGCAGATCATGGGCAGAGGGGCGGAGTGCCAGCAAAGATTGACATACTTGGTGCCTCTCATGCGAAACCCAGCCCTGGGAGTTTGTGTGAGCTGCTCTAGATTTAGAAATTGAGACACAGTGCCAATCACCCATCCATATTTAATTTTTCATGGTGCAGAATCCCCTGGCTTACGTCTTTACTTAGATCATTATGATCTCTCCAAACTACGTTTTTTCATGTTCATTTAAATGGTCTGAACGAACAAAAATAATATACAGATAGCATAAAACACATAGTGAAATGGAACCCCAGCACGCCCCATAAGGTGAATTGGAACCATTGGTAAAATAAAAAGAAAAGCATATTTGATCCTGCAGGTATCTCTAAAACCTATATATTATAACTCTGAAAGCTACAAGATAAAAAAAATGCTTCTTAAATGCATAACTCAAATGCACCCTGTAGCACACTGAGGTTGTATATATGATTACATTTTACTATTCGTGCCTGGCAAATTAGACATAGTAGTGTAAACGTTTTCACTTACACCCACACTTCCCTACCATTACATGAGAAACCTCAGCTGGTTCTAGCTTTTTATCCAAGATCACTGTGCATTCTGGAACTTGTACTTTTGTGTGTAGCTTGGGATCAGAAATCCTTGTTTGCACTGTGCTTTTGGAAAAAAGAATTGATGTCCATACTGTAACTTTTCTGTGCAAGGAAAGTTTCCAGTGATGTGGCTCATGGCAGGCCTGTTCTTTGTGGGAAGGAAGCTTGCACAGAAGTTGCCTCTGCTATGCCTGTTTTGCATCAGGAAAGCTTGTAGAACATTGCTGTGCTATTTCTCTTTTGTGTGAAGAAAACTTACAATGGTGCTGCTTGTGCATAACCTGCAATGCTGCTACCTGCATAGTACCTGCTGTGGGTGTGTGAATGAAGGTTGCACTGCTGCTACCTATGGGCAGCTTTTTGTGTGTGTGTGAGTAACTTGAAATGCTCCTGTACCTATTGTTTGAGTAACAATTTTGCTCTATTGGGGCTTTGGCTATTGCATTCTATTCCAAGTTTTGAAAATAATGTTATACACTTAGGCTGAGGGTCATAAATAACCCTATGTGACAAAATTGAGGGTGTAGGAGTTAGGAGTCAAGCATGGTGACATAGAAATACTAGGACAATAAGAGTTAAAAGAAAGAAGAGAGAAGAAAAGGAACAGTGAAGGAAAAGGAACAATCAAGTGGAGGCAAAGGGAGAGCCAACAAATGGGGAAATGAAAAGTTAGGGGTTAAAAAAAGGAAAAGAATGAAAAACACCTCTATGGAAGAGAATGAAAGAAATGGGGATAATACATGAAAAAAAATCATGTGATAAAGAAAAAGCAAAATAGATTTAAGAAAGGGGGTAATAACTAAGAAATACAAGATAAGAAATCTGAAAGAAAAACAAAGGGGACAAAAATACACGTAAAGAAATTAACTGACTGGAACAGAGAAAGGGAGTTCAATAAAAAGAAAGTAAGGGCAGGAAAAATAGAAAGAGTAAGACCAAAGGCTGAACAATGGCAAAGGGCATGGGCAGGAGCTTCGGCCCAAGAGGGAAAGACTGTGCAAGAGTGGGTGGTAAACTCAAAAGGGAGAGAGATATACATTGCAAAGAGGTAAGGAGCTTAGACTAGATATGCATGGATGTTACAGGATGCGTGAAGTTATGGAATTCAAAAGAGAGATGACACAAGTGTAAAATATGGACTTAAAAAGGATAAGCAGTAAGGGAAGCTGAAGTTCAGTGAGCTGAAAGAAAAATTCTGAGTAATAAAATTAAGGCAGAAACAAGAAGTAAGTAGGTGCATGGGAATGAGAGTGGTATCTGTGAAGGAAACAAGTGTGATAGGAGTTTGGAAATAAACAAAAGGGGTAACAAAAAAGATCGTTTGGAAACTGGGGATGCAGAAGCACGAAAATCGGAGACAGTTCTGAGAGTAGCATTGAGAGGTGGTAGTGAGAGAATGAGAAGAATAAAGTGGAAAGTAAGAGATGAACTGAAGAGAGATATTTAGTGGTCAAAGGTCAAATTAAATGTGAGAGGGAGGGATAGTATAGATATTAGAGAATGTGGTGTGTTCAAGTTGAAGGTAAATATCAGAAGGGAGAGAAGGATGAGCATAGGGTGACAGTAAAACTGGGAGAGATAGCGGTGAATGCAAAAAGTTAGAGGTATAGAATGAAAGAATCCGAGTTGAAGGTAAGCTGCAAATTGGAAGAGATAGATTGAACTAATGAGAGACTGAGGTGCAAATTAACCCAGGAAGAATAGAGCAGAGGGAGAAATTGTCAGAACAAGTAGAGGGAGTATGAGGATCATGACAGCAGCATGAGAATGAGGGACATAATCTTATGTTTGAAGAGGAAACTCAAATAAATTGATGAAGCCGGAAGACAGGAGAGGAATTAAGAGGACTGGGAGAGAGAAGAGAACAGGAAGGGGAAGAGGGTTAACTGGGACTGATAGAAATAAGAATGACAAGGGTATGTGACATCAGTGCTAGTGGGAGGGAGGCCTAATTATGCTGGAGAAGGGTAGCAGTGCTGGAAGAATAAGAGATCAGGTGAACTGCTCAAAGCAGAAAAGGTGATGAAAGAATGAGGGCTAAGGATGAGAGAATGACTGGGAAAGATTGAGCGAGAAATGTGAGAGATTAAAATGACCGGTAACATGGTCCATTGTAAATGGAATTCTCAGTAGAGCAAAGGCATCACATTTGCTCACTAATAACTTTGAAATGCTCATAGCCCTATTGCTGTGCCCTGGGATCCCTTAATGTCACCAAGCATGTCCCCTTTTTCACCTATAGTTTCATTTTGCAATTCAATAACATACCTAAAACAGTTTTTATATACCATAATGTCTCCCTGACTGCAAAACGTGTTGATCTCCTGGAAGCCATTTGTATCAGTGAAAACCCTGCTGCTAGCTTTCAGGTAGGTTATGAGGGTGAGGTGCTTTAAACCAGCGGGTGGTAGAGTGATCGAATAAGGGGACCCCCTTGCCGTACATTGCAGGGGGGGCCCCTAAGGTTTTGTTACGCCAATGTCATCAATGTTTACTACAACACATTCAACTTCATCAATTAAATCATCAAAAGAATTGTGGCACAAAGGTAATCTTGAGAGGCAATCTGATGTTGCGGCCACAAGAGATGAAACTATATTCATGTAGACAGGATAAAATGCAGACTTATCTTGCTGATGCATTGCCAGTCCTGTTGCCATTTAGAAGATATAACAGGAGATTGTGGCAGTCGCGCCGGCATGACTCGCGGGTGTGTGCTGGGGATCATGTGGGGGAGGGGTTTATAAAAAATAATTACGTTGAAATTACCTATGCCGGCCCAGTCCAGTCCTGCGTTGGGTCTGCTCCTCACAGGAAGCAGGCAGCCTCCCTCCCCTCCCCTCACCTAAGTCAATCACAACGCTGCAATGGCAGCATTGTAATTGGTTGGGACGCCAACCACACAGGCGTCTATGGGGAGGCTATTCTCTTCATATAGGCTGCATGCAGCCTACATGGAGAAAAGGGAAAGTGCATATGACTGGTTTGGTCACCCTGGGGCCGACAAAACAGTCAGCGCCCTCAGAGTAGGCAAGCCACTCCTCCCCTGCCCAAGAGCAAGACCGAACAACCAAACCCTTCTGCTTTCTCACAGTGCGAGAAGCAGAAACATAAAATGGTATTTATAATACTATTTTATGTTTCTGCTTCTCGCACTGTGAGAAAGCAGTGGGGGGATGCCCCTCCACCCCGCCCTTTGTTTGTGGTATGTGTAAATATCAAAAAGGGTACCCCAAGGAAATGGCTTAACATTTTCTACCACCTATGAACAGGCAAGAGCCTCCCTCTCTCTTCGGTGCTGTAATGATATTCCGCTTGATTGCGGGCTCTTGACAAAACACCAAGAGTGGATTCTTTGCCAGCTACCCACTGGGATAATACAGCCCCTAAACCATGTTGACTGACATCAACTGTTAAAAAACATTTCTGACCAGGAGTAAATGGCAACAGCACAGGGCCATTGAGAATCAACTCTTTACTTTCTTTAAATGTTTTGTCTGCATCTTTGCGCCAAGTGAACAAAATGCCCTTCTTGAGTAATGTGCCTAATGGTTGGACTGCTAGGGCATACCCCGGAACGAATCTTGAATAATACTCGGTCATACCTAAAAAAGATTTTAATGTGTCTTTGTCTTCATGAACTGGTACCTCATAAATTGCATGAATTCCAGGAAATCCAGGGTTTAATACCTGAGAAATGGTGTGACCTAAGTATTCAAGACTGTCCCTGAGGAATTTACATTTGTCTAGAACCAAAGTAACTCCTGCATCCCTAAAAATGTTGAACACCTTTTCCAGTATGGACAAATATTCAGCTTTAGATTTCAATAATATTAAAACATCATCTTGATATGTCTGTATGCTGTCAATTCCCCCCAGTAAGTAATCCATGAACTTCTGAAATACACTGGCCGTGGACGCCAGACTGAAAGGTAACCTCATAAACGTATACACCCAAATGGAGTGACAAAAGGTGTGAGATCTGTGGATTCAGGTGTTAAAGAAAATTGATGGTAAGCAGACCGTAGGTCTAGAAGGTCTAGAAGTTTACAATAATAAGAACCACCTCTACCTGCCAACAAATCTTGAATTTTGGGTAGAGGGTGACAATCCACTAGTATGTTCTTATTTAATGTGCGCAAATCCGCACATAAGCGAATGTCACCACTCCTTTTGTGGGCAACCACAATGGGACTGACCCATTCTGAAAAGTCAGTTGTTTGAATGACACCTCACAAACCAATTTATCCAGCAGTTTTTTAAGATCATCTCTCACGCTCTAAGGTATAGCCCTAGCTTTATAGGCAATGGGGATAGCATTGGATTTCAACGTAATTAAATGTTGAAACTTGGTTATTTTACCTATTTTGTTATCAAATACCTCTGGAAATAGCAATATGATTTTTTTACAAGTCTTTTTCGTACATTGCATCTGAAACACATGCCACACTCTCATCATTCAATTGTACTGGATTTTCAGAACCAGGTACAAGTTTGAGCCCCATCTTGGCTAGGTAATGCCAACCAACAATGTGTTTGACTTTGATGACCACACAGACCTTTGTGTAAATTAATTTGCCTAAACAAGTCACATATTCACAAAAAAAACAACAGGTCAATATCCTTGCCACCATTCACTTTATATCATTTTTTTTCTAGTGCAACATTTAAAGACCAATGTTTCATGTAAAGTAAATTAGAGAGTATTTTTACCGAAGCACCAGAATCTGCCATCATGCCAATATCAAGAATACCTAAAGTCACTTGAAAAAACAGTCCTTTAACTTTTTGATCTTGAAGTCCAGTCCAGTCCATTTACTCTAGAGTCAGTGGTTAACATCATTCTGTAAACATTCACTATTAACACAACCACTTTTAGTATTACTCTCCTGAGATTGCACAATACTTACTTGGATGCTACTTTTGCTCCTGCACACATATTGGAAATGGCCAATCTTGTGGCAGTTTATGCATTTTTTACCCAAGCCGGACATATTGGAATTAAGTGTGCACGTGAACCACATCTAAAACACATTGTAGAAGGTTTCTTCTGAAACATTCTGTACCCTTATGCATTTAGAAGAAACAATGGCTCTTTCTATACTTTAGGCCATGTCAATCACTCCTATAAGTGATGGATCTCTGCAACTTAAAATGCATTCTTGTATTTTCTTTGAATTACAGCTGTATACAAATTGATCTCTAATGTAGACATCTAAAGAAGCACCAAAATTACAGTTAGCAGCTAGAATTCTTAAGGCAGAGATGTATTCTTCAACCGACTCATCAGGATCCTGTTTCCTCTTCATGAAATTAAATCTCTAAAGCATGAAACTGGGCTATTCTAAAACATTTTTGTTCAACCTCTGAATAGCTTCTGTATAGACATTCCATCTATCATCATCTCCTGCAGATTGAATCAAAACTAGCAAATTGCCATACGTTTGTTGTCCCTCACTACCTAAATAACTAAAAAGAAGAGCCAATTTCCTTCTGGGTGAATAGTTCTCTGGGTTAATAGATACTACAGTGGAACAAAACCAGATTTTCCAGGGCTTTTTTGGCTTTCCAGGTGTTAGCAAAAAAAATTGGCAAATGAGCAACTTGTTGTTGAGAATTAGCCAAGTTAAATCAATATAAAAGAATGTGGGCTCTTACCGAGTATCCTCTTATGTATTATAAGGAAAGCCTTGCCTGAAGTGCACTAACCAACTGATCCAAAAATTACACAGAAAGTTCTCCAATCGAGTGAAATTCTTTTTAAAGTAAGCTGGCTGTAAATGATGAAGAAACAAACTATCTAATATGGCCGCCAAGACATGAAAGCAGTATGATGTCACTCCGTTGCACGGATTAGAAACAGCATGTCCTGTTCAAATGACACTGGGTGGAGTCACGAGAGAGGGGAGGTTGCGCACAATTCCGGCTGACAACCAGCGTGCTGACAAGGATGCGAAAATACAATCCCCCATCTCATAAACCTCACCTTTGCTGGAGATGAGAAATTGAGACATGGTGACTCCAGTAAGCAGATGAGGCTGTTCCAAGGCCCGATGAATAAAGGCAGTCAAATATGAAGATTAGTGAAAAAGCACAAAGTTGGTGGGATTCTGCTCTGCACGTCGCCAAATGTAAAGTGCTGATAATAAACGGAAAAGAATGGCAAAAATTCAGCGATGTTCTTTCTTGTAGTTTTATTCCAATAAAGCAGATCCCACTGGAGTGCGTATTCATCTGGTGAATCAGCAGAAGTATTTGGATATCACCGGACCAGTAGACAGCCACAGACCATACATTTAAGCATAAACATGTTTACAAATGTAATACACCACACCCCATATGGAACAGTGGTATGTAACACAATAAACATAGAGGAGATAATCAATGTGAACACGTACACTACAGGGATGCTGCTGTATAATCTAATTTGAGGTGTCAATAGAAACTACACTGCTGCCCAATGCCGCCATCTTGGGAGTGAACAATCGGTTTAATACAAGATGGGCAGAAGGCCCTTATGTTGATTGGCTAAACCGATCTTTGTGGGTGTCACAAAAGGGCTAATACAGATTTTTTTTTATAGAGCACGATACGGTTACCTCTGACAGAGGTGTCCCGGCTACCAATGCCCATGTAGCTCACTGGGTATCCAAACTAAACCTAAAGTCAGCAGGCATCCTGAATACTAGGGAATGTTTGACTCCATCATGTTCAAGCCTTCCAACCACACAATAAAAATATTCATAAGGAAAGTCACAAAATCAACAATGAATCATAAACCACTCTATATATATATATGTCTATCCAAGAGAAGAGGTCCTCATGTACACTAGTCAAACCCAATGCACAGCATGTAGGAGGGAAGACGCAGTTGAGGTCTCTCACCTCCTGTAACCCACAAAGTTGCACAGGAATAGTAGAGCCCCCAATTAAACATCATGGGAGAAAAGACAGTCAGAAATATCACATACAGAATCAAGTGTGTAATGCCAGATGTCTCATATCGTTGACATAATTTAAGCCAGTCTGTGTGCTCTCTAGTAGTTCCATCCAATTGCACTCTTTTCTATCCATGTCTTTCAAATTACCACAGCGTTAACGTCATCATCACCTCCACCACTTGCCAGTATGGGTCATTATCAGTGTGCTTCAGTTCCTCATAGTGTCAAACCAGAGGTGCTCCTTCCACTCTGCATCTTATTCTGCTTCTGTGCTGGGCGATGCGTTGCTTTATCAATTGTGTGGTCTATATTAAAAAGTCTGTGTTACAATTATAGAACGCTCTTAGTGTGAATGTCCTGTTTTGTCCTATCAACACTTTGGTAATGCTCGTGAATTCACAATCAACATAAACAGTAATTGCTACACAAAAAAACAGAAAAAAACACTTTATTTATAAAGAACTTATCACAGATTTCTACACATGGGAAGACAAAAGGTAAAACAGTAACTCTTGTTTAAGCGCATTAGAACATTTGTCCAAAGGTGAACGTACACTGTTGATTAGATGTTTTTTCAAAACCTTACGTACAGACATGGTACCTATTCTGATAAATAATTGACATGCACTACAATCTGGCATACTAAATTTGTTTGAGAAATTCACCAATTATTGGCATTGGTTTGTTTGCTATAATATTTAATAACCGGTCCTTGAATTACAACTAAAATTGCTATTGTCATCTAGACTAGTGAGTGGAGAGGTCAACCATTTGGAAAGAAAGAAGCAGTCGATTTGCTGCCTCTAGATGGTAGACAAATATTATATTTTGCAACATATATTTTCCAACAATGACCCTCATTACAGGCTGTACGTTACTGGCAAGGTACAAACTCTGCACCCATAATACCAGTACCAGAACCACACCAGTTACGACAAACTACATGGCATGAGGAGTAACTGATTGGACCCAGTTTTACCAGGAGTCATCATCTGGCTAACTCCTCACTGGTTGGGTGCTGCGATATCCAGAAGGCTTCCAGAGACTGTGGTTCCTTGTCAGAGATCTTTTTTTCTCTCCCTCCGGCCTGGTATCGGTCAGAGTTCAGGTTGCTGCCCTAGTTGTGGCAGTGCCTAATTTGTCAAAAAAATAAGTGCCATTGCTCTAGTCAGGAGACCTATGCGTCTTGCACCATCCATTTCCACTGGTGTTGTTGCCAATGACAGTACCTACACAACTACTTCTAACCACTACACAAGTGACAATTCAGATTACTCCAGGCCCCCAAAGCTATAAAAATTGCTTGGGCAGCAGGTATTAGTTGTTTTTAATTCATGCTGAAAACATAAACAATTGCTTTTCTGCTCACCTCTAAACTTATAAAAAACAGTGCCACCATGAGGCAGCTGTCATAAGTGCCAATGTCGACAATTAAATGCTGGTGCTGAGCACTGGAAAACACTGGCACAAATAAAGCACTGATATTGTGGCCGTTTATAAAAAAATAAGTGCTACAATGGGAAGATGTGTGGTTAAAATTGCCTACGAGAACCCGTCTAGCTAATTTTATTGTTATCGAGTGACCTTGTCGAGATTAAAAAAAGGACTGAACCAAATGGGCATAGCAATGAGCCCGTGGTCATGTTCAGTAGGGTCAACATGTTTCATGCCCAAAGTGTCAGAGATGTTTTCAGGCATTTCATCGGGACCAAACATAGACCCTAATCAACTTAATAAGTAACAAAATGAAATTTAGATACAAGAACATTGTTCAATGTTTCATGGTACCTCTTGGCCTGTGAAAAATATGACAGCAAGACAATACAAAGAAAAATTTAAAATGTATGCACAGAGCATGGATTGGTAACATATTAGTGGCACACACAAAGGTCATGTATGCGGTGATAAACATCCTCCATGCAGCACTTGTTAGGGGGTCCCTAGAGGGACGTAGCCAGAATGAAGAGAGTGTTGCACACACATTTGAAAGTTAATTTGTAAATAGCAAGGAAATTATCAGCAAACATGCCAATTAGGTCTGCTATTTTGGGCCCCTGAGGGAAAACATAGAGCGGTGGCTCCTCATCCAGACACTGGGTGACCACAAATGACAACAATTACATGTAGACAAGTTTAATTGGTCGGTCTCCTGTAGAAAAAAATCCTGTGTGCATTTAATTGGTTTTAGAGAAGGCGCTGTGGAATTCCTACCCTGCTTCCTGAGTCTCTGTATTGTGACTCACTAGATGATCAGAGACATATTTCAATCAACCTTTCGGGTGCTAGAGAGAACTATGTTTTCGTGAGCATGCTGCATGCGTGTTAGTGGGTGCGATCTTGTAGGTACCTGTTAGACTTGTCAGCCTTAGGGAGGTCTTCCCTCCAACTTTTAGCCTTCCTCCTCCATTTAAGTTCTGATCTTGCTTTGCTAGCCCTAGGGCTCTGTGGATTTGACCACTGCTAACCAGAGCTAAAATGTTTGTGTTCTCTCCTCTAAACATGGTAACATTAGCTTATACCCAATTGGCATATTTAATTTACTTAAAAGTCTCTAGTAAAGTGGCACTACAAGTTCCCAGGGCCTGTAAATTAAATGCTACTAGTGGGACCGCACCGCCGGACACAGTTTCCCGCTATCCAGCCTGCTTTAAACTTGACATAGGCCACTGCGTCGCCGGAGTACGCACAAATCCAATGTGACCGACTCTTCTTCCACTTACTGAAGCCGTCATTGTCGCCGCCACCATTCTACCCCTAGTTCCCCAACTCGAACTTGTTGGTGTAATAAGGCTCTATTCCATAGGCATATAATGAATGTCCTGATGATGATGATCCGTACATTACCCCAATGAATCGAAACGCCGTCAACACTATAAAATACCTTATACGCTTAAAATTTTCCATTTCAATATAGTAAAGGTGTTCTTCGCAATTTGTTCAGTGACACTGTGAACTGTTCTTATGTAACAAACCACGAGCTTTGCCTGAGCCCCCTGTTGTTTTCTTTTGTCGTGTATTCTATTGGTTGAGTAGGACACAGGCTTGTGTCCCACTTTATGTATTAATGTTTAACCACTGTTTAAATTGCTTATAAGTAAATATTAAACCTCTGTCCGGCTGGACATGTCCACTTAATATATTACCGATTGAGTCTATATTCATTTTTTTGGTTTGCTATCTTTAATTTTTCTAGAGACAGTTGTTGTTTAAAAAAAACATCTAGTGGGACTGCCGCACTGATTGTGCCACCAAATTAACCCCTTCCATGCTGGTGACGAACCCCAGCCGTCATGCACTACGGTGCTCGTGTGCTGATGACGGCTGGGGTTCGTCATGACCCGCCCCTGTTCGTTTGTTTACCGCACGGGGCGGAATCGGGCCAGCAGGGAAGGGGTTAAGACACCCTTTGAACATTTCTCAGGCCTTCCATTGCAGAGTCTGTGTGTGGCGTTTTACACTGTCAATTTGATCTGGCAAAATAAACATTTGCCATGCCCAAACCTTCCTTTTTAGGTCGAGCCTAGACAGCTCTTGTGCACTCAGGTGATCTGCTGTATGTACTTTGAAGGGTCTGACCACTTTGGATTGGCTTTTGTCTGTGTTATTCAAAAATAGTAGCCTGCAAATAGCTAAGGGTTGGTGCATGTCCCACCTTTTCTCACAAGTTAACTTCCATGAAGTATTGCCACGGGAATGAGCAGCAACCCCATTGCAGCCCCTACATATGGAAATCCTCCAAACTGAAATGCGAGTGCAGTCTGATGCATTATTACTGCCGGCGTTTCCAGTTGTGCTCTTCGCTGCTCCTCTGTGTGAAATTAGCTCTAACAGCTGCTATGTGGAGATTCCATAGTTTCTCTCTCAGTTCTTGCCCCTTTCACGCCTCAGAGAAAACAGGACACTTGGATTTATTAACACCTTGGCTGCGCAGTATATTCCCCTGCTGTGCTGAGCCATAATGATAATGGGTGCGGTCATGACGAGCTCAGCTCGTCATGAGTACACGAGCACCGTGCCTCATGACGAGCTCAGCTCGTCATGAGCACCGAAGGGGTTAATATAAGGGCACCCCACGCCTGGCAAGTTCTTGCGCCCTTCCCTGCCTTGGAGTGGGCATGGCACCAGGTGAACAATCACATAGACACATGTTATTGTTCACCTGGTGCCACACCCACTCCAGGGCAGGGTGTTCCCCAGTGTTCCCCATCCTATGAATCACACATAACACTGGGGAACACAGTCCTGGGCCCCTGTACAGGGTCGGGCCGGGCGTGTCATTTCAGGGAATTCATGAGGATAAAGAGCAGATCTGACCCTTCCTTCCTTCCTGTCCCTTCCTGTCTAAGTCCGTATTCCTGTGGAGCGCGTGCCACAGAGGTGAGCATTGTCATGGACCCCTGTCATGTAAGAGTGATGCTTGTTTGTAGAAGATTTTCTTGAACTTACTTTTCATTATAAAAGCAAATGTAGCGCAGAGGACTTCAAACTAAACTATGGTGGTTGACACAGCCAACAGCATATCTTCTTCGTCTGATCTCCCCCCTGCTTCATTTCGTAAGCTACACTCCCACCCACCCCTCTTCCCTCAACTGCCTGTCGCCCAATGCACAGAACAGGGTGACTTTAATGCTGCCAGTGTCAGAGCTGTCACTCAGTCATAACCCTTTCCTTTTCACAAAAAATGCTTCTGTAATTGAGTTTGCTTCCAGTTATTCGCTAACAAATGTTGCATAGGAACTGAATGTAAACCTTGTTTAGGGACATGCAGTGCTTCATGGTCACCTGAGTGCCAGGAAAGAAGCAAAGTGTAACATTTTAAAAGAATACACAGAAGTCCTAACTCATGAAAACTGTGGAAACACAGTATATGATAACATACTTCAAATTACCTGGGTCTACATTTACATGTTGCTGTTTGCCCTCCGCACTGCTGCGCCACGGCACAAGCAGGATAATATTCCTTACGGCATTTTATAGCCATAAATTGTGGGTTTCTAAGCACAGCCAGCCTGAGGGATAGGAACCCTGGGAGGCCAGGTGTGCTGCAGATCTGCAGATGTCATAGCTGTGCCTAGTAAACACCTGGCTCCACATTAACAGTGTCCATCCTTTTATTGGTCATACACAGGCAGACTACTGGGTATGCTCAGACGTGAGTCCCAGGCTCTCCACATCACTGGAGTCAAGCTATCCAGGCTGAAGAAGGCTGATAGCCAGAAACCGGTCCTTGGATGCTTGATTCCAGTCTAGGAAAGACATGGCTTGGTAGTTCGGGCTGGACTGTTCCCATGAGGCACAGGGTCAAGGATGATTTGAATATAGCCATTGTCTGACCTAGGGTGGTGTGGAGTGAAAAAAAACGATGGATTTAGGCCCAGATCTTTGTACTGGGGTGACTATAAGACATTGTTCTGCATTCTGTCCATCAACTGTGTTTTTTGCAGTTTATATTGAAGGCGCACCAGGTTAAACGACATTAGCATTTTCATTAAAAGTCCAGGCTTGCACACATTAAAACTGATCGCTGTTCAACACCCTCTTTTAAATAGTATTGCAATGGTTGCAAGCTTTTCTACAGATATACTTTTACGTTATTTCCAACACTGTTCCATATATATCTAGATGAAGATTGTCCTTACAGTTAAGTGCATTTAGCAGTCTTTCCAACAAGCAACAGCAGCTCCCTCTTAACACCAAGAAGTTGAAAAAGAACAACATTGTGATTTTTGCTCCAAGCTCCTCTGTAACAGGCTTGTAAATCATGTTCTTATCTGGTCACATTTGCTGTCTATTCAAAGAAATGAACAAATAACAGACGCGGGTTTCTGAAGATCCTAACTACTTTCATTCTCTCACTTCAAAAGGAAACTTATTTGTGCAAGCTTAACTTTTTTTGTTCCTTGTGCTTTTGAGGCATTTGAACAGCAGACCATTAAATGGCATTAATGTTTTATTGTCTTAGTTTAAATGTTTGAAGGCTATTACACGTTTGTAAAAATAATTAATTAATGCATAAAATGTACAGATTTGATAGTGTCAACTCTTCAATCCCTAATGGCACAGCACCCAGGACAATGTGCTGCATGGCTAAACATTTATAAGGTCCAAGAGGCGAGCCCTTTTGGCTATGCCAATGCTTGTTAATACATATATGTCACCTCTAAGGTATGTCCTGGACAGCCCAGAAGGTAGTGTGCAAGGTATTTAAAAAGTAGGATATTTACTTTTAAGTTTGCATTTCCTGGTAGTGAAAAACATTTACATTTGTTCTTCACTACTGCAAGGCCTATCAATCCCAAAGGATAAAATTGGAGTTGCCTTATTACATTTTATAAATGTAATTTCCACATGGTAAGGGATAACCAGATCATGTCTCTGGAATCAAAATTTAAAATCCTAACTAAGAGTGAAGTGAGATTTTAGATTACAATTCTGAAAATGCCACTTTTAGAAGGTTGCCACTTTCCTGCCTTAGCCCTTTATGCCTGTAGCCTGTCTCTGGTCCCATGACTGAGTGTAGCTGACGGATATCCTTTCTAGACCTCAACACACAATAGGGACCTATTAGGTGTGCCCTGATGGGCCATTACTGGCAGGGTGGGAGGCAGGAGCTGGTCACAGTTCCACTTACACCGGAATAGCCTGTGTACCTCCTGTAGCTAGTTTTGAGCCAGAGCGGAAAGGGCATATGGGAAGTTACACCTCTAGATCCTTCACCCCCACTTCAAAGGCACAACTGGGTATCAATACTGGGCCTTAGACACCAACTCTTCACTGCACTTGTGGATTTGTGAATACTCTGTGAGGAACATGGACTGCTGTGCAGTTACAAGGACTGCCACTCTGCTGGACTGTTGTTCTAAAGGAACTGCTGCCTTGCTGCACTGACCTGCTTCCTACTGCCCTCTTGGTTGAAGAAGAAGAACTGGACCTGCAACTTCACCTGAATCCCGGACCCCAGAGTGGCTCAAAGGGCTGCTGTCCTGCTGATCTGAGCCACAAGGACATAAAAGGTTTTCCAACCTGCTCCTGGACCCACCTGCAGCCCCTTTCTGACCCCCAATTGGTGCCTTAGATGCCATGAACCTTCTGGTGTGGCACGCGGGCTCTTGAAATTAAGCTTTTGGGCTATATGCCTATATTTACCTAAAACGTTGAAATTGTAGATCTCCAGTTTGACTGATTGGATTGTTGTGGTTTTGGCCTTAAATTATTTATAGCATTTTTCTCCAATTTTAGATCTGGCGCTATCCAAGACCTTTTGATTTTGAATTTTTTTTTGTACAATATACATACTTTAAGGGACTTTCAGACACCTCTCTTCAACCACTGGTCTGTTGTGTCATTCAAATGTTGCTTCCGCACACTACAGCATACAGCGTGGGGCAATGGGTCAGCCTACTTAAGTCTCTAGTTAGCTTCACTTTGAGTGACTGCATTTTGCTCTCTCACAATGAGCACATCCCCAGGTAAGGTCGTCCCTCCAGTGCCAATATTTTTGTTTTTAAATAATAATTACTTTAGTTCTGCTTTGTGTTTAGAGCCTGATATGATAGCAGGATGGTTTCCAGACACAGCGTGCATTTCAGCTTTATCAGTTCCTGTCTCATGCCAAAAATGTTGTAAATTCCTTTTGGAACATCCCTTGTTTATCTGACTAATTGTGTCCATCTAAAACTATTCTGTATTAACTTTTCCCCTGTTTACAATCTGAAAGTTTCAATATTTGGATGTAAATTCATAAGGGCACAATTCTTCAGAACACATTTATTCTGACCTCCGTTTCACCAATTATTCTTTAATTAATATTGACAAGGGAGAAAATTGGCCTTTATTGTGTTTATTTTGCGGGACTTGTATCACTTTTTTGTTTCCTTGCTTCCTTTTTCTTTGTATTTTATCTCGTTCCTCCCTTCTTTGTTTCTTTCTTCTTCCTGCTTTCTTTCTCTTGCCTTCCTTCTTTCTTCCCTGCTCTTTAATTGCCCTTCTTTGTTGCCTTCTTTCTGTCTTTCTTTTTTGTATTCTTGTTTCCTTCTCTTTTTTCTTTCCTTCTCTTTTTTCTTTTCTTCTTTCCTTTTCTTTCTTTCTTTAATCTTTCATTCCTTCTTTCTTTCATTCTTTCTTCTTTCATTCTTTCTTTTTCTTTCCTTCGTACATTCTTTTTAATTCCTTCATTTTTGCTTTTGCTTTTCTTTTCTTCTTTTATCCTTGCTATTTTCTTTCTTTCTTTTTCTGCTTTCTTTCCTTCTTTCTCTGTTATTGTTTCATGCTTTTTTCTTTCTTTCTTGCCATCTTTCTTTTTTTCTCCCCTTTTTCTTACCTTCTCTTCTTTCTTGACTTTCTTTCTTGCTTTTTTGTCTTCTTTCTTTTTCTTTCTTTCATTCTTTTTTCTTTCTTTTCTTTTTTTCTTTTTCTTTGTTTCTGTCATTCTTTCATTCTTGCCTTCTTTCTTTAATTTTTCCTTTTTTCTTTCTTGCCATCTTTCTTACTTGTCTTCTTTCTTTCCTTTTGTCTTTCTTTCTTGTCATCTTTGTTTCTTTCCTGCCTGCTTCTTTTCCTTCTTGACTTCTTTCTTTCACACCATATTTCTTTGTCTCTTGCATTCTTTCTTTCTTAAAGGCAAGAGGCTAGCAGAACAATTGGCTGTTTCTTGCTTAGTGAAGATCGCTGGATTTTATTATATATGTATATAACATAATTACTTATAGGGGTTTTCAGCCATCCATTTGTTCTATGGTTGTGTCATTCACATTTTTTGTCCACCCACCTACCTGAACAGGCATCAATGGACAATGCATCAGCCCACTTCAGCCATTGGCTAACCTCACTATGAATTAAGACATGTTTCCTTTTAACAAGGGGCACATACCCACAAAAGCAGCTCCCTTCAGTGACAGGGAGTGTTATAGTTTTAAAGCATAAACTATCTGTCCTTAACATAGTTTCGGTATTGTATAGGGTATTCAAGCGTTTAAAACTACTGATGTTCCCCCATTTTGATACTTGAGAAATAATTGTATTGCTGTATATGTTTATTTTTAGTGCTGCACTTTTTAAGGTCGTAATGACCGAAATAAAGTTTTTCTGAACTTCTATAGTTTTGTGTGCTTTTTTTAGACCAAAAAAACATTTTTGTCTTTTGCCAATTTAAATTTTCAGACTGATGAAGGCCTGGCAGTTTCCTGAATAATAAGGTGTTGCAAAAACCATGAAAAAACATAACAAGAATTTCCAAATGGCTGGGAGCCACTGCCAGATTTATTGGCTTTGTCAATGCTTGTGTTGAGATGTTACTTGTGTTCGGTTTTCACTTTATTAGTGCTTGTGTGTTGCATAAATATTTTACCTCTAAGTTAAGCCTGACTGCTTTTGTGCTAAGCTACCAGAGCTTTAAGCACAGGTTAATTTAGTGAGTTTTGAGGTTCACCCCGACAGAGATTGTGGTTGTTGCTTAAGAAGGGTTCACACCCCACTCAACCAAAAACACAATTTCCCACACTATAAATTTACTCGGTTTGTGCTACAGAGTGCCCATTACTTCGTTTATTTTTACCTGTCACTGTTCAAAGTTTCTTTTCATTTTCAATTGTAAGACTTCATTGAAGATCACAGAATAAAAGACAAAAGGGTGTTTTAAAAAAATGTTTGCGATTAGCTTCTCTTCTGTAAATGTTGATATTTTTGCATGAGGGGTCACTTTCCTGACAGGGATACTCACTGCCATTTGTTTTATAGGGCATTAAATGTACTCTACACCTAGTTAAAAAGCAGTGCGAGCCTCCTGTTTAAACATTTGGGCCCAAGTACACGTTTCCCATATGGTGGAGGGCAAGTGACTGCACCCAATATCTATATCGTGGAAAACTGTATTTATCAAGCGCAGGACATGCCACCAATTCTGAGGTTTCTTATTCAAAATGAGGAATTGTGTGGTGAATGTGTATTTTTTCTAATTCTGAGTTCCACATCCACTTGAACTCACTGCATGTCTTCCCGTGGTAAATTTCAGCAGGTTCGACGCGCTGAAATATACAGGGTGAAGGTACCTGGGTTTGTACAGGGATCGGAAATACAATGCTCCCTTGAAATCGTGGTCTTAAGAACTGATTTACAAACAAATTGGTAAAGGCCCAGGGTGCTCGCAAATATTCATGCCCATTTCGCCTGCCTCAGGCCCCAATTACAAAGAGGACAGGAAGCGAGAGGGCTGAGGGTGAGACTCGAGGTCAGCCCCAGGCTTGCATCGCCTGCAGACCCACACGTCTGGCGCACATTGACAACCATGAGACTACCATGAGCCACGCGGCAGGCCCTCTGCTGATGTCAGCTGTTCCCACATCACGCCTAGGTAAGGTACTGCCATGTAGGGGGTCTTAGATGACTCTTGCATATAGATGCATTGAATTATATTTGTCTACCGCTTGCTGGTGCGTAAAAAGGAAATTAGGAACTCCGCAGCTCAGGATTGCAGTGCTTGCTGTGTACTTTTCTCCCCCCTCAGCACTCATCATGAAAACTGTGCTAACCCCATGGTAAGAAGGGCTGACACAGTGGGAAGAAATGTGCTGCAGCTATAGAATGTGGCGAGAACTGTACCTGCCCCACGCCTAAAGCCAGGATTAGAGGTTTGCTACCTTTTGGTGAAAGGAACCTGGAAGGTCGGAATCTCGGCACCAAATACTGGCAATCAATGATATGTTTTTTCATGAGATAGCCTCTGTCACAACTTAAGTGCTCCCGCGCAGTTCGTTTGGTCACCGCACGCCCCGCACCGTTATAGGGACGGGAAGACCCCTATGATGAAGCATGACACTAAAGGACTTTTTAGTGTGTGAGGGGTATTTTAACAAGCACATTGTGCTCTCATCTTTCCATTCCTAAGAGAGAGCCGAGTACCTCACCGGACCCCACTAAAATAAAAACATCATAAAAACTATCACCTCTTCACATTGATAGAATCCCATTGTTTATACGAAGGTACCTTAACCCCATAAGATAGTTTGAAATACAGTCTTTGCTACCAATTAAGCAGAACAGATTAACTTTCATTTTTCTCCTTGTTGCCACTTTCTTTGTGGCAGAGTTAAAATGTTTAAGTTGAGGCCCAGATTTTGCATCAGGGTTGAGTCGCTATTCTTGTCAATACGGACGTAAAATCTATTTTGGAATTTACAGTAGCACACAAATTTGTGGGTTTGTAAAACAAAAACAACCCTAATGTAAGGCAGCACATCTCCCTGCCTTGCGTTACCTTACTTCAGGCAGGCATTACATGTGTGGTGCTAGGACTTTCCTGTGCATCCATTGATGTATTTTCAAGCAAACCCGTATTTACAAAGACTTGTAAACCTAGGTTTGCATCAAACTGGTGAGTTTCCCTGAGGCCTTGAGTAACAAGGAAGATATATCCATTTCTTCTTGTTATTTCCTCTTCCTATGTATGCTGTTTTCTGCAGCACACATAAAAAGAGGAAACAGCCTCTTCTAAGAATAGTGTTTGCATGGCTTTGAGGAAAACAAACCAAAGAAAAAAATACATAAGGCAGCCCTTTGTGCTGCCTTGTGTTACCGTGTGACAGGTAAGTTTTACATGGGTGGTGCATTGGCATTTCACCCATGTATTTTGTGTGCAAATAATATACACAGTCTTCTAAAGGCAGGCACACTAGCTTACCTTGGATCAGCTCGCGAGTTCCACTTCCCTGTAAAAGGATAGAGGTTATTCCCTATTTATGGGAGGTGGCAATCCAGCTAGGCCCCACTCGTGAGTTCAAGTCTTAGAAGTTCCATGATGGCTTTGAGAAAGTCAAAGTACCTCTATACTGTAGTGTGTCAGTCAGAGCAAGCCCAGTATTAGGGCCCAGTATTCAGTCTCAACTAGTCTCACTGGAGTGAAGGGTTAGAGTGTCTGTCTCACGTATCCCGCCCGGTGGTGAGCAGAGGATTGAATACTACAGTAGAGGCAGCAGGTGTTCACACGATCCTCAGTTTATATGGTATTCCTCCCTGAATCCGGCAGCACATCTTGGGTCCTCCTGGACTGTTGGGTAGTTGAATTGCTGATCTTCCTCTGCGTGTAATTGCTTGCTTTTCCTTCAAAGCTGCACTCTGTTCCAGGGTGACAGCCCTCTCACTTCACAAAGGCACCAGGTTTGTGACAGCGCACACAGGAAAATGTCCCCTTCAGGTCACTGCATTGCACAGTGTGACAGCCCTCTTCTTGATAGAGCAATGCACCAGGATGACAGCCTTTAATCATCAATGTGACCCCACCCAGAATACGGAGGTCCTGGGCAGCACACAGGATTTCTGCATTCACTTTGTGAAATTCAGCCACTAGACAAAGAAAGCAGCAGCCGTTGCTTTTAAAACCATAATATTGGTGCCCATACACAAAGTCATCACCGGTGCAGTGGGCCCTGGTCGCACTGCCCTAGAGCTGGCCCTGATTTCAGTTTTGTGCTGAAGTATCTAAATCTGTCACACCACAACACAAAATGATTTCCAAATATTTGAAATTGTGTGCTTTATTTACCATTTTCAATCACTAAATGTTGAAGAGCTGTTTTCCTTGAAAGGAAGATAAGTTGCATTTTTGTATCTCTGGAAATTCATGAGCGCTGGATGTGGCTGTGTTAAATTTTGACAAGTTGTTACCCTCCCGGGGTATAGGAGGTTTTGTTTTTTGCCCTTCTCACAACTATCTACTGCAGCGATGTTGCAATGTACTGTATTAAAACACAATAACACAGGTTAGCTTTGTTGTTATGATGCTCTTAGGTCTGGGAGACTGATGTTATTTGGAGTATGCTAGCTATGAAATAAAAGATCATGTGTGCTTACCTAGGGCTGGCTCCTTCAGGATGAGGTGACAGTGAATAGGTGAGCCCAAAAGTTATTATTACTGTAAACAAGTAGGTCAAGTAGACCGCCTCTGGTGCAGCATGTATGCCCTGTAACATGTCTAGAATATGCAGAGATATTATTAGTGAGCATAGTCTAGTGTTGTAGATTCTGATTACTGGTAATAGTTTGTGGTGTCTCTCGCTGTTCCTACATCTCCCCACTTCGGTAGTTTAGTTTGTCTATGCAAACTGGTAATATTTCCTTTGGAAGGCCAATATTTTCTTGAAAGTGCTAGTTGGGACTGTGCCTTTTTCTTGTGAGTTAATTTTATCGCAATTTCCATTTCATACTTGGATACTGTGCAGCTTGCACTTTTTTTTGATTTGGAGCTTTACCTCTTACTTTGGAATTTATGGTCCATTTTTTGTGTGGGCATCTGGTGGTACTGATTCCAGGGTGATCTGTCAGGTTACGTTGGTAAATCTGACGGTGGTGGTTTAGATATAGTTGTGCCAACAATAAGAACATGAGAGATGTCTGCTGTTAAATGTGGAGGTGACATTTGGGGGGCAATGTGGAATTTGTAAAATAAACGCAGAGCCCAAATATTTTCTCAGAGTACTATTGGTGAATGCCAAGGTTGCCATAACCTTTTTCATTCACTAATTGCTTATTCTTGCAGGTTGTTTTTTCATCCCCCTTTCGGCCTTCGCCACTGTTTTCTTACCTCTCTTCTTTCTTTCCTTGCTGATCCTCTCTCTTGTTTTGGATCATGGTCTGTTGGTGAAAAATGAGCTCCAATCTCCTAATATGAGTGCAGATGGGTAAGGCTGAATAAGAGTACTTTGCATCGGAGTGGTCTCACCTCCGGAGAGAGCAGGCAGGTAAAGCAAACACATCTACATGGAAATGTACTGCATATAGAATATTATGCCTGGTTGATATTGGTGATAGAGTTAGTTTGTTCAATCCTTGGGGAAAAGGAAGCTTTGCACTAACAAAAGGCAACATTGTTTCTTACAAAAGTGGGAATCTTTTGCCTAAATCATGAGGGCTTGCATGTATACTCGAAATGTGCTCAAATGTACTCATAATAGACCTGTTAAACATATATGAGAGGGCTTGACATCTGATATCACTTCTTGTGATGTCACTTCTTGTGATACCACTTCCTTTGATGCCAATTCCTGTGATTCCATGTGTGATGTCATGTGCCATGATGTCACTTGCCTACTGCCTAACAAGGTTAGTCCGCCCACTTGTGTTTTTTGGGACCGGTGCCCTGGTGCAATGTCTCCTAACCCAGAACTATCAGGTCCATATGGACCAGGCTGCCTATAATGGAGTTAAACCATTTGTAATAATGTCATAGGTGCACAATTAGCAGAGTTCTTCTGAGACAAAAACACACACTTCACATCCAAAGCATATATTGTGCATGGACAGATTCTTTTTTGGATCCGTGCACTGTGGTTTATTTTTCCTCTGTGCAAGTTTAGTTGGGGGCGGGGGGGACGTGTGTGTAAAAAACCCACTACTTACTATGCTGAAGACAGACTGCATGCACATGTACTGACCATATACAGTCACAGGATAATGCCTTACGTTGACGTAAATACTCGCTGTTGGATATTCTGGACACATGGCACTTCAACGGTGGCATGAATTAAAATCATCTGACCCCTCAAAGGAAACGGAACATTGTGCAATTGCCTAAAGAATGAGGAGTTCTGAACTATTAGAAGGAAAGCTGATCGCGCAAAATGCAGCGGTGTCACCTTCCTAACTCTGCTCTCCACTTCACACTGGGGTTTATTAAGCATTTGAGACTAATTCAACTAATTGGAATTTAAAACACAAGTGAAAAAACAGCAATTTAGCACTCTGTTGTTTACATAATCATCTCTTTACAAGTTCATAATTAATTCCCTGGGGATAATTCTACCAGTTAAGGTGCAGGTGTTGATTTCCCTGTAAAATCTTCAGGGTTTTATTTGTAAAAGGCCGTTTGCTGTGCATGTCTGCCGCTGTCGTGGATAGAGGCTTTGCTGTGCTACTGCTGTTCGTTATAGTTGTCTGAATGTGAATACATATATCCCACCTATATACTACATAACTACATATAATATATATAATATATATTATATATACATATATATATTATATTACTCGAAGTAGAAAGAGGTCAGAGGACACCATGGGGCTTCAGAAGATTCTTTAATGTAGATTTTGCTGGGCATAATGCATTTCGGCGTAGTGTGCCTTCGTCAGACGCCCTTCTCAAAATGAGGAATACACCACATCACCCTTGAAGTGTTCCGGTCCTCCCCTAAATGGGAAGTCAGCTGACTCAATCAAATTCAGCGCAGCTGTAGTTGGGCAATGGAAACTACAGCTACCATGATGCAGTGTTCGGTAAGTACCTTTGTTTGATGAGCGCTGTAATACCAAGTTCAAAGGGATACTTGATGCAGCCTGAAGTATAGCTGAGAGTCTTCCTCGGGTCCCCACACGTTCTCCCTCGATCAGCAGGATGAGAGCGTACCATGCAGCAACATTGCAATGAAGTTGCTGCCGAGTGAAGTCACAAGTCACTGCTAGCGATGGCCGTGTGCTCGCCCTGGTTGATGAGGCGGGACTGCGACATTCCGATACCTCGGAGAAAGAAACGCAGTGTTGCCACTGGATCCGGCAAGTACACAGTCCTCTTGTAGAGCGGGTCCTCTGAACGCGGCTTGCCAGCTGCCACGGAGATAAGTAAACAAACGCGACCCCTCGAAGTAGAAAGAGGTCAGAGGACACCATGGGGCTTCAGAAGATTCTTTAATGTAGATTTTGCTGGGCATAATGCATTTCGGCGTAGTGTGCCTTCGTCAGACGCCCTTCACAAAATGAGGAATACACCACATCACCCTTGAAGTGTTCCGGTCCTCCCCTAAATGGGAAGTCAGCGGACTCAATCAAATTCAGCGCAGCTGTAGTTGGGCAATGGAAACTACAGCTACCATGATGCAGTGTTCGGTAAGTACCTTTGTTTGATGAGCGCTGTAATACCAAGTTCAAAGGGATCCTTGATGCAGCCTGAAGTATAGCTGAGTCTTCCTCGGGTCCCCACACGTTCTCCCTCGATCAGCAGGATGAGAGCGTACCATGCAGCAACATTGCAATGAAGTTGCTGCCGAGTGAAGTCACAAGTCGCTGCTAGCGATGGCCGTGTGCTCGCCCTGGTTGATGAGGCGGGACTGTGACATTCCGTTTACCTCGGAGAGAGAAACGCAGTGTTGCCACTGGATCCGGCAAGTACACAGTCCTCTTGTAGAGCGGGTCCTCTGAACGCGGCTTGCCAGCTGCCGCGGAGATAAGTAAACAAACGCGACCCCTCGAAGTAGAAAGAGAAGTATATATATATATATATATGCACTGAAAAAAACATAGGTTTCACACATGTTATAGTTAGCTGGACATTACACTCATACAAAACCATTGAAATTCCCCCGTTATAGTCAGTTCAGCTAACTATAACTCGCGCGCCCGCAATGCACTGCTGATGACGTCACATATTACATCACTCATGACATGGTCAGTGACATCACTCATGGCATCACTCATGACATCTCAAATGACATCACTGATGACATCATCCAGTGAATGTGTGTCTTTCTGAAAAATAAATATTTTTTATATATGTATATCTAAAGGTTGATGGAAGAATAAATGGGTAAATAAGTGTCTAAATGTTTTTTTTGTAAAATTGATTGTATAACTGACTTATTAAGTATATCTTAGTTAATACATGTATTAGCGAGTAGTGTTTAAATATGTAAATATCTGTATCAGTGTCTCACTTTGTGTATAAGTGGCTGCATGGGTTAGTGAGTAGCTACATGAGTGTCTATATGGGTTATTAGTTGGTTTTTTTGAGTATCAGAATGAGTGTCTGTATGGTTTGGTGGGGGTATTACTTAGCGCACAGATGCATGAATGACTGACTTACTGTTTGTATTTGTTTTGAAGACAGCATGTGTGCAGAACTGTATGGGTGGATGAGTGTGTGTATGAGTGTGTTAGTGAGTGAATGACTGCCTCAATAGTGTCTTTATGAGTAAGTACATATGTTTTAAATTAGTATATGTGCGTATTGATGTGTATAAGTAAGAATATATGACAGTGACAGATTGGAAGAGTTCCTGTATAAATAAGTATGTGTTTTTATTACTGATTGTTTAGGAGAGTAAGTATGTGTATGTTTATGTAGAAATAAGTGTAGTGGTGTGTGTAAAGCTGTATATGCAAGTAAATGGATGTTTGATAGTTTATTTGCATGTGTGAGTATATGTGTGAATAACTATGTATAAGTGTAGATGTGTAACATGATGTATAGGTGTATGAGTACATATGATGAGTGAGTACATGTATGAGTGACTATATAGAACTATTGGTGAAGGAGTGGATGTGTATGTAAATTTTGGAATTACTGAATAGGTTGTTCTAACTGGTATTGGTATCTCCATTTTTTCAAACTTTTAGGTTCTATTTTTGAATGTGTTTATCAAAGGTTATATTAGGGTGAGAGGAGGTCTGCCACCCTTTCACAAGGATGATGTAATCAGTGATGTAATTTGAGATGTCATCAGTGATGTTATGATTGATGTAACTAACCATGTCATGAGTGATGTAATATGTGACGTCATCAGCAGTGCATTGCGGGCGCGCGAGTTATAGTTAGCTGAACTAACTATAACCGGGGAATTTCAATGGATTTGTATGAGTGTAATGTCCAGCTAACTATAAAATGTGTGAAACCTATGGTTTTTTCAGTGAATTTGCAAGGTTTCTTAAATGCTAATTCCTAACTATATAACATGGCTGAAACCTATGGTTTTTCAGTGA
This sequence comes from Lissotriton vulgaris, assembly GCF_964263255.1. Classification (NCBI taxonomy): domain Eukaryota; kingdom Metazoa; phylum Chordata; class Amphibia; order Caudata; family Salamandridae; genus Lissotriton; species Lissotriton vulgaris. The sequence continues at coordinate 732,843,720 of NC_141687.1, forward strand.
ATTTCAAAGGTTTTTAAATCCGAATTCCTAACTATAACGTGGCTGAAACCTATGGTTGTTTCAGTGAATTTCAAAGGTTTTGTAAATGATAATTTTTAAATGTGTTAATTGGTATATTTTTATACTAATTTACTAAATTGTTTTAAATTATTTATTTCTAGATATTTTATTTTTTAAATTGCATTACATATTTTTAATATAAATTGAAAAAAAAGGTTTTGAAAAATATTGAAATTGCAATTTTTTTTTTATTTAATTTTTTTAATTTATATATATTTTATATAGCAAGCAATGATATCCTACGGAAGGAAATTCCAGTTACTGTAACTACAATTAGAATTACTTTTCAGGATCAGTAGTGAGCTGAAAGATGCAGCACTGAGATATCTCCTGATAACAGGTGAGTAAATTGGAATTCGTAGTTCGACTGATTTTTGAGGAATTTTTTTAAGTTCCAAAACTCCACACTTAGAAAAATTTCTAAGTGAAACCAGTCAATATTAGCCTATGGAAGGAAATTCAAGTTACTGTAAGTATGGTTAGAATTACTTTTCAGGATCAGTAGTGTGCTCAAAGATGCAGCACTGACGTTTCTTGTGATAACAGGTGAGTAAATCAAAATTCGTAGTTCGGCTGATTTTACAGGAATATTTTGCTCAATAGTGAAGGAAGGGGGGGGGCCTGAGGTAACATGTGTGCAAACAAGCCCTGTGGCGCATTTTAGATTGGGGAATCAATTCCTCTTCAATCCTGAGGTCCCCAGTGAGCCAACTAGTCCACCAGATACCTCCAGTATGCGCCAGGCAGCTGTTTAAAACAGAGGTGTTCAGAGGGAAAGCTCCCTTATCACAACACTCTGCAACACAGCTCTGTGGCGCTTACTGGAGATACTTGTTGGACTAGTTGCCCCCTAGGGGACCTCTGGATTGAAGAGGAATTAATTCCTCAACTTAAAATGCACCACAGGGCATGTTTGCACTCACATCACCTCCAGACCCGCCCCCTACCTTCACCACTGTGAAAACACGCCCTGTAGTGCATTCTAAGTTGGGGGATTAAGTCCCCTTGCAAACTGGGGGTCTCTGGGGGCCAACTAGCCCACCAGGAACCTCCAGTATGCTCCAGCGGGCTGCATTGCAAAGAGGTGTAAAAAGGGGCGTGGCCTCATTACACCTCTATGCAACGCAGCCCCCTGGCACGTTTGCAGAGCAGGAACTAATTCCCCTTGCATACTGGAGGTCCCTGGGGGCCAACTAGCCCACCAGGAACCTCCAGTATACGCCATGTGGCTGCCTTGCAGAGGTGTAATGAGGCCATGCCCCTTTTTACACCTCTTTGCAACGCAGCCCCCTAGCGTGTTTGCAGATCGGGAACTACTTCCCCTTGATTACTGGAGGTCCCTGGGGGCCAACTAGCCCACCAGGAACCTCCAGTATGCGCCAGGGGGCTGCATTGCAGAGAGGTGTAATGAGGCCATGCCCCTTTTTACACCTCTCTGCAACGCAGCCCCCTTGCACTTTTGCAGCGGGGGAACTAATTTCCCTTGCATACTAGGGGTCCCTACGGGCTAACAAGCCCACCAGGAACCTCCAGTATGGCTCGGGAAGGTACAGAGTACAGTACAGAGTACTGTACTTTGTACCTCCATTTTTTCTCAGCCCCCACTTGACGAATCACCCCCAAACTTTCAGGGAAGGAGCAGAGCGGAGCAGGCCATTTTCTTGGAGAAATTCGCGAAGATTCGTCCATCAGCGCCAAAGTTATTCCAAATAGAATGTTGTGGAGAATGTTGTGAGAAAGCGGCGGAGGCTGCGAAACGCGTTGGGTGTTGTTGTTGCCGAATAAAAGCACTTGAACCAAGCTGACCTGGGCCTCGACTCTCTGTCAACAATCAAAGACGGTAAAACTTTAGGATTTAACGTGGCGAGGCGAAACCCCGTCGAGGCCCGCCACAAACTAAGAGGCGCAGGCACGAACTTCGCCAAGCTGTTTGGAATATATATATATATATATATATATATATATATATATATATATATATATATATATATATATATATATATATATTATTTCGAATTCACACTTAGAAACCTTGTATCCTCAAGGTAGGCATGAAAAAAAAAAAAAAATATATATATATATATATATATATATATATATGCCACGAAAGATTCTTGAATGCTAATTCCACCGGCCTGGGATGCTTTCAACATGTGGCATCCTGGGAGTGGTAGTTCAGGATTCAACCACAAACTCCCACAGCTGTGCTGCATTGCTCTAGGGAGGGGCGGACCTACGCCAATTACTTCTAGGCAGCAGGAAATCTCAACACAACAGGATTGCATCGGGTGCAGAGCACGGAAGAAGGCACACCTCGCCGAAATGCATTTGCCGCCACCCTTGCTGTTGCTCTGAACAATAAAGCCTGTCTCACCTGTTCCCCTCTGGGTCCTGCTTTGTTCTTTTGTGGAGGACGATTTCGCAATAAACTTCATGTGCTTGCCAGTTGCACATTGCAGGAACCCTCGCCACATTCTGGGTCTGGACATAACCTGGCGTTGCTTCACGGCAGTGTGCATTTCCATGGACTGGATTGTCTGGTACCCGCCTCTGTTTCGGGGGCCCCTGAGCAGTAGAGGTACTCCACCTCTTATTGGGCATTTTTGCACTGCGCAAATCTAGTCACTCCTCACATGGACACGCTGAAACGGGGGCTGTGGCAAAGTGAGGGGACTCGAGGGCAGACTTGTTTGTTTGGGAGATCGCCATTGCCATCATCGGATCCTGCCACAGGGGCTGCAACGGGATTCCAACTCCATACTCTCCCTATTCCACCGGCCTGGGACGCTTTCAACATGTGGCATCCTGGGAGTGGTAGTTCAGGATTCAACCACGAACTCCCACAGGTGTGCTGCATTGCTCTAGGGAGGGGCGGACCTACGCCAATTACTTCTAGGCAGCAGGAAATCTCAACACAACAGGATTGCATCGGGTGCAGGGCACTGAAGAAGGCACACCTCGCCGAAATGCATTTGCCGCCACCCTTGCTGTTGCTCTGAACAATAAAGCCTGTCTAACCTGTTCCCCTCTGGGTCCTGCTTTGTTCTTTTGTGGAGGACGATTTCGCAATAAACTTCATGTGCTTGCCAGTTGCACATTGCAGGAACCCTCGCCACATTCTGGGTCTGGACATAACCTGGCGTTGCTTCACGGCAGTGTGCATTTCCATGGACTGGATTGTCTGGTACCCGCCTAAGTTTCGGGGGCCCCTGAGCAGTAGAGGTACTCCACCTCTTATTGGGCATTTTTTCACTGCGCAAATCTAGTCACTCCTCACATGGACACGCTGAAACGGGGGCTGTGGCGAAGTGAGGGGACTCGAGGGCGGACTTGTTTGTTTGGGAGATCGCCATTGCCATCATCGGATCCTGCCACAGGGGCTGCAACGGGATTCCAACTCCATACTCTCCCTATTCCACCGGCCTGGGACGCTTTCAACATGTGGCATCCTGGGAGTGGTAGTTCAGGATTCAACCACGAACTCCCACAGGTGTGCTGCATTGCTCTAGGGAGGGGCGGACCTACGCCAATTACTTCTAGGCAGCAGGAAATCTCAACACAACAGGATTGCATCGGGTGCAGGGCACTGAAGAAGGCACACCTCCCCGAAATGCATTTGCCGCCACCCTTGCTGATGCTCTGAACAATAAAGCCTGTCTCACCTGTTCCCCTCTGGGTCCTGCCTCGTTCTTTTGTGGAGGACGATTTCGCAATATACATATATATATATATATATGTATCAATTCGAATTCACACTTAGAAACCTTGTATCCTCAAGGTAGGCATGAAAATATATATATATATATATATATATATATATATATATATATATATATATATATATATATATATATATATATATATATATATATATATATATATATATATATATATATATATATATATATATATATATATATATATATATATATATATATATATATGCCATGAAAGATTCTTGAATCCTAAGAATCGGAGAGACACTGCGGGGAGTACAGGAAGGATCTTTATTTCAAATGAGCACTGGCATGACGCGTTTCGGTGTGTACCTTCATCAGATGCCTGCTCCAACAACAGTTCCTGCGCCAAAAGTCTCACAAATATACTCCCATTCGTTCCGCCTTAATTGGCTACTCAGGTGGGCGGAGTTGGAGTCACGAACAATCACTGCAGCCGCGTGGGTAGACTGCAAGTACCAGCATGCACCTCTCACAACATGCAGGTAAGTGGTCCCACTCCAGTCCAGGTGTCCTGTCCAGGGCCCTGAATGTAGTTATGAACAAGGTGTATTCTTTTGGCAGAACTGAGCTGATGAAATGTGTATCCCTCCTGGGTCCCCAAGACGCCTCAACCACACGAATCCACTCGTAGCTGAGCCTGGAATCGTCGATGCAGTCATCCCCATTCCTCCGTGCAGTCACGGACAACTTGTAGCTACGGCACATTTGCTGAAAGTGGGTGCGGTGGGTCAGTCTATATATATCATGCAGGTGACCTCAAAGTCCTCTCAAAGGTATATTATACATAGGCTAAAAAGTCCCATCTACGGTATATTACAAGGACATTGCAAGTCACGGGAGAAACCTCTGACCACATAGAGGAATCACAGCCGAAGGCAAACGGCATTTCATGATAGAGAGATAGATAGATAGATAGATAGATAGATAGATAGATAGATAGATAGATAGATAGATAGATAGATAGATAGATAGATAGATAGATAGATAGATAGATAGATAGATAGTCACACCTTTAACCTACTCTCAATAAACGATATTCTTGGTCTCTTGCTCTTTCTTATCAAACAGATAGTAAGTTTGCTGCTATGCAGAATAAACGAGGAACCTTTAATTTTAATTTAAACTCGACAATATGCAACTCGTAATTTGCAGCAAACACATATAAGCAGTTTAATGCAGGTGACTTTTAAAAATCAGCAGCAGTGTGTAGGACATAGCAAAATACAGAGATGTCCGTTTTCTTGTAATTAACTCTTCCCTGCAAAACAATAAACATAATGAAATGAATGGTTCCAGTTTGCAAATCATGGAGCATTTATTGCAAAAGCTTCTGATCTTTTTCCTCGTTTCAAAACCAGTTGTAATTTTGTTCATTGACTTGCCTCTCACTCTGCTGCCTCTGACATCGAGCACTGAGTTGTCACAACTCCACTCCAGTAACTTACTACTATTCTATTCATATTATAGGTGATTTACTTTGCAGGATTATGAACATTAAAAAAAGGGTTTATATGTATTTTGCAGGCTTCCTTGTATTATAAGAATATTGGAAATTACAAGTGGTTTTCTGACTATAAAGATGGGTGCTAGCTGAGTGTCTTTACGTGGTGACAGAATGCTGAGATGACTTGCAATGTCCTTCAAATGTACAGCTGGAATATTGTATTGATAAACTAAGTGGGTCTTTCCTTTCCCTTTAGGCAAGTGATTTTTCTCCCTTGATCAGTTTTTGGGTGTCTACCCATCGATTTTATGATGGACCACCTGCAGCCAAAAGGGATTTATGGTACTATTGAGTGCGCAGTATGTAAGTGACTTTAAATAGAGGACACCTGAGGGCCTTGGGGACTAGTGCCATTCAGTGGCCTTAGCAAGAGGTGTAGCCTGGACCTTTTGAATTCCAGCTGCCTGTAGTCGTCCTGTCAATTGAATGTTAGGCAGCTGGGTGGAGCAGGCCGACTCCTGCTTGCATACCAACGCAGCCTGTCCAGGGTTGATTCCCTTTTTTTTCCCAAGCACAACAATTGTTATATTATAGCTATTTACTCCGTTCTCTCCAGAACTTTACTTTTACAATTTTCAAGATGTGGATAAAAGCATGCAAATTTGGCCTGGATACCTTTCGGGGGGGGGGGGGGGGGGGGGGATGTTTCCTTGGTTTCCTAATTTAAATCTAACACCTGCCAATTGAGTGCAGTGTAAAGACTATGAATGACTTGTAGGCACCCACCATAACTTCGGCCTCCACACATATTACCCATTTGTTTCAATGTAAAGGTCGCTGGAGGTAAACAGAGGGCCTCAGATCTTCTTACACTGAATGAAGGTAAGTGGCCAGAGAACACTGGTCTGACGCCAAGCCAAGAACGGTTTATTACCTGTTGCATTAAAAGACAATTTGAAGCTCATTTTGCCTTCCTATAGCTATTCCGACTACCCAAAGGCTGAAGTACTCAGTATGTGCTCCAGTTTGTATGAAATAGCTAGACCCCGTGGCTGTGATGTGAGTAAGCATTCTATAAATTCATAATTAAATACTGGAATAAATATACAATTAGCAACTGCACTTATGTTTCACTCAAGGATATAACATGACGTGTGTATCTAAAGTGCACATTCATCTGAAGGGGTAACTTGATACTGAAAAGGCGCTGTTTAGATTTTTTCAACCATAAAAGGATTACAATCTGAGTGGATCAGCCAGTTTCCAACCGGTCACCATGAAGTCAGTCCAGTATGCCACCATGACTAGGTTTTGCTACAGGACATCAGCCCTAAATTCATAATATTTCCATGCCCTCAGCAAATGCGTCATTTGAGTTGAACGAAGCACTATAAAATGCAATTTCAATTTCAATACAATGCAGCATTGAGTCACCTTTTTTTTCTTCAATATCCTTCACATGCTATACTAGAATTCCTCTACTTCTCTTTATGAGTGTTTTTAACGGCACACAGTGAGTCAATTCAGTGAATAAACAAACTACAATTAGAAATTCAGCTGTGCTAAATATTTCAGAGCTGCCCTCGGCTACCCATAACGTACCTACAGGTAACCACACTCATTTCCATCCATATATCTAAAGGAAAACTGTATATGGAATAATTTATCAATTTAGAGGCTTGACTTCCCTCAACATGACATCTGCAGAGTTTCTGCAGATAGGTCATTTAAATAATGATGCAATATTTACATGGTTTGCTGTCCATTTGTATCTTGTGGTACCTTTTTCAAGGTTTGAAATAACAAATAACTGTAATTCAGTTACATATACATAAATATACACATGCAACTTGTTGTAGTATCAGGCATAAACCTATATATATATATATATATATATATATATATATATATATATATATATATATATATATATATATATATATATATATATTAGCAGCCCGTCCCGACGTTGTCAGGGTATGAATTGCTGCTGGTCAATAGTATATTGTTTTGTAGGATTTCGTTTTGATAGCATTTCTTATCTGTGACAGGCCTGTGAAACGCTCCGAGTACATCTTCCAGGGACTGCAAAGAATCTAGTCTGCAGCAGCCATACTGGCCCTTGTTAGGACACGGAGTTCCTCTTCTACCATGGCTTTGAGAGAGCTTCATTGGTTGCCCGTCAGGGAAAGGGTCCATTTTAAAGCTCTGTGTATGGTTTTTCGAGCTGCTTATGAGCTTGGCCCTATCCCCCTACAGGAAAGGTTCATGTGGTATCATCCCACAAGGCAGCTTCGCTCTTCCAGCGCTGGCCTGTTGACGATCCCCTGGTTTAAACGGGCCAGTCTTGGAGGAAGGGCTTTTAGCAGGGTTGGCGCTTCCCTATGGAACGAGCTCCCTCAGAGCCTCAGATTAGTCAACTCTCTGTTAGAGTTCCGTAGGAACTTAAAAACCTGGCTCTATCCCATGTTTTTGCTCTTTATTCCTTCCCTCTGCTGCGACCCGCCTATACTCTGGTCATGGATAGTTCTTTAGTCTGAAGCGCCAGGATACCCGTAGGGTAACAGTATGCGCGATACAAAAGCTAAAATCAATCAATCAATCAACAGTGCACTGCTGATGCACTTAAGAGTGCGCGTTCAGTAGTGTATGAACTCTAGTTTCCCTACTTTATTTTTCCTTGCAATATTATATAGCGCGAACTCGACAACATGGCATGAGCACAATTTACATTACAGAAAAACACATTCATTTGTGGTAGGCACGGGAAGACAAAGCGATTTGCCTGGAATCACAGGATGTTGAGCTGATGCCGAGATTCGAACGTAGCTCCGCAGCTCTAAAGTTCGCAATTCTAGAACTTGTGGCGGGAGGTGTGTCTAAAAGTGTATGTCGGTGCTGGCCATCAATGAGAGATACCTGTGCATTTTTCAAATGGGTGGTGAAAAAATATGAGTATGTTGCTGGAGATGTGGACCGCCGTGCCACAAATGTACTTACCGGGGGAGGATAAACACCCATTATTCCGCAACTTTCTTTCCGTATACCATCACTCTGCATACTTTCATTACGAAAGTACCATGACTCCGCAATGCCATTATAACGCATGGCATTACATTTTATATGCTTTTACCACGCATACATTTACAACAAAATTCGTTGTAAATGCATGAACGGTAAAAGCATGTTTTTTTTAATGTTTGGATATGGTAAGTATGGGTATAGGGGTATATGTTTTGGGGTGTTTGGGTATTTTAAGGGTTCAGATATAGTTTTGGGTTATGGGTTACAGGGGTAGTTTTAGGGTTTAGGGATAGGTATGGATTTTGGGGTGCAGGGGTGTTTTTAGGGTTCAGGGCTAGGTTTGGGTTTTGGGGTATAGGGGTATTTTTAGGGTTCTGGGCTAGGTTTGGGTTTTGGGGTACAGGGGTATTTTAGGGTTCAGGGCTAGGTTTGGGTTTTGGGGTACAGGGTTATTTTTAGCATCCAGGGCTAGGTTTGGGTTTTGGGGTACAGTGGTATTTTTAGGGTTCAGGGCTAGGTTTGGGTTTTGGGGTACAGGGGTATTTTTAGGGTTCAGGGGTAGGTTTGGGTTTTGAGGTACAGGGGTATTTTTAGGGTTCAGGGCTAGGTTTGGGTTTTGGGATACGGGGGTATTTTTAGGGTTTAGGGATCGGTTTGAGTTTTGGGGTACAGGGGTATTTTTAGGGTTTAGGGATCGGTTTGGGTTTTGGGGTACAGGGTATATTTATAGGGTTAAGATGGGTTAGTGTTTAAGGGTGTTGGGGTATTTTAAGGAGTAAGGGTGGGTTATGATTATGGGGTGCGGGGGTATTTAAAGGGAGCAGGGTGGGATTAGCACACGATGTGAGACATGGCATGAAGGGCGGACCGTACCACACTCCCCCAGCGTTTGTCACACCCCCAGCACACGCCCACAGCACAACGCAGACACGTCCACAAGGGACTACTTTGCTGGCACGTTCTTTTACCTTTTAAATGTATATGGTGGGCGTCTGCATAGCCTATGTCCTTCTGCTGCAACAGCCCTTTCCAACGCTGTATTGGGTATTGTGATTGGTGCTGTGGTTCCTGAGGTTACCCGCCTCAAAGGTTTGGGCACTCTCTTTATTATATTAGTATGGATGCACCTGTATGTACCTAGAAGCAGCAATGTTTAAAATATTAATATATCACCATTGAAAATGCAATCTGTGCCCTCTTGCATTACCACATAATCAGTGCCTTGGGACCCCAACCAAGACTGTGGATGAACATTTTGAGAAAGATCAAAAACATGAAAAACAACCACTTTCAAAATATTCAAAGGCTTTTTCACACTTTTGTTCACATGATAATATCGATTACAACAGTTCTTCCTTTGAAAATGATGGTTTGACTTTAAAAAAAAGATATAAAAAAGGCATCCACCATTTTGTGGTCAGTGGTATACTGCTTTCTGAAGTGGCCACGTTCTGGAGAGAGGAGGAGTATTTCAGAGACACTGTCTAAAATACTGCAATCTTTCTATCATAGCTAGTATACCTAATAAGATTAATATCTGTAGAAATTGCATACTATAAGAAAATGGCTGAAATATAATAGAATTTCTTTTTTACATTTTCAGATATTTCTTCTTTGGAATATCATAAATACCAAATTAATACAATTTGCCAACCATTACACATTTGATATAAATGTAAGTTAAAATAAATGTATAATTTTGATTTTTAATACTAGATCCAAAAAGTTGCAAACAGTGACAAGGGTTTTTTTTATCAATCAGTGTCTAGTCAGGAAAGGTGCTGGGCTGTGACTGTGTAGGGGGCAGATTTTCTATTCTAACTCCATCCAATGCTTAGTCAGGGAAGCTGCTGGACATTGACTGGAGGGGCAGATTTACTATTCTAACTCCACCAAGTGCCTAGTCAAGGATGGTGCTGAGCAGTGGCGGGGGGGGGGGTCATATTTACTACTGTAACTCTGCCAAGTGCCTATTCAGGGAAGTTGAGGGACTATTCTAACTCTGAAAAGTGCCTATTTAGGGAAGGTGCTAGACAGTTTATGGTAGCAATTTTAAAAACATATTTGTCTTCTTATTAGACTTTTACAAAGCAAAACAATTTAAGGACAAGAAGAACCTTCCATCGTCAAAAAGCAGAAATGAAATCCTCACTCAAACCAAAGCAAAGAAGCCATAATTAGTCAATTGTAGACATATAAGTTAAACATAAATAAATGCAGTGATGCAAAAAAATGCATATAAATACCTTACTAACTTTAGATATACAATAAAGAAACAAAATCAAAACTGTTTCAAGTTAACCAGAATAAACTCTCCAAACGCCTGATGCCAAAACCACAAGGATCCTTTAAACAGGTAAGCCTCCGACCACTGGTCGCAGGCTTTCTGACCGACATGTAAAGTTTACTCTCCGACCACCGAATTACAATGTCGGCGGTCAGAGTGTAAACCAGCTGGGAAAACCAACTCAGTTCTGACGGGCTCAAGGAGCTTGTTGGCCAGTCGGAAACAGTTCATAATCCCTTAAGGAAGACGTTTCTGCAGTCAGACTTATGATGTCAGTTTCCGGCTCCTTTTCCATGTCGGCCTATCCGACATGGAAAGGCTACCGTAAAGCGACTTTGGGGGCCCCTAACAGAGCCCCCTTCTCCCTTGGCCCTCCGTTTGTGGTCCCCTTCACATCCCTGTACTGTGTGGCAGGCACAATGAGGTACCTGCCACACATTGCAGGGATGTCTGCCACATGGTGCAGGGATGCCTGCCACATGGATCAGGGATGTGCAAAAACTTCCATTGTACAATGGGAGCGTGTGCTGTGGGCGATTTCAAACCGCCACACAAGCACCCGTCGTAAAATAGAAGTTTGCGACCGCACCATGTGTGGTCGCATACTAATGGTTGTGCATGGACCGCCGACCAGAGTTCGGTTGGTTCCGCATCCTCGGCGATGTAGGATAGAGGCAACTCCGATCGACAGCCATAGTTCTTACCAGTTGTCAAATCTAAAACTGTAAATAAAACTTCTAGGAAAAACATAATTGATTTTGAATTACAAATGATTAATTCAATTACTAAATTGTAATCTAACTTCCAAGTTCAAGGATTTTATTTCACTTGTCCTGGGCATATTGGTGAAAAATTCAAATATCATCCTTACCTCAGGATTATATGTCAAACAGTAAACTGCAATGTGAACTCAAAAAATGAACTGTGTTGTGTTTTGTACCTCCTGAGAGTGTGGATGACTTCTACACTTCAATTGTACAATCTGAATTGTTTTTGACAAAATTTGGAAAAATTGCCTCACTTCTAAATTACTTCGAAGACAAATGGATTGGCTGTCTAAGCAGGTCGGGTTACAGAAGGAAAACAAGGTTTCCTATCGAATGGTGGAACTGTTAGTCGACCCGCTTAGAGGGGGTGCAAAGTCCAATAATGCCAGTGAGGGCTGCATAATTCTTTCAACAACTCCATTAGAAAAAGTCACCCCGACCTCTATGATTTCCTGAAAATGTTTAAAAAAGAACAAAGGGGCATATTATCAAGCCTGTGCGCTAAAATTATCGCCGCTTTATCGGCCGAAAACGGCCGATAAAGCGGCGATAATGGGCTTGATAATATGCTCTGTGGAATTCCAATCGAAGCCCATGTTAGATGTCTTCACATCTAACATGTGCTTCGATTGGAATTCCATAGAGCATATTATCAAGCCCATTATCGCCGCTTTATCGGCCGTTTTCGGCCGATAAAGCGGCGATAATTTTAGAGCACAGGCTTGATAATTTGCCCCAATGTTTTGTGGAAATGAGAATGGTGCGATTATTGTCAGGTAGTCTGAATCCATAAATATCTAACAAAAGGTACTGAGATGTCTGAAACACTAATAGCAATTCACACTGTTAGGAGCTTAAGACTAACTGGACAATATTGCATACATTTTACACTACGAATATCCATTGATATCTTCCAAATTTACTCTCCTATTTTACCTGAATAATAAAATTCAAATTTCTTTTTGCGATTACTTTTTAAATTAAAAACAATGTTTACACCCTATCTGCATTTATCTTCTTTCATCAACTCTTGGTGATATTTTAAGAATTTCTCACCAAAAGTCAATGGTGATCCAATAAAAAATAAGGTTTGCATCAAAATTAAAACCAAATAGAAAAAACACAATCCAAATTTCCATATCCTTCATTGAAACTGAAAATGTGATTAATGAAAATGTTTAAATTTTTTTTTAAATGAATACAACCCTAAAACAATTTAAATGAAAAAGACAGGCCAAGAGTTGTAGGATTTTATTGACTTCTTTTTCCTGAGTTGAACAACGTAAAAAACTTGACGCCAAAAATGTAAATGTTGCTTTTTATTGAAACAGGCTAAAAAATAAATATAAACAATAGTTTCTATATGGGGGTGTGGCCAAATGCAGAACATTGGGGTCGCCTCTTAGACAAGCTCCGGCCCTGGGCAGTTTTATCCTGAAATAAAGGTGGCTCTCCGCTGAACTTGATGTTTCACTGCTGTGGGCAAAGCTGACAGGCAACTGAGCTGATAATCGGAGCTGTGTTCCATCCTCCGGGAGGCAACCGGCGGGACGCTGCATGACTCGAAGCCGGAGAGTCCGCGGAATGGCCGGGCTAAACAGCAGACCGCGGTAGCGCTGGAGCGTGGACCCCCGGTACAAAATACCGGGGTGATGGCCTCGGTTCTGGGGCAGTGCAGAGTGCGACCGGTGCTGAAGCAGCCCGGGGAAGGACGCACACGGATGGCGATGGAGCGCCGGGTGTCCCGACCATGACAGAAGAGGTGAGCGAGCGCGGGCACTGACTGCAGGACCGGGGGACCCGCATACGCGAGCCCCGGGGACCCCACATGGCTTACAAGGGCCTGCCCAGTTGGCGGCTGGTCAAGGCGTACACTTGTGTGCAGAGAGAGACGCGCTAGTCTGCCGGGGGCATGCCTGGAGCTAGGTGCGGCTGGGAGACGGCCTCCGGGACAAGAGGTGTGTGGTGGAGTCTGAGGCTTCGCGCTGCGGCAAAACAGCCTCGAGGTCGACATATGGGCCAGGGCGAGCTGCACTACCTTTGAATATCAGTGGGCATACCGGGAGCAGTGGAGTAGAGACCAGCATACGGTGAATGGAGGAAGTGTGGAAGGGAGGGCGGTGATGAAGGGAGCTGTGATACATGAGGCCGGTAGCCTCCAACACAGCCTATTTAGAAGCAAGTGTTTACTGCCTCTGGAGGCAGGCGAAATATGGCCTACACTGTGAGAACCTAACCCCCTGCCAACAGGAATGCGCTGTGTGAGGATTGGGCAAACACAAACACACAGCATTACGCCACTGGGAAGTCAGTGGGCTGCTTGGTACATTGACATGTGCTAGTGCGGAGGTGATGGAGCAGGAGATCTGCACTTGGAAGATTGCAGACAAGGATCGTTCTTTGGATTCGGGGCCAACTGTGGGCTCCGACGGGGCCACATAACTGGGGGATTTTGTGCAATTGTTTGGACTTAGGAGTGCTTGGCCCCTATGACACTTCATGCATGATATTGTCGCTCTGGTTGCAGACGGAATTCACCGAACCATCGAGATGGGGCTCCCAAAAGTTAAACAATTGGATGCAGGTAATGGGCCTGACCATGTTCCAGATACCTCAGAATCCATGGACGCCTCCCAATTGCCTAGCTGCATACCGCCCACCAATGTGAACAAGACCACAGATAAACTGGACCTAATATTACAAGAAGTGCAAGACTCTAGAAAGGCCATCGAACATCAAATTGGTGCCCTCATGACCGGTCTCTCCCAACTCCGGGTGGACCATGCCAAGTTCACAGACAAGGTGAAAGACCACACAATAGCGTTGGATGAACTGTGCCCCAACAAACACTGCCCACATTAAACAACTGCAGAACCAAGTGGCCACCCTGATGGATCGGGTGGAAGATGCGGAAGGGAGAGTATGGAGGAACAATATCTGCGTCATTGGTATGCCGGAGAGTTGTGAGGGGAATAACGCCACTCGCTACATGGAAAGATGGTTCAAGGAACATGTCACCTCTGAAGGCCTTTCTGACCAGTACTGCATCGAAAGAGCGCATAGGATACCTACTGGTCACCAGAAACCGGGGACCCCTCCTCTGCCACTCGTAGTCAAAATGCTGAATTATAGGGATCAGGAAATTTTGTTGCAAAAATCAAGAGAATTGCCCCAGATTGACTTTGAGATCACCAAGGTATCGCTCTATCCCAATTATACGGTCATGGTGCAGAGGCAACGTTCTTCCTTCATGTCAGTTAAAAAGAAATTGTGAGGTTTAAATTTGAAATACGCCCTCCTCTTCCCGGTAAGGTTAAAAGTAATACATGAACAGAAAACTCAATTCTTCGAGAGCCCAGAAGACGTGGAGGAATGGTTGGAAGTGACTGAACCAGAAAACCTCACAAATGCCACCTCTCATAGCTCAGCAAACAGGGTCAGAAGAGTTGGAACACCTGGCCACCGTAACACACGGCAACTACGCAAGAAAACCACGCAGTCCCACTCACCACTGCAGTAAATGCAACAAAGCAAGGAGCAGGCGATCTTCACAGTCTCCTCCTTTCGGAATACCACACAGACTGGCGACATGACCTCCTCCCAAGTGGACATACATAGGTTGGATTCTGAAGGGAGTGTGGCTCTATTTCCCACCGTGACTCCACAGACGGCGTATGGTTTGCTCAATCGACATGGTATGTTGTGGGCCCGGAACAGAACAGTAATGTGAACTATCACAATGTCTTTTGTTTTTAGATGTTGAACTGGCACCAAACTGCATAAAGTGATAGCCCAGGGAGCTGATAGAACACCACACTATATAGAGGAATACGAGATTGCACCATGTGAGTAGTGATGGCTATGTCCCCCAAACTGCGAAAGCACTGTACAGATGTAACACAGGTTTATAATTGTTGTGTTCAGCTGTATGGTTCGGTATAGTTCTTTGACCAGACCGAGTATTGTGAAGTTTAAGGGAGGGAAATAGTCCTGTTTTGAGTACTCAGCTGGGTTGGCTCTGCACCACACATTTGACCGTCTGGCGGTCAGACCTTGGAACACAATGCATATACATAATATGTATACAATAATGTGGAATGTTTGGGGACTGGGCTCTGTTCAGAAGGATACATGCCCAGCTGCTGAGATGCAAGGCACAGATAGTATATCTACAAGAATCCCACATGGTGGAGACGGAAGTAGGGAAGCTTCGCAGGAAATGGAGAAATCAGATTTTCTCCACCACCTGCTCAGGGTTTGCAAGGGGCGCCACAATATGGTGTCTTTTACGTCACTGGAGCAATGGGTGGACAAGCAAGGGCATTATATTTTCATGCGTGGCACCCTAGATGGCCAACATGTAGTCCTGGGTTCTATTTATGCACCAAATTATGACCAAGAGAAATTCCTGACCACGCTGCCCCTTGCACTAGCAGGATGGAAGATGCATCGATGGCTTATTGGTGGAGACTGTAACACTGTCATGGATGTTATAATAGACAGATCACATCCTCCCCTCAATGAGACAGGAGTATTTAAACAGGCGAAAGCACTGTGTGGGTGGGCTGAGGGCTGGGAGTTGTGTGATGTGTGGAGAATAAGACACCCAACACATAGGGAATGTTCCTTCTATTCTCCGGTGCACAAATTGCACACGAGACTAGATAGAATATACTGTTCAAATAGAATTGCAATGCAGGTGATATCTACTACCTACTTGGCAAAGACCTTCTCCAACCACAACCCAATGGAAAAAGTGAATAACTGGGGCAGGGTGCCCACCCCAGTGCCCAACTGGAGATTATAGCCACAATTGTTAGAGGACTCAGTGTTCCGAGCTACTATGTCTGACACTATCCAACACTATTTCCGGAAAATAGTAATACGGCATCTAACAGGTTAGTTGAATGGGACACCTTAAAACAGTTATCCGCGGGAAGGCAATCAGCGCAACGGTGAGTGCACGGCAGGAGATTCACAAGTCCCTTATAGACATAGAAAGGAAAATGGGCAGGCTAGAGCAGGAAGCAGCAATTGATGATGACAAGAGGGCCCCCCTGCAAGATGCCAGAATTAGGCATGCTGAATTATTAGAATCCCTCTGTGTTATAGATCACCAAAAATATACATAGCTTAGACACGCTGAGGCGGACAAGTCTGGGACACTGTTAGCCAAATTGCTACTAGATGATCCCCCACCATCATAATTAAAGAGGTCACTACCCTTACAGGGGATAAAGTTATTACCCAGGGAGATATTAATGTGGCATTCCGCCAGTACTACGCTGCACTTTATAGTGAACCTACAGATAAAGTAGACACAAAAATTGACAATTTTTTATCCACCGTACCATGCCCTCAGATATCAATAGACGCTCAGAAGGCATTAATAGGACCCATTACAAAAGTAATAAAGTAAAATTGCTATCAAAGGACTCCCCTGAAACAAAACTCCTGGGTTTATGATATATATGCAGAATCACTTGTACCCCAATTGGAGATTTTATACAATGAGGTATTGGATAAGGGATCCCTGCCCCTCACTACAGTGCAGGCGCTAGTGGTATCACTTCTGAAGTCAGGCAGGGACCCCACTGACATGGCTAGCTACCGTCCGCTATCATTGTTAGCTTCAGAATATAAAATACTTAGTAAAGTGCTGGCTAACAGACTTTTGCAGACTCTTCATAAACTTATCAATATGGATCAGACGGGTTTCCTACCCGCCCGCAGTACGTCCTTAAACACCAGGAAACCACACCACCTCCTGACAGAGGCTCCAAGTCGCTATGACCACGCGGGCTGTATATCATTGGACATGCGTCAGGCTTTCAACACCATTAAGTGCAATTACATGTTCAGAGCACTGGGGAAATTTGGCCTACTGGAGGACTACATAAAATGGCTTCGCATATTATATAATGCCCCTACGGCTAGGGCGCGTACAGGTGGGCACATCTTGACGGAATATCAGATACATAGGGGGATGAGGTAGGGCTGCCCGCTATCACCACTTATATTTATATTGGCACTTGAACCCTTGGCACTAAAGATCCGTGCAGAACTGAGTGATATGGGTATAAAGATAGGAAACACTACGCGCTTGTTGTCTGCATACGCTGACGATATTATCCTGTATCTACATGATCTCCGATCACCCATGGATTCTCTAGCTGAGGTGTTTGAACACTTTGAACAAATATCAGGCCTCCCTATAAACCCAGTGAAATTGCATGTATTCTACTTTACAGAGCAAGTGTTCCCTACAGAATTTCAATTTGGAACTATGAGGTTCCAGGTTGCACAACACACGATCAAATACCTGGGTATTCAAGTCTATCAGACACATGCAGACATGCTGGATGGTAATTTACACAGAGCACTCAGAGCCCTATGCTCTAGCATTGCTTTTTGGACCACTCTACTGTTATCAGTAGCGGGTAGGGCGGCAATATCAAAAATGGTGGTCTTCCCGCGACTACTTTATTATTTTACAAATATACCACTCATGATTCCAAAGGCCACATTTAAATTAATGAATACATTATTAGTCGAGCTTATCTGGGGATCGAGTAGATGGAGAATAAGTCTCAAGAAGTTACAGTTCAGCACAACTGGAGGAGGTTTTGGTGTACCTGACCTCGGTACGTATTTCTACGCTTGTCAACTTCAATGGCTGTCCTTCTGGACTGCAGGCGTAATTTACAAGAGATAGTATTCACGGAACTGGATATAGGCCGAGGTACTTTACATGCCCTATTTCTGCCCCATAGCAAAATCCATCAAAATATCCTGCCTTTGTTACACACGGCACTACATTGCTGGAAAGCGGCATTACAGTACACTAGTGCTTCTCCTGCTTATGCCGATAATATCCCCCTGCTCGGAATACCTCTGCTGGGTGGACAACTAACAGTGCGCAGAATTAAACCATGGTTGGAGGCAGGGATCAGCATGGTGGCAGACTTGTTCGGCGACGGGATGCTGTTGGATCATGATAATTTCGTTAGAGAGAAAGGAGCGCCTGCCCACTTATATTTAGTACATGCAGCACTGTCACAATATGTCAAAGCACAATGGGCCCCACACAGCCAAGAACCCCGCACACATGACCTAGTCAAAACTGTTTATTACATGGGCAGAGATAGACATCTCATCAAGTGGTTGTACATGGGGATACTATCCCATACAAAGGTTGACCTGACCCAACTCCGTACTGTATGGGAGGGAGATGTATGTCAGGCCCTAGAGGATAAGGAATGGGCGAAGATCATGGAACATCCAAAACAAATATTGAGAAATGCGAAGTACAAATTTATACAAACCATGAACCTACATAGGGCTTATCTTACCCCACATAAATTAGACAAGATGTTCCCACAGACGCAGCCCCACTGACCTAGATGTCGAATTGAAGGCACTGACCTTGTACACACGATATGGTCGTGCCTACATATTAGGGGGTTCTGGGACTCGATTAGACGCCTCATGGCCGAGATCACACACCGGGAGATACATAATACCATAGAAGACTGTATTTTGGGCTTTAAGGAAAAAGCGGACAAATACAAAGTACAATATAAGTTTTTAAATCTGGCGCTTCTTTTGGCAGTATGGGCCATCACTATGAGATGGAAGTCAAAGACATCACCCACTGCATATGCGTGGCACAGCGAATTAATACGATGGGGTGGGGCAGAGAGTGCCATAATATGGTGGGAGGAGGCAGGGGACTGCGGAAAACTCCAATAGCACTAGAATGGGATGCCATGATAGAAACCTATTAATCATAGGACATACATTTTAATAACACCAGTGACAGCACACAATAGGACACACAGGGCTGAGACTCTAACCCGAACGGTCTAGTGCACAAGGTAAGCACACTGTAAGAGGTACTGTGATGTGAGGCAGCAGGGCTAGAACCCATGAGCCAACTTTATAAACACGTCTAGGACTAGTGGGAGGGGGGTGGGATTGCTTAATGATAAGGGATGGTTTGTTAATTGTTAATACGAGACAATAATGTGGTTTATGCACAGAAATTTGACAGCGATACCAGTTACAGTAACGGTACAGAATGTGTGACAGAATGCTGCAATAGTAGGCACGTTCCGAAACAGCTGATATGTAAAATGCCCTGGATTATATTGAATGCTTACTTAAGAGAGGGCATGTTATGCCTGCCTTATCAATAATTACATAACTTTCATGTGCGTAATATTTAAGATGCTGGGATGTACCGCTGATTTGAAGAAAACATGGAAACTTAATGAAAATCTGTTAAAAATATATATATATATATTTTCTATATCTTATGTTGAAATAAACTCAACCATTCTGACGTGTGCATACGAAAACCACCTGTATGGGATTGAAATCTGGTTCAAACGCAATATAAATACTTTTAGTTTTAAATAACATCTACCTCCCTTCATCTCTGCTTACAATAAATTGCTTTACCAATAAGCTCTAAAAGGTCAATTAAATTATTCTACCCTGAACGCAGGTCCTTATTGCTTCCGGTCTTCACTGTGATGCTCCACTGACTATAGAAACAGACATTGAACCGCTTACGTAAAGCAGGAAAAGTAAAAACTGAAAAAGAACAATTTTTCCTTTTGAAGATAGTGGGAAACCATGGGAAATTGCATAAAAAAAAGTAAATTACATTGCATCATATTGAGAAAATATATATTATATTTCTGGAAAAAAAATATAGTTTGTTATTTTTTAAATATATTTAAATGTTTTGATTTCTTATTATTAAAAGCCAATTTGTTGTGCTTTTATAATACTTAGGGCCTTATTATGATGTGGTCAGTGTATTCTGACACATTCATGACGCCTGTTTACACACTGTTTGGAATAACAAGTTAAAAGGTATTTAACACTTCCAATAATTATCGGCCCATTTAAATTTTGGCAGGTCACAACTGCCGAAATACAACAGGGGAAAAACATATGGTATTTATTGTATTGTGCAGATTTTGGTGTGTTAAACACCAACATCTGCATGTAATTACCAATAAACTCATAGTAGTTGCTTTTTATCGCACCCAATAAATAACATACCCAATGGTTTGTTGTTGATCCAGCACACTAAATAGCGCCTACACTCATAATCAGGGCCTTAGATTAAATATATATTTTTTAATGTATTGTTGTGCTCCATTTATTAGATTAGAAATCGTTTTTTTTTAAATGATAAAAAAATGTTTTAATTAAAGGTTGTAAAATATATTTTATATATATTAAATACATTTCCATAAATAATACTTAGGTACCTTAGTTGATACCTGAGTATTAACACATTTTCCCAAACATTAACCATGTAACCCTAATATCCTGCTCCTAAAAATTTGTGTACATATTATTTAAATAATTAGCATACATTATATAAAACTATGAAATGCTTTTATATATTACATATTTAATACTTAGGTCTCGAAGTTGATACCTGAGTTTTAACTCACTCACCTACCCATTACCAATATATTCCTAACATCCTGCTCCTAAAACCTTTTTTACATATTTTTAAAGTAATTTGCATGAATTAGTTTAAGAATATTAAATGCTTTTATATTCCATTACATATTTATTATTTTGGTATCCTAGTTTATTACCGATTTGAAATACACTTCCCCACCCATTAAACCTCTCCCTTATATCTCACTAGTTAAAACTTTATTTAAATACTTTAAAAATATTTTCCTTTGTTTATTTAAAAAATATTAAGTCCTGAGTACAATGTTGGGTGGACGCTGCGGATTGGGAATCGACCGACCCCAGGTTGACGGTTACGACTGTTATGTTATGTTATGTGATCTTATATAGTGCATGGCTACCCCAGCGACGGGGCGTCCCAGCGCTTGCAGACATGTCAGATCCAGGAAGGTAAAGGAGGTGCTAGATGGATGCAAACAACCAAGTTTTTATAAGTTTTCGGAATTGCAGATGATTTGAAGTAGCCCGAGCTTTAGGGGGGATAGAATTCCAGAGCTTAGGGGCCAGATACCTGAAGGAGCGGCCACCAGCTCTGCTCCTCCGAATTCTGACAGTACAAGCCAGTGAGAGGTCCGCTGAGCGGAGTGCGCGCGTGGGAGTATAGAAAGAGCACAGTCCTTGCAGAGTATGGGGGCCAACATTATACAGGATTTTATGGGTAAGGCAGAGGGTTTTAAAGTGAATGCGCTGTTGTATAGGGAGCCAGTGTAGTCGACGGAGAAGGGGGGACGTGTGACAGGTTTTAGGTAGAGCAAATAGAACGCGGGCGGCAGCGTTCTGTGCTCTTTGCAACCTATTTATTGCAGTCTTGTTAGATCCTAGCATGAGGGCATTGCAATAGTCCAGGTGAGATAAAACTAAAGCCTGGACTATGATCTGACGAGTGGTAGGCTCAAAAAAACCCAGAATGGGTTTAAGAGAGCGAAGACGCCCAAAGCAGGTGCCTGCCACTTTTTGAGCATGAGACTCCAAGTTGAGTGTATTGTCCAATAACACACCCAGGTTTTTTACTGACTCCTTGGGTATAGGAGCAGGTCCCAGCGCCAGAGGCCACCAGTGCTCTTCCCAAGTCTGCGTGCCATTGCCAATCAGGAGAACCTCTGTTTTGGAGGCATTAAGCTGAAGGCAGTTGTTAGATAGCCACCTTGAGATCGCCAGAATGTCTTCCTGGAATTTAATTTGGTCCTCCACATTGTTGTTGGAAAAGTTGAAAATAAGTTGCGTGTCGTCCGCATATGATGTTAGTAAGATCTTACGTTCCCGGGCCAACAAGGCCAGGGGGCGGACGTACACATTAAACAATGTGGGACTGAGCGCAGACCCCTGAGGCACTCCACATTCAAGAGGGAGCTTGCTGGATGAGTACGGCGGGGCGTGCACCTGGAAGGAGCGATCAGATAAAAAAGATGCAAACCAATCCAGGGCCGTTTCCCTGACTCCGATCTCCCATAGTCTCTCAAGTAGTATCTTGTGGGAGACCGTGTCGAAGGCCGCACTCAAGTCCAGCAGAACCAAGATAGAGGTTGCGCCCGTATCCAGGGAGGCCCTTAGATGTTCTGTAACTGTTAACAGGGCAGACTCCGTTCTGTGATTAGCACGGAAGCCATGCTGGGACTCATCAAGGATCCCATTGGACTCCAAGTAGGCAGTCAGAATGGAATTGATATGTGCTTCCGCTACTTTCGCAAGATAGGGAAGCAGCGAGATAGGTCGAAAACTGTCTGGCCTTGAGGGATCCAAAGTAGGTTTTTTTAAGAGGGGTAGTACTTTGGCATGTTTCCAGGATTTGGGAACCTCGGCTTGCTGTAAAGATCGATTAATCAGCTCCCGCCCTTCCTGCAGGACAGAATCATGAAGTGATCTGAACAGATCAGGCTTAATGGGATCATCCGGAGAGCCTGATTTTACTCTTAAGTCTAGGTGTTCCATCCCTGACTGATCTATAGATGGAAAAATCAGGAGGGAGTAAGGAGGGTCAGAAATGACTTTGCCAGGATTAGAGGACCCCAGCGGGCTGTCCAGTTGTAGAGAGTCATATATCCCTTTAACTTTGTTTATAAAGAAGCCAGAAAGTTCTTCGCACTGTGCGTCAGACACTATCAGATTACCTGTGCCTCCCGGGGCTTTAGTCATGTCTTTTACCAGGGAAAAGATCGTTTTGGAGCGATTTGTGCTTGAAATGATTAGGTCAGTATAGTAACTGGCTTTAGTTTTCTTTATAAGCTTATGATAAGCTTTAGTGGCCATTCTAAATTTAGTTTTAGCTAGGGGATCATACGATCGTCTCCAGGTACGTTCTAGGAGCTTACAGTGTTTTTTAGTTTCCGTAAGAGTCTCCGAGTACCAGGGGTGGGTCTGAACTCGCCTAGGTCTGGAGTATTTCATGGGGATAAAATGGTCTAGAGAGTTATTTATCCACTCTCTGTAAGCATAATCTGCTTCATCCATGTTACCTGACCACACAGGACGGGTCTGGTTAAGCCTAGCTTCAAACTGAACTTTATCTAGGTTGTTCCAGGGACGCCTCCGTAAAGAGGGAGGAGGGGTCTCCCTACCGCTGACTGGAATCCTAACTGAAACGGACACCAAAAAGTGGTCAGTTCAGCTAAGAGGGCTGGGGGATTCTGCTGTAACTTCCTCAATATTAGTAAAAACAGGATCAAGGAGATGGCCTGCCTGATGAGAGGGTCCCACAATCAGTTGGCGAAGCTGACAAGCTTCTAAGTCGCCAAGAAACTTTGATATATTGGGGGAGTCTTGACGCTCGAGGTGAAGATTGAAATCACCAAAGATACTAAAGTTAGCTGATTGAAGCGCCAGTGACGAAGTAGTTGCTAATAGCGACTCTTGAAATGCACTTGCCGATCCTGGGGGATGGTATACAAGGAGCCCTGTAAGAGTGAAAGTGTCAGAGACTTTTATCTTAAATAGTGCGCATTCGCTACTGGATAAACTAATGGCCTTAAGGGTGCAAGTGTATTTGGACTTGTAAATCACCCCTAGTCCACCACCCCTACCGATAGGTCTGTTTTGAGCACATATATGATATTCAGGAGGGAGGGCCAGAGCTAGGGTAGCCGTAGAATCCTCAGATAGCCATGTTTCTGTCAAAAGCAGAACATCAGGCCTTTCATCTAGGAGGAGCTCATGGACGTCCTCATGGTGCTTTACCAAAGACCTGCAATTAAGACTTAGTATGTGAAGCTTGGAAGAGCTGGTGGGCGCTAGGGTTGAACAAGATAGTGAAGAGCAAGCCCCAGAAGCCTTAAATCCGCAATAAATGCAGTTTATGGTAGAGGACCCAGGGTGGCAAGCATGCGCCAGACACTTAATCTGAGGTCTAAGAGCAAGCAGCTCATCCCTGGCATAGGGCGCCATCAGAAATCGACAATCAGGGATCTGGGCGACAGGCGACGGACCAGCGCGGACGGGCGCAGACGGGCGCAGACGGGCGCAGACGGGCTCGCCTTTGGCGAGCCTTCGGCGACCCGCCGCGCGAGTCCGCTGCGCGGGAGGTAGAGTCTCCGCCTAAATAGGCACCGGTCCCGCCTCTGGCGGTAAAGTTACACCCTCGGGGGCCGTGCAGCAAGGTCAGGTACGCCCTCCACACAATCGGCACAAGCCGTGGTGGAAAGGGGCGGCGACCTGGAGGAAACAGCAGTAAGTGCGAGTAAGATTATCTCAGGGAAACGCTAATGAGGAATTTTAAAACACATAACAATATGCTAAACAGATTTAAAAACAAAGGAGCAGAGCGCCGCTACAGTGCCTCGCGTTTCTAGCGTGTCCGCTGCGCGGGAGGTAGAGTCTCCGCCTAAATAGGCACCGGTCCCGCCTCTGGCGGTAAAGTTACACCCTCGGGGGCCGTGCAGCAAGGTCAGGTACGCCCTCCACATAATCGGCACAAGCCGTGGTGGAACGGGGCGGCGACCTGGAGGAAACAGCAGTAAGTGCGAGTAAGATTATCTCAGGGAAAAGCTAATGAGGAATTTTAAAACACATAACAATATGCTAACCAGATTTAAAAACAAAGGAGCAGAGCGCCGCTACAGTGCCTCGCGTTTCTAGCGTGTCCGCTGCGCGGGAGGTAGAGTCTCCGCCTAAATAGGCACCGGTCCCGCCTCTGGCGGTAAAGTTACACCCTCGGGGGCCGTGCAGCAAGGTCAGGTACGCCCTCCACACAATCGGCACAAGCCGTGGTGGAACGGGGCGGCGACCTGGAGGAAACAGCAGTAAGTGCGAGTAAGATTATCTCAGGGAAACGCTAATGAGGAATTTTAAAACACATAACAATATGCTAAACAGATTTAAAAACAAAGGAGCAGAGCGCCGCTACAGTGCCTCGCGTTTCTAGCGTGTCCGCTGCGCGGGAGGTAGAGTCTCCGCCTAAATAGGCACCGGTCCCGCCTCTGGCGGTAAAGTTACACCCTCGGGGGCCGTGCAGCAAGGTCAGGTACGCCCTCCACACAATCGGCACAAGCCGTGGTGGAACGGGGCGGCGACCTGGAGGAAACAGCAGTAAGTGCGAGTAAGATTATCTCAGGGAAACGCTAATGAGGAATTTTAAAACACATAACAATATGCTAAACAGATTTAAAAACAAAGGAGCAGAGCGCCGCTACAGTGCCTCGCGTTTCTAGCGTGCATCATTTGAATGTGACTGCACACAGTGCGATCAGAAACATTCATTTTATGGGAGCCTGTGCTGCAGGCAGAAAACACCTGCAGCATTAGCTCCCATAGAAAAATGAAAATTTTTAAACATTGGAATGTTTAGGGGGCACCATAGGTGTCCCCTGGGTGCCAAATGCAGAGGGCCAGGGGCTAATTTGGGCCCTGCTCGGGGCCCCAAAGTCAGTTTCCAACAGTGAATCCATGTCAGAAAGACTGACATGGATTAGCTGTCAGAAACCGACATCATAATACGGGCAGCGGAAACGCCATCCCTAGGCATCATGAGATCTTTCCAATTTGCCAACAGGCTCCAATAGCCATCATCATAATGCGGCAGTCAGACTTTAAACCTACCATGTCAGTCAGAAAGTAGACCGACATCGTAATCAGGCCCACTATGCTTTTATATTGTATTACATAGTTAATACTCGTGTATCTTAGTTAATACCTGAGTATAAATGCACTTCCCCACCCATTGCCCCTTTATTCCTTACATTCCGCAACTAAACGTTTTACATATTTTTCTACTACATATTTAATACTCTGGTATCTTAGTTGATACCTAAATGTTTATACACATCCCCACCCTTTACCCCTATACCAACGACATCACTCTTCCAACATTTTATGTACATATTTTAACAATTATTTGCATGATTTATTTTAAAAATATTAAATGATATATTACATTACAGATTTAATAATCATGTATATTAGTTGATACCAGAATATTATTATATTTCCCAAATTACACCTATAACCCTTACATCCCTATCCCAAAACATTTTTTAACATATTTTAAAAATATTTTCCATAAATCATTTTTAAAAGTTAATTGTTTATATATTATATTTTACATATTTAATGCTCAGGTACCTTAGTTGATACTGAGTTTTTTTAACACACTTCCCTCCAATTACCCCCATTTTCTTTACATTCAGCAATTGAAAGTTTATTTACAAATTTCTTAAATATTCTCCTAAGTTTATTTTCAAAATGTTAAATGTTTTAATATAATGTTACATATTTAATACTATTGTATCTTAGTTGATACCTGAGTATTAATACACTTCTCCACCATTACACCTGTATCCCTTACAATCCACTCCTAAAGCTTTATTTGCATATTTTTAAATATTTTGTAGGATTTATTAAAAAAAAATTAAATAATTTGTTATTACATTACATATTTAATACTCATGTATCTTAGTTGATACCTGAGTATTAATAAACTTCCCCACCCATTGCCCCTTTATTCCTTACATTCCTCAACTAAATGTTTTACATATTTTTCAACTACATATTTAATACTCAGGTATCATAGTTGATACCTAAATATTTATATACGTCCCCACCCATTACCCCTCTACCAATGACATCACTCTTCCAACATTTTATGTACATATTAAAAAAATTATTTGCATGATTTATTTTAAAATATTAAATGATATATTACATTACAGATTTAATACTCATGTATATTAGTTGATACCAGAATATTATTATATTTCCCAAATTACACCTATAACCCTTACATCCCTATCCCAAAACATTTTTTTACATATTTTAAAAATATTTTCCATAAATCATTTTAAAAGTTAATTGTTTATATATTATATTTTACATATTTAATGCTCAGGTACCTTAGTTGATAATGAGTTTTTTAACACACTTCCCTCCAATTACCCCCATTTTCCTTACATTCAGCAATTGAAAGTTTATTTACAAGTTTCTTAAATATTTTCCTTAGTTTATTTTTAAAATATTAAATGTTTTAATATACTGTTACATATTTACTACTATTGTATCTTAGTTGATACCTGAGTATTAATATACTTCTCCACCATTACACCTGTATCCCTTACAATCCTCTCCTAAAGCTTTATTTACATATGTTTAAATAATTTGTAGGATTTATTTAAAAAATATTAAATAATTGTTTATTATATTACATATTTAATACTCATGTATCTTAGTTGATCTTCCATTTCACTTCCATTACTACTATATCTCTTACATCCCGCTCCTAAAAACTTTAGTTACCTATTCTATATAAACATATTAAATATATATATATATATAAATTAAGTACATTAAAACTTTTAATTTATTTTTAAAAAGTAAACAATATATTGAATAAGAAAGGCTTTATAATACGTACCATCATTTACATATACTTAACATTATGCTTGGTTTGACATGTGTGGTAAAGGTATTGCATGGTAAGACTTAGGGGCCGATTATAATGTTGGTCAGAATTGCCTCAGACTGACATCATTCTGGAATCGGGACCGACTGACCTCCAGTTGGCGGTCCTGACTGCCTAATTACGATGCAAGCGCACCTGGTGGGTTTGCATACTCACAATTCCCTATGGGAGCTTGTGCTATGGCCGTAAACCGGTCGTAGCACAAGCTCCCATAGGGAAATGGGAGGTTGTGTTTATCCCTGCATTTAGTGGCAGGCACCCCAGGGTGCCTACCGCACGGTGCAGAGATCAACAGGTGGGCCCCATAGGTGCCCCCTCGACCCGAAACAGGATGCCACTAGGACAAGGGGGACCTGCTAAGAGTCCTCAATCTCGCATTCCAACACGATTTCCATGTCAGTAAGCCCGGCATAGAAAGCCTGTCTGCAACAAAGCATCTTTATCCCAACGGCGGAAACGCCATCTATTGTAATTATGGGCCGGTCTCCCACTGGCTGGCAGGCTCCTTGAGTCCATTGAAATTCAGCCAGAATGATCTGCCGGTTTTAATTCCGACCACCTAGATTGTAATTAGTCGGTCGGAATTGAAGCCAATGATCTTGGTAGGAAAACCTTCAACTTCAGGTCGAAGGCTTTCTGACCGAGATTGCATTAGGTAAAGGATGTTTCCTGTTTTTGCTGTCTTGACGGTTGTTCCCAAAGCTAGGCCCAACCACCCCACAAAAAGTATAACACATCATGAACATTAACACAACATTGCTTTGTTAGTAATGGGGGTAGTTTTTATAGAAGTGTGTGGTACACTAAGCATTTAAAAGCTTGTAAAGTCAGTAACATTGGCCAAGACTAGTACCACTGCAGCTCTAAATACTGTCCCACACTCCAATCCACCTAACATTAACACCACTCTGCCTCCTCCTTTGCATGCTTTCCAGAGTAGCTGCTGATGATCACCAACTATTGCACACCTGACTAGAACGAAGAGATAATGGGACACATTTACACATATGTTTCATGGTGGCACACAGAATTGGGTCTGGGCTCAACCTTTCTTTTCTTTTTTATTATACCAATATTGAATAAAAAGCTACTTTTGACAACTAGTAAATTAAAAGGAATGCTGACCCTCGCTTCAGCAGGACCCAGTAAAGCTGTCTGATGTCTAGTGATATAACATAGAAACATCTGCACCAACCATCATAGAGATTGACCGCATCTGCCCATATCTCTGCTCTGACCTCAGGTGCCTCCATGGCATAGGGCCTATCCATTAGAAACATGCTACAGTACCACTTGTACAGGTAGCCCTGGGCACTTTAGGCTCAAGCCCTACAGTACCTACGGCTACCCCTCAATCAGGCTGTTATTTCACTCTCTCCCATCTCATCACAGGATGGGGTGGTATCAGGAGCCATTGTAATCCCACCCCATCCTGTAAGAAGATGGGAGAGAGTGAGGCGAGAAGGTATGGTAATGACAGCTGGAGCCTATGCATCATTGTGCAGACATCAGCTTTAAATTTACTGATTACGTTCTCGTGGCTGAAGGAAGCTGTTTGCCTCCATAACGGTCTACCCTTCATTAGCAGATGAAGCGGACAAGCACAGTCAGCTGAAGGTAAATCAATTTTAAAAACTCTGAAATGTTGCAAGTTTGTGTTTTTGTTTGCATTCACGTTTGAGTGACAGTGGGAATGAGTGAGAATAACAGACAGTGATGTACAACGTAACTGTAAGTGTGAATGAGTGAGTGAGAGTAAGTGAGACTGCATTACAGGTATGCATAGTGAGTGTCAGGGTGAGTGCAAGTGAGTGTGAGTGAAAGTGACTGAGTGAGAAGGCATAAAGGTGAGGTTGTTAATTCTTGACATAAGGGGTACCCAGACATAATTCTGGTACTGGCACATTATATGTAATTCTTTGCTGGCACTGGCACATTATATGTAATTCTTTGCATATGAGACACCTATGGCAAAATGCTGGCTCTGGCATACTGGGTGTTATTCTTGGTATGAGGAGAACCCTGGACAAAATTCTAACAGTGGCATACTGCGAGCAATTCTTGGTATATTGGACTATTGCGGCAAAATGCTGATGCTCCCATAGTGGACCTAATGCTAAGTATGAGGGGAACTCATGGCAAAATGTGGATACTGGCACCTGGAATGAAGTCTTGGCATACAGGACACCCGAAACAAAATGCTTATGTTTGCAGACTGGAGCTAATTTCCTGGTATGAGGTGAACCAATGGGAAAATATTGGCACTGATATATTGGAGTTAATTCTTGGCGTAAGATGAACCCAGAGCAAAATGTTGGTACTGGCATGTTGGAGGTATTTCTTTGTATAAGAAGTATCCATTGGAAAGTGGTGGCTACAGCACACTAGAGGTAATCTCTTGCATATGGGATTCTGAGGAAAAATTCTGGCACTGAAATATTTGATGCCATTCTCGGAATAGGCGATAACCATGGCAAACTGCTGGTGCAGAGTTACTGGGCATAATTCTTGGCATAAGGGACACCTGTGTCAAAATGATGGCACTGACATTCTAGGGGTAATTCTACGCATATGGGAGTAACATACTAGAGCTAATGCTCTGCATAAGGGAGATAAACCATGGCATTTGAGGTGAAGGAGAAGCAGCCAAACATTACAAAATGCTGGCCTTGACATGCTACTGGTATTATTTTGATTTGACATATTAGTCACCCATATTGATACCGTCAATAGAACAATTCGGGCACTGCCATGTTGTATATCATTCAAGCCATACAGGAGCACTCATGACATACGGGAGGCATCTATGACAAAATGCTGTCACTGATATACCAGAGGATAATTGTTGACATATGAGTCACTGATGGTATGTTATATAGTCAATGGCAAAATTCTAGCTTAGCGTATGAAATGCTCGCCATATGTTGGCACCCACCGTGTGTGAGAGGCATCCATGAGAAAATTATGGCCCAGGCACAATGGAGGTAATTATTGACATATGGGGTTAACCACTGCACATTTTGGAAAAAAAGTTGATCAACTCTTGGGAAATATCCAGCTTCATTGATTTAGCACACCTTGAAAGTACTTCAATATTTATCTATGGTTTTATCTGAAAATGTATCATTTGTAAACTCTTGTTTGTGGCTCGCAGATTTCTAAATCTGACATTATGCATTTAAGCATTATTTCCCTCCAAAAATGAGCATGTGATTTGAAAAGAAAAAATGCTTTTCCGATAAAAAATGCAATTTGCTTCACTTTACAGCTAAATTAACATCAACAGAGAAATGCAAAAAAGGCTCCACATATAACAGTATTATTGATCATTTATAGAGAGCACACCAACAACGTTGCTTCTTTAAAAGCAACCCAGACTTAGCAACAATCTCGCCTTCTTAGCTCTCACCTCAGAAAACGCAACATATGCTTTTGGTTGTGGTGATCTATTGTTTAGAAAAAACAACTCTAAAAACCCCTATTACTTCCCATTCGTTAGCTTCATTGTCACTCTTGTTTATTCCTTTCCATTCGGGAGTGTGTGCCTGCGCATGTCGGCTTCACATGGGCTTTACTTTGTCTCCGGTTTTTTTTCATCCCTGGAGCATGGACCAAGTGCTATGTTTCTTGAATAGTGTTCTTCCGCGCTTCTTCTGCTCTGATTGTGCTACTTTTTTTTTGGTGTCTATTTTTTTTATAAATGCTACTATGCCACTAGTTCTCATTTTGTGGCCGCATTTATGCCTATTCGTTTTTGCTTTTTCGTCATGGTCCTACCACTCTCCTCGTTCACAGTTTGCTTCCCAGTTTTTCATTACTTCACTTTCCAGTAAGATGCTTTTATCCAGCCAGTCTTGTCTGAGCCACATGACAAAACAGCAAAATAATTTATACATTTTAATAAAGTTACATGTTACAGCATTCACTAAGGGTATGTTCTAGTCATATTCCATGTAATGCAGCCTTCCTTCCAATTTGGAAAAGCCAATGTAAGTTACAAGTTTCTAAACTATACCAAATGGTTATATTAGCCCGTGCCTAAATAAATGTGTATGCTTGCTGTTAGCCGTTTATAGGTTATACGCCTCAAAACCAGGCTCATATCATAATATCCTATACAATAGCAGGCCATGACTAACTACACCATACCATGCTATAAGATAACAGACCATAACATCCTATATCATACAATAACAAACCATAACGAACCATACTCTACAATAACAGGAAATACCATTAAAGTACAGTCCATACCATACAATACCATACTATAGCATTACAGGCCATACCATAACATACCATACAATAACAAGCAATACCATATCATGCTATAAAATGACAAGCCAAACCACACTATACCATACTGTACAAATACAGGTCGCATCATATCATACTATCCACTCAAGTTACCCTCACCTCCTTTTACCGCTGTCCACCCTCTCTACCTCTACCCTTCCCTCAAACGACCCATGAACCCTCAAGGCACCAGCACCTCCCTTTCCTACAAACCACCCCTGAAATGTTACAATCACCGCCTTTTACCTCTATCCACCCCTGAGCCCTCAAACCTCAAGTCACCCTCACCTCCCCTTATCTCAACCTACCCCTGAACCCTCATGTCATCCTCACATCACCTCACTTCATCAAAACCCACCCTTGAATCCTCAAGTCACACTCACCTCCCTTTATCTATACCCACCCCTGAACCCTCAAGTCACCCTCACTTCTCCATAACTCTGCCCAGCCCTGAGCCCTCAATCCTCAAACCCCCTTTATATCACTTTACCTGCAGCCACCCCTCAAGTCACCCTCACCTCCCTTTAGCTCTATTCTAACCCACAGCAAATGCCGTCGTTACTTCTTTGTGCATTTGTCCCAATTAATTTTTTTGTCAAGGCTGAGAATAATCCCAATCTAAGAAAAGAAAATGGATCACTGTCCCTTGCAGCCAGCGCTGCCTGCACCATAGTGTTTTCCCTAACTTCCAGCCATGCTGCCCAGCAGCCCCGCTGCTGTACAACATGGCTAAAAGAAATTGACACAGCCAATAGCTACCCTATTGGAGAGGCCTACTGGCTAAGCCAATGCTTGTTTCAAGTCTACTGGAGCAGGAAGCTGGTGTGATGGGTGACATGGCCACTTCACCCTTCTGGGAAAACAGAAGCATCTGGAGGGGCTGCGTTAGAGGCAGGTGATACGGGCAGAAAATTGAGAGCAGGAAAGGTAGCGACTGGACTTATGAAGAGAGTGCCTCGTGCCTCAGGCTGCAGGTGTCACTGCTCCCCTTCAGTCACACACACACACACACAAACAGATCACTGCACTGCACACTAACTACTGAGGGTGAAAAGGGGGCTGCAGGTGAAGTGTCAAGGCACTGATTAATAAGCAAGCATAGGCTATGGAGCCCAGCAGGTCAGTGAGTGCTCCAGGTCAATTCTTCTGCAGGAGACGGTCAGTGAGTGGCAGATTGGCTGATGGTCTTTCCTGGTTTGACCAACCAGAGCAGCCGCCATCCCTTAAAAGTGCAGAGAAGCCTCTACTCTCATGACAACCGCGGAGTCCAGGTAGAGCCTTGTGATGATCCTGACCTACTCTGCCAGGACTAGTCTCTGGGCTCGTGGGGGGGGGGAAGGGCGGGGGGGGGTGTAGGGGATGGGCCTGGTCCCTTCCTGAATCCTGTGTATTAGACATCCATGGAGGCTGTGGCACAGCAAGGGTGCGAGGGACCCTAAACTATGCAAGGAAAAAAGTACCCCCTGACAGAAGGGTATGGCACTACAGTACTAATAGGGGTGCGTACGCAATCCTGACTCCCAGGCCTCGGTGCCGCTACACCTGCTGCACCATTGATAGGTTTGCCCATGGATGGAGGGAAAAAGATCTTCGCTGTGAAAGGGAGTGGTTTTGATATTTGCTGCCTGCTTGCCCAGCCCCTCATCACAGCAAGGCATGGCGTTTTAATTGGGCTTCCCAGGAGCTCCAAGGCCTCGCTGTGAAGGTGAGGAACCAAGGAGGCGAGCAAGGCAAGCCCACTTCATGCTGCCCCTGTCCATGCAGGCTCATAGTCATTATTCTGTACATAACAACACGCCCGCCTATCTGCAATGAGCCACAACCACGGTGAATTGCTTTCCTTTGTGCAGCCCCATCTACCTGGGCCGGCTCAGCTCCGGCGAATGCCACAGGCAAATTTGGTTACACAAAGTAAGCAATGAAAAGATGTCACATTAAAAAATGACCCACAGCCGGTCGCAGTCAGCGTCCTTACAACCCTCAGTCGAAAGGTCAAACAACCAATTCGACCCTGCTTGTTCCACTGGGTGCGTCATCATTAGGCAATCATCTGGATGTGTTTCTTGTCTCCTGGTGCTCCCACAGAGAATCTTGTAACTGTCTACTGCTGGTCATATTGGATTCTCCCCACTGCCGGACTAAGATTGTCCTGTGCCGCCGCTTTGCTCCTGTTTTCTCACAATGCTTGAGGAAAGAAGGGGGGGGGAGGCAATTTCAAATTTCGCTGCCAGAAATGGCTTTTAAATGGCTTTTTACAAGTGTGGATACTCCAGCTGGTGTCCTGTACAATTGAGTCTATTTTTTAAAAAATTGTCGAGCTTGTCTTTCAGTTCCTTTTTTAAATCCGCCATATTCAACGCTCATAGTAAGGAAAATATGTTTCTGCCTCCTTTTTAGTGTCCGCATGTAGCCAGTGAATTGTGTTTGCCATTGCGGTTTGTTACCGGGAAGCCTTCTGCAGGTTGAAGGGTTAGTCTTATTGTCTGAAGGGATCATTTCGGACCTATTTTGTGCCTCCAATGGAAAGAACCCTTTTGCGTTGGGTTTCATGTCTGCAGCTCTTTCTATGTGCTCTGCATTTGGTGCGGAAGGACTTGGAATTGGAATTCTATTACAGGACCGGAGGCTTCAGATTATGCTTCTCTTTCGTTTACTGTAAAACTCACAGCAGCCAATAAACATACAGTTTATCAAATAAAAACTACATTAACCATCATGCTTGGCCCAAGCCACGCCTCCTTAGCCCTACAAGAGCCCTGGTAATAGTCCCAACTTCCTCTTTCTTTGCTGCTCACAGAAAGAGATAAGTGCTGCTCCCATTATTCTCACATTGATTGAACAGTGTTTTATTCTTTCATGAACGAGTGTTATTTGTTGCATACGATTGCTGTATTTACCTTATTCTTGTAATTGTGTACGGCGCTGCCGTTTCTTGCCGATTTCTTCACTGTATTGTGCTGTTCACGGCTGCGCGCTTCGCGCTCTGAGGACCCGCTCCTGGGTCGGCGGTTACAGCCGCGTTGGTGGCGCTGCTGCGCTTGTGTTGGAGCCTCGCTCCGCGTTGGAGCCTCGCTCCGTTTTTTGTCTTAACGCGCGTTGCGCGCCTGTACCGGCCCGCCCTGCGGGTGTTTAGTTTCCCCGGCCGCACTCTCCAGGGGCCTGAGGGAAGGCGCGAGGCTGCCCCTGATCGCCTGAAGCACTAAATAGAGCCGCGAACCACACGGCAGGCGCGTGCAGCCCAAACCACGTCCATTGGGCTATTCCTAGTAGGATTTGGACTCGGTTGGGCTGCACATGCTTCATGCTCGTTTTTCCACCGAATTTGACCGCGTTTAGGAGTTAGAGCTGGTGGAGGAGACGCCTAACTGGTTGTAACAGCAGTTGCCTTACTTCAGAGTGTGCACACGCTCTATATATTGTATTTCAACGGCTCTGACGCCCACTGGGCTGCAATAATATTTATACAGCTTTGCTGAGGGGGTCTGGTACAGGACTTCTGTGTGTATTTGGTGTGCAGTGGGGCCGACCCCCCCCTTTTACTCCCCTGGTGTCTGCCTCATTTTTGGTGGTGTCATTCCCACTGTGATTTAAAATGGAAAACTGGGTGTATTTTGACGAGGAGGCAGGGGAAGAAGTTTATGGAGAGCAGCCTGCTGCTGCAGTTGAAGACAAGATTGTGGAGGCCTTAGACGCTTCGGTGCAGGCCTCAGTTAACAAGGCAGTCGAGAGCACAGTGCCTTCTACTGTACATCAAGCATTGGCAAAGGCTCTTAAGCCTATTACTAAACAGTTGGAGAATGTTGCTAAGAGACATGGTTTCACTAAGGACAAGTCCACTAAGACCACTCCACCAGCTACGCAGGCAGGCAACAGTGACCAATGGCCACATTCAAGCGCTCTGCAATCCCTACCAGCCTCTGGGCAAGCTCAGGCTCTGCAGTTCATACCAGCGTCAGGGACAGAGCATGGGTACTCTACTGGGGCCAAGGCCAAGAGCAAGCAACACTATGTGGACACGGACACTTCCACCACTACTGGTACTGATACCACTGACACGGACGAGGAGGTCCCACCGAAGAAGAGAGCAAAACAGGCCTCACCTTCGGCGTCCATCCCGAAGGTTGCTACACCTTTCACTTTCGATCCTAATGAAATTGTCCATCCCAGATCATCTGACTGGGTCCCGGCCGCTGCCGTGGCAGAGTATCTGCAAGAGAACCTCAGGAAGAGTTTTGACAAAGAGGTGCGTAACCGTTTACGTTCAGAATGCCCTAGACCTGACCTGGCCCATAAGGTAGCGGACACACCTGAAATCGACGTTAGTCTGTTGACATTCTTGAAAAAGTTTGCCAAGGATCCGAAAAAGGGCATTGACCGCGCCTGGCGCGGCTGCCAGGATAAACTGTTGGACGTGGTGGGCCCTTTGGCCAAAATACTTGAGATGGCCCTTAAGGCCAAAGAATCCAACGTTCCCGTAGACCCTGATATCCTGGCGGGATGGACCCAGCGGGCCATCTGTTTACTAGGAAACGCTAATTGCGCTCTTTCCACGGAGCGGCGAAAATCCCTACTGATGCGAATGGACTCAAACCTGACCGAATTGGCATCCGCGGAACCAGGACCCTTAGCTGAGGGCAACTTGTTTGGTGACCGCTTTGTGAAGGACGTCTCCAAGTATGTGGGGACCTTCACATCGCTGGACAAGGCTCAATCTGGAATCAAACGAGTATTCCATCAACAGGTTTTCCATAGGGCCGGACGAGGTCGGGGACGCTCGCCAGGCCGCTTCGCCAGTCAAGGTCCCCCCAGAGGCGATTTTGGTAGAGGTCGCGGAGACTGGGACTCTACCCGAGGAGGCACTTTCTACCCCACGAGAGGCAGATTCCACAAAGGCAGGTTCCACGGAGGTGGCAATAGAGCAGGCTTCCACAACCAGAACAATTCAGGTGAGCACACTCGATTGTTTTCCCTTTCCACTGGGGGGTCGCACGAGACACTTCTTTCACAATTGGGTTCTTCTGACACAGGATGCGTGGGTCCTACAAACTGTACAGGGTTTTCAACTGGAATTCTTTCAAACCCCTACGCAGAGGTCAACCCCGAGAACTCTCTTTTTTTCCCAACAAGAGATGACCTTTATAGACAACGAAGTGAAAGATTTGCTTCAGAAACAGGCTATTGCGGTGTGCACACACAACCCGCAAGGGTTTTGCAGCAATATCTTTCTAGTCCAAAAGAAGGGAGGAGGTCACAGGCCTGTGCTGAATTTGCGGGAATTCAACTATTTCCTAGTATACAATCACTTCAAGATGGAGGGCATCCACCTGTTGGCAGATCTGCTCCGGCAGGGCGACTGGTTGGTCCGTTTGGATCTCAAAGACGCCTACCTCTCTATTCCCATTTATCCTCCCCATCGCCGATTCCTGCAGTTTCAGTGGAACGGACGATGGTTCGAGTACTCGGCCCTTCCTTTCGGGCTTTCCTCGGCTCCTTGGTGTTTCACCAAGGTGATGAAGCCAGTTGTCTCCCATCTTCGGGAACAGGGTATTCGGTTGATAATTTACCTGGACGACATCCTGATCATGGCTCAAAGCCCGGATCTGGTGTCGCGGCATCTGCAGACGACAATTTCGCTGCTCCAGAATCTGGGGTTTGTCATAAATCAAACGAAATCCGCTCTGAATCCGTCGCAGACGACGGACTTTCTGGGGTTTGTGATCAATTCACAGTCTGCTCAGTTAAGCCTTCCGAAATCGAAACTGAAGGATATCAAGAAGGAGATCAGTTCCCTTCTCACCCGTCAGATGGTATCTCTCAGGACGGTCGCCAGGATAGTAGGTCTATTGGCGTCGTCAGTACAAGCAATATTTCCCGGGCCGCTTCATTACAGGGCCCTGCAGAGACTGAAAATACAGCACCTCCAGAGGGGGCTAGCATACTCGGACTTAGTACCATTGTCACAAGAAGTGTGGGACGAAATGCAGTGGTGGTTGCACCAGGTAGAGGCCTGGAACCGCAGAGCCATTTTTGGCTCTCTTCCAGAGGTGGTCATAGAATCAGACGCCAGCCGGTGGGGCTGGGGAGCTCGCTGCGGCGCGGTTTCCACAGGAGGACGTTGGTCCTCTCAAGAGCTAGACTTACACATAAACTGCTTAGAACTCCTAGCAGGATCCTTCGCTATCAGAACTCTCTCGCCACATCAGACGTCTTGTTGCATTCTCCTCAGAATGGACAACGTCTCGGCGGTTCGTTATATAAACAAATTAGGAGGGACGAGATCGTCCATGCTAGTACAGGTAGCCAAGGAATTTTGGCGATACTGCCTCAGCCGTCAGATCACGGTTATTGCAGAGTATATACCGGGGCAGTCCAATGTAGTGGCGGACTGGAATTCGAGACATCTGAGGGATTACAGCGATTGGAGGCTGCTTCCCCGGATGTTTCTCTGGCTACAGGACCTTTGGGGCCCTTGCCAGATCGACTTGTTTGCATCCAGGCTCAACAGCCAACTACCCAAGTTCTTCAGCTGGAGGCCGGACCCAGCGGCGGCAGCGACGGATGCATTTCTGCAGGATTGGACGGGGGCGGTGAACTATGCGTTTCCCCCCTTTCTACTCATTCCAAGAGTGGCGTCATACATTCTCAAACAGAAGGCGGAGGTGATCTTAGTGACACCTCTATGGAAGTCGCAACCGTGGTTCCCGACCTTGTTGGGGATGTGCTGCGACCTTCCACGGATGTTGCCCTGGTCGGAGTCCCTGCTGCTGGGTCCTCTACAGGAGCAGCATCCGTTGATCCTGTCTCAGCGTCTAAGGCTGATGGCATGGAGGCTTTCAGGCAACAATGGAGTTTGCCTGGAGTTTCAGGAGCGGCTCATGAATTCCTCAAGCAGGCTTGGGCCCCTTCCACGCGAAAGCGATACTCTTCGGCCTGGAAGGGATGGTTACGTTGGTGCGTGGAACGGGATCTGGATCCCGTGGGGGCAGGCCTTTCACACGTCGTGAATTTTCTAACTGAAAAGGCGACGAGCGGTTTAGCCTATAGATCGGTGAACAATTTCCGATCTGCTATTTCTGCGGGTCATTCCCACGTTGACGGGAAACCGGTAGGAGTTCACCCTCATGTGTGCAGACTCCTAAAAGGGATTCGGGCTGCGAATCCTCCCAAGCCCAAGTATTCGGGGCTTTGGGATGTTTCTTTGGTCATCAAGCTATTTGATAGCTGGCCCTCTAACGATTCGCTTTCTAGGAAACAGTTATCAGCCAAACTCGCTATGCTTTTATGTTTATCATCGTGCAGGAGATCTTCGGACGTGCGGGCACTGGACCTTGCAGGTAGAGTATTTACTCCGGAGGGAGTTTCCTTTACTATTACAGGCCGCACAAAAACTATGTCTAGGATGATTGAATATAATGCCTTTCATAGTAATGATAAACTCTGTGTTGTCCAATGCTTGAAAGCTTACGAGGAGTGTACTCGTTCCTTGAGACCGACTGGTGTAACGCAACTGTTAATTGCAGTCAAGAAACCGTTTAAACCTGTGTCCTCTGCCACCATTGCCAGATGGCTCAAGTTTATCATGAAAGAGTCGGGGGTTGATGTTCAACTGTTTGGGGCGCACTCTGTGAGGGGTGCTATGGCTTCGAAGTCATACTTGTTGGGAGCGAATATTCAGGATATTATGCACTGTGCTGATTGGTCGTCTGAGTCGACATTTAAACATTTTTACTATAAGCCGGTGTGTGACATTTCTTCTGTGGTATTTCATTCAGCGTTGAACTGAAGCATAATCTGAAGCCTCCGGTCCTGTAATAGAATCAAAAATTAGCTAGCATTCGCGCCAAGAATTTTCAATTCTATTAA
This sequence comes from Lissotriton vulgaris, assembly GCF_964263255.1. Lineage (NCBI taxonomy): Eukaryota > Metazoa > Chordata > Amphibia > Caudata > Salamandridae > Lissotriton > Lissotriton vulgaris. The sequence continues at coordinate 732,883,591 of NC_141687.1, forward strand.
GGACACGGAGGCGAGGATTATCCCACCCGGCTATGTCATGTTATGATCATGCTTACCCACCCGTTGTTATGATTATTCCTGTTTATACAGACATTACGGGTTCTTTTATCTTTATTCTAGGTTCTGACAAGAAAAAAGAATGATCCCTCTTCTATGGGAGTCTACAGATGGGACGCCATCCTCTATTTCCTCCGGTCGGAGATTTGCTGAAGATTGGAAGCGATTCCGAGTTATTCCACATTAGAGTTTGTTAAGACTTTTTATACTGAACTTATGTTGCATGTTCGTGCAAAGAAAGAGGAAGTTGGGACTATTACCAGGGCTCTTGTAGGGCTAAGGGGCGTGGCTTGGGCCAAGCATGATGGTTAATGTCGTTTTTATTTGATAAACTGTATGTTTATTGGCTGCTGTGAGTTTTACAGTAAACGAAAGAGAAGCATAATCCTCGCCTCCGTGTCCTTAATAGAATTGAAAATTCTTGGCGCGAATGCTAGCTAATTTTTGATTGCACTGTTAGGATACACCAGAGTTGACGATCAAGGAAACGTCACCATAAATACTGATGACAGCTCAGACCCGAGGGAACGGCAGACACAGGGATCACGTGGGAATCTGATATCATTCCTGCTCTATGCTGAGGGGGGCATTAAGGGCCCGTGGTGAGATAAATATAACTTTCGATACAATCAGGACTGGCATTAATTGTGCCCATTTAGGCGTAATCATTTAGAATTAATCAAACATATGACTAAATGGGATTTTAACCAATTTTTTAAATGTTTGTTGGTAAAATATGCACGCTATCCGTTAAGAGCTTAAGAAATCGGAATAAATTCTGAGACTCGTTTTGCAATGGACATATGCGAGCCGATATTCCAATGCCCTATATTTTTTTCATTTATAATCTTTAAGCTGTTTAAAAATTGTAACATTAACTACGTGACCACACTATCAGCAAGGTCCAGTCTCACCAAAACGTAGTACTGCGGCCTGTTCGGGGGTGTGCCATACCACGGTCCGCCCTGAAAGGGACGGGAGTATAAGACATGATCCCGTGATCCGAAGGGGATCTGCAAAGGTGCTGCACTGTCCGGGCGTTGACCCACTGTGCCGGCTGGCTCATAAGGCGGGCGGGGCAGCGAGGGGCTGCCTGCCCTGGATCGCCCGTAAAATAACCCACTAAAACTTCATACTCTTGTTGTATGAAAATAAACCTGCAGCAGTTCTTTACCCATAAACAATGTGTCCGGTGTAATCATTGGCAAATGTAAATTGTGCAAGGGGGCGCGGGTGACGGTGTGGGCACTATGTATGTGAGGGATCAAAAACCGCCCATGAGGTCACACCCGAGGGGAGCTGGGCCCTGCCTTTCTCAGAACTCAGCAGGGCACAGACATTCTACAAGCAGGTGCACAGACATTCTACAAGCAGGTGTACAGACATTCTACAAGCAGGTGCACAGCCGCCAACCAGCAGTGAGCAACACAGAGAAAAGTGTTTATCTGAGCAGGATCATGGTGGGGTGGAGTCTGCCCATCTCCCACACTACTCTTTCCCGGAAAGGGCTAGGGCAGTGTCATTTAAACGCAATGACAGCCAGGCTGTGCATAAATGAAAGGATGGTAGAAAATTAATGGTAGAAGATGTCAGAAGAGATGCTGGGAAGTAGCGAAGGATTTTTTTGACGATAAAAAGGGTGACTGGCCCAGAACATGCATATCTCAGTGAATTCCAGTGCCAAATCTTATTTTAATGCAAAAACCACAGGTGATGGACAGAAAGCAGAACAATATCATACATTCACCCCAGTACAGAGATCTGGGCCTAAATCCATCATTTTTTTTGCACTCCACACCACCCCAGTTCAGACATGGCCATATGCAAATAAGTCTGACCCTGTGCCTCATTGGAACAGTCCAGCCCGAACTGCCAAGCCATGCAACCCCTGGACCGGAAACAAGCTTCCCAGGACCGGTTTCTGGCATTGCAGCCGTCTTCAGCCCGGCTTGCTTGAATCTAGTTGTGTGGAGTGCATGGGACTCACGTCTGAGCATACCCATCCCACTCAGGGTGACAAATGCAAAAACCACAGGTGATGGACAGAATGCAGAACAAGGTCATACATTCACCCCAGTACAGAGATCTGGGCCTAAATCCATCATTTTTTTGCACTCCACACCACCCCAGTTCAGACATGGCCATATGCAAATCAGTCTGGCCCTGTGCCTCATGGGAACAGTCCAGCCCGAACTGCCAAGCCATGCCTTCCCTGGACCGGAAAGAAGCTTCCGAGGACCGGTTTCTGGCATTGCAGCCGTCTTCAGCCTGGCTTGCTTGAATCCAGTGGTGTGGAGTGCATGGATCACTTGCACTCTAAATTTGATCCCCCACCGCTGTTTGGCGGGCCAGGCTCCTCGGGTGGGATTAGAAGTTGGGCGCCATATTGGAGTGGTGCTTTCAGGATCAGGGTAGTTCGTTGAGCGCTCTAGCGCTCTGGCTGAGGCGAGGGACGCCTACTTAAGGCGAGCAGAAGCGCGAGCGCCTGAGAAGGTAAATGCGTGCTGCATAGTGCTAAGCGCCCTTTGTACAGCGCTACTATTTTAATATTTCCTTTTTGGTATTTTGGTTAATTCTGCATTGTATTATCCCTTGCTTTTAAACGTGCTGCTGCATAGTGCTAAGCGCCTTTTGTACAGCGCTACTATTTTAAAACTTCCCTTTTTTGCATCTTGGTTAATTGCATTCTATTATTCCCTGTTCTTAAACGGGTACTTCAAACGCCCTCACTTGCACTCTAAATTGGATCCCCCACCGCTGTTTGGCGGGCCAGGCTCCTCGGGTGGGGTTAGAAGTTGGGCGCCATATTGGAGTGGTGCTTTCAGGATCAGGGTAGTTTGTCGAGCGCTCTGGCTGAGGCGAGGGACGCCTACTTATAGCTCCCTCAACCGCGCAGCGGATCAGTGCAGCGGGCGCGCCTTCTCTGCGCCTGAGTCGCGCCAGAGTCCTGCCCGTCGGCGCCCGTCAGCGCTAAGGAAGCGCGGGGCGCGGCAGGACTCTATCTTTCACGTCTTACAACATGGCCTCATCTACTATCAGGTATTACAGAGAAGATTTGTTGGCTATTCGAAAGCGTCTCCCTACCTGCTCCTTACCGCTAGTAGCACCGCTAAGTGGCCCTTACCGCTGCACTTGCTGCTGCTGGCGACTGCCTTCCCCCTCCCGTATCCGCTCTTTAGAAATACCATCCCGGCAGATTTGCGTGTCTGGGGTGAGCGCTATTAGTATATATAGCTTAAATGTCAGATCTCTGGTCAAACATCATGCGGAGATCTTTGACATCCTTACTAATGATTCTCCGGATGTGTTTTTTATGACCGAGACCTGGCTACAGGATGCAGATACGTCGATACTAAACTTAGCCTTCCCCCCTGACTATGCCGTGGCTACCCTTAATCGCGGCTCGAGAGGGGGTGGAATTGCTATGGCAGTGAAGCGCCGTTACCCTTGCGAATGGAAAGAATTAAAACATCCGGGATGTGAATGTGCCCGGTTCAAAATCTCCTTCACTCACTGCTATCGCTTTACTGGTCTTTTAATATATCGGCCTCCGGGTTGCGATGCCGCCTTTAGGGCCGCTCTCTCGGATGTTATTAGCTCAGAGGCTCTTGGATGTGCGAATTTTAATGTGCTAGGTGACCTTAACCTGCACTTTGACTGCGCATCTCAGCCCTCCATTCGGAGCTGTCTGGCCGATTTAGAAGCCTTACAGCTTTTACAGAGGGTGACTTCCCCCACCCATCAGGGCGGGCATATACTGGACCCGTTTTTTTCTAATTTAGAGGAAATAAATATATGCTCACCTATCCAGCTGATATGGACTGACCATATGTTGGTAAAAGCATCTATTCCTATGTCTGAGCCCCTCTTTTTGCTGCAGAATAAAATCACCCTCATACGACAGTGGAATAAATTAAAGTTAGAAGACTTTTATCTTCTACTGGAGAAGGTACCCTTGCCTCCCTTCTCCGATGTCAATTGTGGCTACGAATCATTCTGTAACTGGATTGTTACGGCCCTTGACTCTTTAATTCCTCTGGTCCGATCTAACTGTCGGACTAAAGTTCACAGTCCTTGGTACAATGAGACCTTAGCGTCTCTTAAGAGAGACTGTAGGCAAACAGAAAGACGGTGGAGAAAATCTTTTGACCCTGCGCTTAAAACATGCTATCTAACTCAAACTAAGGTATACCATAGAGCGGTTTGTCGAGCCCGCGCCGCCTACTATGCGCAGGAGTTTCGGAATAGCCCCAACCCCTCTAAATTGATTTGTAAGGTCCTAAAGGACCTCATGACCAAGAGGGCCACCGCAGCGGAAATATGCACAGACTCCCACTGTGAAAGTCTGGCATCCTTTTTCATCGAAAAGGTGCAAGCAATTCACCGCACCTTTCCAACCCATCTGCAACATTCGTACCCAGCTGGTTGCCCTACGGATGATGATGTGATCTTGGACCTGCTGGCCCCCCTCTCCGAGGAGGGGTTTGATTTATTTAGCCAAAAAATCAAATCTGGCTCCCCTGTGGATCCACTTAAACCGGCCCAGTTTAAGAACATGCAGGCGACATGTCGTGCACCAGTGCTAGCTCTCATCAACCTGTCGCTGGCCTCAGGGATCGTGCCCACCAGGTGGAAGCAAGCGGTAGTGACACCCATCCTAAAAAAGCCCTCCCTAGATCCGGTAAAACCTGAGAATTATCGCCCCATTTCACTTCTGCCGTGGGCCGCCAAAGTCACCGAGGCCCACGTGTATGGGATCCTGGCTGACCATCTCGCCAAAGCTAACATCTTGGACCCCACTCAAAATGGGTTTCGTGCGGGCCACAGCCCGGAGACTGCCTTGTTGTTTATGGTTGAACATCTGAGCTCCGTGCTGGATACCAGTCGAACAGCGGCACTCCTGTTATTAGACCTGAGTGCCGCGTTCGACACGGTTTCTCACGAGATCCTTTTGCGGCGGCTAGAGGAAGCAGGCGTCAGGGGGTCCGCCTTGTGTTGGTTCCGGTCCTTCCTCTCTGACAGATCATTCCAGGTTGCTATCCCACCCGGTAAATCTACCTCTTACCCGCTGACAATGGGGGTCCCACAGGGATCATCTCTGAGCCCCACTTTGTTCAACCTGTATGTTAGACCGCTGGCTGCGGTAGTCAAGCGCTGGGGCCTGACAATGGTATCCTACGTGGATGACACGCAGCTGGCGGTCACGTTGAGTGGGGACTCAGATGTGGAGGCCCTCAGGTTTTGCGAGGGTCTACGTGCGGTGGCCAATTGAATGAATCAGAACTGCCTCCAATTGAACACTAAGAAGACAGAGGTCATGGTTGTGGGACAGCAGGCAGGATGGTGTAATGATAACTGGTGGCCTCCCGAATTAGGAATGACCCCTTCTCCGGTAATGGAGATAAAAAACCTTGGGGTCTGCTGGACCCTACTCTTAGTTTCACCTGCCATACTAAGAGGGGGGCAGCCTCTTGCTTTGGCATTATCAGGGGCCTTAGACCTGTACTTAAATTCTTCGATGCCCCTACCAGACAGTTAGTGGTCCAAGCCTCAGTACTATCTAGGATAGATTATGCCAGTGCGTTGCTAGCAGGAACAAACCAGGCTGAACTCACGCGGCTGCAGCAAGTGCAGAACGCCGCAGCCAGAGCGGTGGTGGGATTGCCCAGGCGTTGTCCGGTTTCGAGAACACTGCAAGTGCTCCACTGGCTGCCTGTTGGTCGGAGGATCGAGTTTAAGGTGCTTTGCCTGGCTTTTAAAATCTTAAAAGGCACAGCCCCCCCAATACTGATGAACCTACTGACCCCTTACGTCCCCTCTCGATCCTTGAGATCGATGGGTCAGAACCTGTCTGTTGTCCCACGTTTCTTGTTGAGTAGGACAGGTGGCCGCTCTTTTCAAGTAGTGGCCGCAAAGCTGTGGAACTCTCTTCCTGCTGAAATTCGGGCACTGGATGACTTACTCCAGTTTAGACGGGCCATTAAAACCTTCCTTTTTAATAAAAATCTCTGATTGAGTATCTATTATGCTGTGTTGTGTATACCTTCTTATGGTGCCAGGACGCCCCTTTGCTGGGGCAGCTGTGCACGGTACAAAAACAGTTAACTTAACATAACATGGGACACACGTCTGAGCATACCCATCCCACTCGGGGTGGCAAATGCAAAAACCACAGGTGATGGACAGAATGCCGAACAATGTCATACATTCACCCCAGTACAGAGATCTGGGCCTAAATCCATAATTTTTTTGCACTCCACACACCCCCAGTTCAGACATGGCCATATGCAAATCAGTCTGACCCTGTGCCTCATGGGAACAGTCCAGCCCGAACTGCCAAGCCATGCCTTCCCTGGAACGGAAACAAGCTTCCGAGGACCGGTTTCTGGCATTGCAGCCATCTTCAGCCCGGCATGCTTGAATCCAGTGGTGTGGAGTGCATGGGACTCACGTCTGAGCATACCCATCCCACTCGGGTGACAAATGCAAAAACCACAGGTGATGGACAGAATACATTCACCCCAGTACAGAGATCTGGGCCTAAATCCATTACTTTTGCATATGGCCATGTCTGAACTGGCGTGGTGTGAAGTGCAAAAAAACGATGGATTTAGGCCTAGATCTCTGTACTGGGGTGAATGTATGACATTGTTCTGCATTCTGTCCATCAATTGTTATTTTTGCAAATCTTATTTTAATACATATAGATTTATAGATGGGTAACTGAATTACAGGTATGTTTTTCACTGAAGGGTTCTGAGTGAAGTCGAATAGGCAATGAGAGCAAAGTTCGAGTTGTCTATGATGTCACTCAGGGTGACAAATGCAAAACAACAGTTGATGGACAGAATGCAGAACAATGTCATACATTCACCCCAGTACAGAGATCTGGGCCTAAATCCATCGTTTTTTTGCACTCCACACCACCCCAGTTCAGACATGGCCATATGCAAATCAGCCTTGACCCTGTGCCTCATGGGAACAGTCCAGCCCGAACTGCCAAGCCATGTCTTTCCTGGACCGGAATCAAGCATCCTTGGACCGGTTTCTGGCTATCAGCCGTCTTCAGCCAGGATAGCTTGACTCCAGTGCCGTGGAGAGCATGGGACTCACGCCTGAGCATACCTATCCCACTCAGGGTGACGAATGCAAAACAACAGTTGATGGACGGAATGCAGAACAATGTCATACATTCACCCCAGTATAGAGATCTGGGCCTAAATCCATCGTTTTTTTGCACTCCACACCACCCCAGTTCAGACATGGCCATATGCAAATCAGCCTTGACCCTGTGCCTCATGGGAACAGTCCCGCCCAAACTGCCAAGCCTTGTCTTTCCTGGACCGGAATCAAGCATCCTAGGACCGGTTTCTGCCTATCAGCCATCTTCAGCCAGGATAGCTTGACTCCAGTGGCGTGGATAGCATGGGACTCACGTCTGAGCATCCCCATCCCACTCGGGATGACAAATGCAAAACAACAGTTGATGGACAGAATGCAGAACAATGTCATACATTCACCCCAGAACAGAGATCTGGGCCTAAATCCATCGTTTTTTTGCACACCACACCACCCCAGTTCAGACATGGCCATATGCAAATCAGCCTTGACCCTGTGCCTCATGGGAACAGTCCAGCCCGAACTGCCAAGCCATGTCTTTCCTGGACCGGAATCAAGCATCCTAGGACCGGTTTCTGCCTATCAGCCATCTTCAGCCAGGATAGGTTGCCTCCAGTGGCGTGGAGAGCATGGGACTCACATCTGAGCATACCCATCCCACTCGGAGTGACAAATGCAAAACAACAGTTGATGGACAATATGCAGAACAATGTCATACATTCACCCCAGTACAGAGATCTGGGCCTAAATCCATCGTTTTTCTGCATTCCATACCACCCCAGTTAAGACATGTCACTCAGAACACCAAAGTGAAAAACACTCCCGTATTCACTTTTTACCAATCTATGCTTTTATGTTATGTATGGCCCCCAAAAAATATCTGTCCCTGCTTTCAATTGCTACAAAGTGGCAGTGGAATCAGGGGGAAGCCATACATAACATGGCTTCTGTTATGTATCCCTAAACAAAAGGTTAATAAAGAAATACACTTGCACATTCCTGTAAAATGTATTACGGGTAATTTAAAAAAAAAGAAAATAAACTGAAGGTCGAAAGAATCCCCAAGGAATAATCAGAATCTTTTGTCTACACAGATTTCCCTCCTGGCTAAACCCTTGCCCTAAAAGTCCTACCCTTCACCTGGCCTCTCAAACGCCCCACCCTTTATTAGGGTATTCTACGAATTGGTGTTGGAATCCCATTCATCAAAACACACTTACCTGCCATCCTAGACAAACCTCTCCACCTTCCCAGCCTAACTTCCCCCTCCTGCAGATGTGCTTTCTGCTTTCAGACACTCATGAGTCACAGCGCACCGTTGCAACAGTTTCTGATCTTCCTTCAGAGTTCCAGGTCCCTCGCATGGGAGTTGGCTCCTCTTTATATTGTCCATCTTTCTAACAGCTTGAGGGACAATCTGTTCTAGGCTTGTTCTTTGCATTCTAAGCCTGACTTTTTTAGCTCTTTATTTCCTTCCATGGTGCTGCGATTACTGCAAGCACATAGCAATTTCAAATACAGGAAGCTCTGTTTTAATTTTGTAGATTGGTCACCGAAGACTCATATGGAGTTCCCAGCCGTGGTTTTTCTGAACAATGATGTTTCTAGAATAGTGCCCACAACCTTAGGTTTCACATCTAAAGAATTCAGTGCTATTCTCATATATATGTGTGCGGAGAACCTCAAATTATTTTTCAGTCTCTTAATGAATTAATCACTGCATCACTATATAAATGCAATTACAATACAATACAATCATGGCAGGAAATCATAGCTGCAGGAGGACCTGTGGCAAAATGCGATTCCTATCATCCACTCCCATCATGCATAATGCAGTCACTGGTGCTGTGTGTGGGGGGGAGTAATGTGTTACCCCCAAAGAAGCATACCAATCACTATATGGCTTGATAATAAAGCCACACTGTGTTAGGTTATTATTTTTAAATTATCAATCCCCCTCACTGCCTCCAAGCACGGGACCGTGGGGACAGGCCATCCTCACCACAACCAATGCAGATTTCGCTCTTATGCAACTTCAAGTAAATGTGGACTGTGTGAAGGCAATTCATGCACTGGCCACAGTAGCACTGGAAGTAGGAGCATGTGGGTGCTGCGGCACCCCCATAAATCCTTGATGTTCAGATAGGGAATTAACAATGGAGAGGACACTACAAACTGTTTGACAAAGTGCTGCTAATTCTTTTAAGAATACGTTTACTACTCCTATCTCTTGCTGTATGTTAGGGTTTTTGTCCTCTTAACTAGTAAAGGAGATAGGTTCCATGTTCTAGACTCACTCTGGAACCCCTGGTCAATGGCTCTTTGTTTCCTGCTTAAAAGTGTGGAGGGGAGAAAACCATTCACCAATCATACGTTGTAATTCCAATGAACTATCACTCCAAAGAATCACAGAATCTATATTCAAAGTTTAGTTAGTTTATTACAAAGCCAGGAATAGCTGGGCATACAGACACCTCAAGATGAGGGTGTAGAAATATATTGGAACTAATACAAAGCCAAATCTACAGGTAAAGTTGAGTTGATGTAGCATACATAGAATGGCCAGTTCTAGAATCAGGGCGAAGAATGTACCTGCGCCAACATCATGAGTCTTCTTTATTGTAGGTTTGTAAGTGAAAAGCATTTGTCGGTCCCTACACTACCACTATCATGACATCCCTACTTAGCATTTCCCCGATAAGTTCAGAAAAGGTGTCAGCACGTGAAGCTTCCTAAGTGCACTCGTATTGAATGGGTCAAGTAGCATAAAGCTACAGAGCTGGTTCAAAGATGCTCTCTCCTCCCCAGGCACACCAGAAGTGCCCTGGACTCTGTCCCTAGCCCCAACACAAAATCATAGGACACACCCATCATTGCATCATGCAATCATCCTGTCCAGCCAGACACCTAACCATAGGTACTTTACAATCCAGCAACAGTGTTTCCAGGCTCTTGCTCGATGACCTTGTTTCCCAAGACTTCTCCACTGAGAAATAACACAGTCCCACATCATCAGTATCACGCGTTCAAATGTATTTTCTCCTCCCTAAGCCTAGCTCCTTAAACAAATGTTTTATTCTAACTAACAAAGATGAAATTCTCTACCAGCAACAGAAATGTGAGAAAGCAGATTCTGCACACACATGAAATTCTATTAGCAAACTCATCTAGAGAGCCAGTGAGAAACACATATAGTTCTACAAAGCTCGTCTAACATAAGAAACAATCATATAATTACATTAAGCATGCATATGCATGATCATTATTACACTGCACATTTAAATCAATGCGTTACAAAGCAAACAAAATAGCTCCCATTAGTTACATATACAATTATGCACATAAAGGTTTTTATCATATAGCACATGATTACAATGTTGATCTCTCCATGTTATATGAAAATCTTTATCACATCACTTTACACATTATTACATTACACGTTCTAATAGCCAAGTGTTAATATGACAAAGGATTAAATGAGCGAGTGCAACCTACTCATGAATTTAATGCACCCCTACATATGAGAGCACAATTGCGCTCTATCAGTTCCCCCCTCTGATGAATAGTGTCATCATAATCAAATGCATCTCCCTGTAGAAAGAACCAACCTAAACAGAAGTTGTAGCCAGTCTTTACTGTCAAAACCTTTCTGGGTACTTGAGATTCTCATAGTGACTGTCCTGTAGTCGCTCCATTCTCCTCTCTGCTCTCAAAAAGAATTCTCAACCAGTCTTGCTTTATTCCACTTGTAAGCTCTTATCGCTCGCAGTAAAAGGATGACACAAATCACAACTATTATGATTGGCTTCAAGATCTAACATATAAATAGCTTGCCAAGATTTGCAAACCAACTTCCAACCTTTCCAAATCCATTACCTACTTTGTCCCAAACTCCCTCTTTTACCAAGTCAGGTATCTCATGGTGTATTTTGGTAATGTTACTTATATACTTCCTCAGATCCTTACTATGATATGGGATACAAGTACAACACTTTTGAACCCTCAGCATTTAACAGACTCCACCTTCTTTTGCTAACAACACATTTAAAGCAACACAAATGTGCATCACCATGGCTCATAGAGACCATCTCTTCATTCACAAGTGATGAAGACTGAGCTGCATTTGTTGACAACTTGTCCGCAATAGTTGATAACCTTCTAATCTTTATGTTGTTCAAAACCACTCCCAAACTTGGTATCTTTTCTCCAAACATATCTCCAACAATTTCCCCTGCACTTGTACCACGTCTTTCTCCATGGGACGACTTCCCATCCCAAAAATGGGGAAGTACTTCATACCTACTGTCACATTAGATATGGCTTACGCACATCGGCACAACCTAACATACATGTTGACTGACATAAAAAATCCCAAATCCTCTACATGGTATTTTTGGGGAAACACAACAGCCACCTAACACATTCCATAGCAATTCAGAGCCAATCGAACAGATGCATTTTTCCCACACACAAAATACACATTTGGCAACACTTGTACCACTTCCTGTGAAAACTTCTTTGCAGTGGATTCAATTGTGAAGATATGATCACACAGACTCTGTCCCACAAAAATCGTATCATAATATGTGTGTACCTGTCTAGAACAGCGAGGGAAGCTGTGTATCAAATCTAATATTATTGGACCATAGCTCCCTCTAGCCTTGTGTGCTAACTCTTCCTTGGACCACTCAAGTTTTCCCTCCTTATTGTTAAGCTTAACAGTTAAATGCCTATGGCGATCTTTTACCTGGTCTACAAACTTCTTTTCTATGTCAGTCAACATGTATGTTAGGTTGTGCCGATGTGCGTAAGCCATATCTAATGTGACAGTAGGTATGAAGTACTGCCCCATTCTCTCCTCTTTTTTATAATAATCATACTTATTACGGGGTTTGTAAGCTGGAATTTCTGAAGGCACCACATCATAATTGGAGATGTAATACTCATAATGACCCTTGCCATAAAACATGCTAAGCAATAAGCTACAAGTGATACCATACATCAGGGGTAGGTGATGGTATCTTATTACCTCCTCAACCGACGCTGGTAACTGCATACACACATAATCTCTCACATCCATCGTGTTTACATACTCGTATAATAACTTCGCATAAGTATTCAACGTATAATCGTCTTTAGACAAATCTACGTGCCACACACGACTAGTTTTTTCAATCATAGCATTATTAGCTCCTAATGTACCCTTTTTTGTGCTAGAAGTGGTAGGTGTGGATGTCTCTTGTACTCCTACGCAATCAGCGTCTGCTTTGTGTGAACTTTTAACAGACATGATAATGACTGCTGCTATAACTACAATCACTCCTACTATAAGTGTGCCTTTCATACATTTTGTTCGACAGTTCTAATTTCCAGACTCCATTTTGAGACAAGTTTAGGTTGCCACAGGAAGAAGATCCATATAAAGTCTCTTTCTCAGCGTCTCAATGCTGGTCTGCAAAGTTCATACACAGTTCGGTGAAGTCATGCAAACAGTTTCACAGTTCGTTGCGCAACTGCTTACACAGTTTAAAAAGACTTCCCTAGCCCTCTTTCTTCTTCTACAGAAAGATCCCTAATTATATTCTTCTTCCACTCGGGCCTAGCTTATCTTCTTTACAGAAAAACCTTATATTTACAGTTCACAGCTCAATCGACACCCCTTATGAGATCAGAGCCAATTTCATCAATCACACGCTGTAAAGATTCAAGACATACTGCTGCAATCTCCTGAGCTGGTGGCTGATACCCAAAAGTCAGAAACAAAGGATCTCGCCAAATCAGGCTTTGCAAACCACTCAGCCTCGGTGGATCTGATACAGTCAATTCCAAAACTCCATTAGCTTCTACTCCAGGGACTATCAGTTCAACCTCAAATATCAGCTCTGACGCTCTGCGCTTCACTCGACAGGATCTCAGTCTCCCGACCCTCACTGTTCCCCGCAATTAAAATCAAGTAAGTCCACTCCGGGGCAGCGTATCTCTGGCATAGTACTCTCACTCTTCTTGACCTTCTCGATCCCCCTTGTGCTTGCACTGTGTCGCTCAATTCTGACTCCGACGTTTCAGATACCGGAGCAAGGTCTCTTTCAGGTGCAAGTCTCAAGTTCTGTCTCTTCTGTCTCACAGGCCACGATTCTCTTGTGGTTTCCACTCTCCACCTTTGCTACTGACCACCCTTCACACCAGTCTCTTCTGCCAAGTCTAACTCTGTAGCATTCGCAATGTTACAGTCTTCCTCGGGGGCCTGTACCTGGGCCTTGTGTAGCGTGACCCCCCTCAGCTCGACATGGTGGGCAACCAGCTTTGTCAGGAAACCCCGCAGCTTAACTTGCCCTCTCCGGTGGCCTTGCGACCACGGCTGGATTTTCTTCAGGGAGAGAAGCTGTTTCTTCCAAGGGTCCTGGAACTCTGCGGGTGTGGAAGGCGTAAATCCAGTTCAGCAAGCCTCTGCACTACACAGCTGTGCTCGTCACCAAAATCGTCTGGTAGGGAGCTTGACAACAGGCATCAAGACAGGTCTTCCTCACATGCTTCCAGATGTGTCCCCAATCACCTGGGCACAGGTCAAGACATAGGTCCTTCAAAGTCTGTGCAGTCGCAGCTTCAACCTGGTGAGACACAGAATGGACCACATTAGCCATTCCAGTGCAATAACCAAGGATCAGATCATCTGTGATGTTTATCAATGCTGTGGATGGCACTGCAGGCAAGCGCATCTACCACCCCATCGAAATTTTGTGAAGGGATAATTCAGTCCTCCTATTGGGAATACTGCTCAAACTCATCAGTACCAAAGGCAACGCATAGGGCCAATTGAGAGAAGTCGAGGAGCACACTTTGCCATTCTCATCTTTAAATTGCCATTGACCTGCTCCACCATACCAGACACCTCCGGTCTGTAACTACAGTGCAATCTCTGATTGACTTGTAAGGCAGTGCTCAACAGCTTCACAATCTCACTGTGGAAATGCGTTCCTCTTCCAACTTCAATGAGGTTGGAAATCTGAAGTGCGGAACACGTTCCCCAAGCAACAGGTTTACTACTGTGGGACTGTCACATCTCCTAGATGGATATACTTCTACCCATCGTGAAAAGACGCACACCACCACCAAGATGTACCTCAGCCCATTGCACCCAGGCATCTCCATGAAGTCAAGGTGGATTCTGTTGAAAGGAACCCCTGACCTTCCATTGTGACTTAAAGCAACAACGGTTTTCTTTCCACCATTCATCTGTTGACACATAACACATCTGTGACACACTGCTTCAGCAAACACATGAAACCTCAGGTTAAGCGAGGTTTGTCTGAACACACGCTCCGTGGCATCTCTCCCAATGTGAACTGCTCCATGAATCTATCTCGCCATAGGGCTCAGTAAACAATCTGGCAACACAGTTGTACCATCTGTTGAATCCCAAATGCCATCATCTCTTTTCTCACAACCTGCATTAATCGAACCAGTTTCCTCTTGATCGGACACTTATCTCTGCAGATGCTTTACTTCATCCCAAGTGTCCGCTATGGCTAGCATCATGCTGAGCTCAGTTCTCTCGGCTGAATATTCCCCATTTAAAATGCAACCTTATTCAGCACAAAATTGTGCAACTTCATCTGCATACCTATTGCCCATGGTGATGAAATCCTCTTTCTTACCATGAGCAACACATTTCACTACAGCTACTTCCTTTTGTTTCTGCAAAGCTTCCAACATTGTCTCACATATTCATAATTTCTGATCGGAGATCCTGATGATGTTAAGATCCCCCTCTGTGACCACAGCTGTCCGAAGTTATGAACCACACCAAATCCGTACTGGCTATTGGTATAGATGGTGACTCGGATTTGATCAGAAACAAGACATGCACACTAGGTGTGAGCGCAAAATCCGTTCCGCTTGCGGATTTCCGGTAAATCCGCAATCCGCGAACTCCCGCGAATTTACCAAAAATCCGCGAATCCGCAAGCGGTGGATTCGGGGGGCAAAAGTTCAAGCCTTCCAGCTTGAAGTTGTAACTATTTTAGGATGGCGCCGGCAAGCTGCCAGCGCCATCTTAAAATAGTTACTAAGTTAGCTTCAACAGGAAGCACTAATAGATAAAATAAAGCAGGTGCTCGAGCACCTGCTTTATTTGATCTATTAGTGCTTCCTGATGAAGCTAATTTAGTAACTATTTTAGGATGGCGCTGGCAGCTTGCCGGCGCCATCCTAAAATAGTTACAGGATTATAGGTTGACAGTGACAGCTCACTCAAGGGACCCCTGCGCCCTTCGGGGCGATTGCATAGTAACACACACATGGTCGCTGGAACTAGTTGAAGCTCAAATTCAGTGACTCATTCATCAGCCCAAAAACAATCGTGAGCATCGTCGAGGCCGCACAGAAGACCCCCCCATTAAGGAAATCCGGGAATCCGCAAATTCGCGGATTTTGCGGATCTGCGAATCCGTAAATCCGCAAATTCACGGATCGTGGATCCGCGAAATCCGCCCATGCCTAATGCACACGTCAAAGCAATGATTTCGGCCCCTTCTGCGGAGTATACTCCCTGTAGTCTAGCAGCTTCCACAACTCCAGAAATGGTACAGACAGCAAACGCTGTTCTCAAGTAACCTGCATTTCTCTTAAGCATGATCCAACAACAAAGAGAATTTGGTCTGACTCAGGTAGAGCTTCATCAACAATGTTGGGTCTCAGTTTGGTACAAAGTTCAGTCACAGCTAAACAGTCATGGTCCTCACAATCTCCAGCTTCAACATTTGGAATAGGCATCAAGGTAGCAGGATTCAACATGGAACATCTTTTCACAGTAATGTTTTCGGAGGCCAAAATAACCTGCTCATAGCGTGTGACCCTGTTATTGGGCAAGTGCTGTGTTTTTGTTCTCGTCATCAGGAGCTCAACTGAGTGTGGAACATATTGAGTAAGAGAATGACCCATCACAATACTTTCACATCTTTCAATGCTGACACTGGCTGCAGCAACTGATCCAGGACATCCGAGCAAGGTGAAGCTACAGGATCTAATGTAGCTGAAAACCAGGCCACTGGTCTATGGACATCCCCATGTGTCCTGGTGAGTACAGACAGTGCACAACCCTCCTCTCGCAGCAATGTAACAAATGCTTTGTTGCAATCAGGCATTCCCAGAGCTGGAGCATGACAGAGGAAGCTCTACCTCCAGCTCTAGGAAGGCAACCGAACAGTTATTATCCCATGGTACCGGATCACTCACATCCTTGCGTGTCAATCTCTCCAAAGGATTTGCCTTCAATGAAAAGTTGGGAATCCACTGATGGCAGTAGCCAACCATTTCCAAGAACATCCGGACTTCCTTTTGTGTAGTAAGCGCATTCATTTTCATGATCGCCTCAATACAATCAGGTGACACCTTTCACTTGCCTTTCTCCATGCAATGACCCAAATACTGGACTTCAGGCAAACAGTCCTGAAGTTTGCTCGAGGACACCTAGAGCCCATTTTCTGCTAGGTGATTTAAGAGAGCAATGGTATCAACTCAACAGGCTTCCTCTGTCTCTGAAGCGATAAAGAGGTCCTCAATGTACTCCACGAGTACTGAATTTTGTGCAGCACTAGGCTCTCAAGGTCTGATTAAAGATTGATGGACTTTCAGTAAACCCTTGTGGGATACAATACCATGTTAATACACGGTTTTCCATATGGACAGCAAATAAAAATTGGCTTTCCTCGTGTAAGGAAATCAAAAAGAATGCTTGGCACAAATTTATCACCGTAAACCACTTTGCTTCACAGGGGATCCGAAACAGGATTGTAGATGGATTCGGTACCACAGGAGAACATAGAACTACGATCATGTTGACCTTTCGCAGGTCTTGCATGATCCTTCACTTCCCACTCAGCTTCTGTAGCCTCATTATAGGCGAATTGCAGGGCTCTCCTTCAGAATGCCTTGCTCGATCATTGACTCAATTGCAACTACTTCTGCTATTCTCCCCATGGGTCCTCAGCATTGGGCTTGATCTGTATCTTTACTGGCTCAACCCCTCAAATTAATCCCATCTCTTCTCCCGTGAAGTACCACACCACTAGAGAGACAGAGTCCCTCAAGTCATATGGCAGATGATCCAGCGTTAACAAGGGGAATATCTCTACACAGAGATTCTGAGTCACCAGTTTAAATGAAATGTCACCATTAATAGTCTGCAACTCCACTCTTTTGGGCGTGCAATAGATTGCACAATTCAGTTTACACAAAAGGTCACGTCCCAACAAACAGCCTGGACTCGAATCGCACAACACAAACTAGTGTTGATCCTGGAATGTTCCTATTCTTACAGGTATCTCATCTGTCAATGGATTTGTCATTCTCATATTGGAGACTCCTACAACTTAGATCAATTTTCCCGAATGGGTTAGGTTTGGGACAACTGCAGACCTCACAGTAGAACAGGTAGCACCAGTATCAATCAAGAATGTGATGGGATGGGGGCGTGGCTAGCAGCCTAAGATGGTGGCAGCTTAGAGGGCGAGCTCCGCGGTTGAAGCGGCCTCCGGACATATCCGATCATTAATCCGTCATAGAATTTCGCCCTGCGGGCAGGGACTGAGGCCCGGGACCGGGCGGCACGCCCGACAGCAACCAGATCTAAAATCCGACTACGGGAAGCGAAGTTACCCGTATCGCCCGCTCTGGCCTTTGGAAGAAACTGGAACCGGGGTCCTGCCTGGCGTGAGAGGGCCGACAGGAAGTGCTGCGGACTGAGCGTGGAGGAGCCGGAAGTGTTCGCTCGCAACGGAGCAGCGGGGACGAGAGTGGCTCGCAACTCAGCGCGACCGCCGGCGCCTCTGTGGCAGGCGAGTGAGAGACCGGCCGACACCGATTATTGCCCGGTGAGTGCGGGGACCGATCCGGACCTCTGCACGGAGGCAGCCGGACCCGTGTGGAAGGGGTCCGGGTCCGCCATCTTGCCGCCCGATCACCGGAGGAACCGGGACTCAGCTCTGCCGGAGTGCTGAGTCTGGCATCCCGGGTGCAGGAACAGCCGCCACTCGGGCTGCGGAGGGCCTGACGCGAGAGACGCCGGCTTCTTGAGGGGAGACACTGAGGCGGCCATTAACACGCCGGAGCGCGATCACATCGCGGAGGCAGCTGCACGGCTCCGATCAGCCTGGGCACCCACACCCCGTTCTTAGGGTACAAAGATCTCGACTGTACCGCTGAGACGTGGCGCAGCTGGACATCCGGCGCTGCAGGAGAAGGTCCGGATCCACGGAGGGGCACCGCGGTGTCCCCTCTGCTACACAGTTCGGTGGGCGCTCCCCTGGGTACAGCTGACACACACCCGGCTGGGGCCTGGAGGCATTGGGGACTATACCAAGCATACGAGGGCCAATAGTGGGGCGGTTCAGGCGCTCTCCAAAGGCATCGGACTCACACGCCACCCTGATCACTGGATATTTCCACTACGTCAGCGAAGCGGGTCTACGGGCCCGGCGGACCACGCGGCGACACAGCCTCACCCGCTAGTCTCACCGGCAGACCAAGGGACAAGCTCATTGACAATACCTCCCTCGACCCAACCACATCCAGAGACTGCTGACGCAACGGCGGGCCTCCACCGGGGCTCCTTCTGGTGGGACTCAGCTCCCTGAACTCTCCGCTCACGATCACCTTAGTGTAATTGCAGCTGCCATGGCGGGCAAGGGACCAAAGGGAGGCAACGCGCAGGCACGACTCGAGAAATACGCATATGAAAAATCGTCCGCTTCCCCACCGGACGCTAAAACACAGGCAAACAAGACAACCGACCAGGCGGGAGGCAAAAAAGCAACCCTTGAGGACGTTATGCGCGCCCTGACGCAAGTACAGGCTACGGTGGGATCGATATCGGCAGAAATCACACTGATAAGAGCCGATTTCCACAAGATGTCAGAAAAAGTCTCCTCGATGGAGGTGGTGACCAAGTCTTTAGTGGAGGATGTCTCGGAGCTCCAGATCAGTGTTGAACGGATCTCGAACGAAAACAGAGACCTACGTGCTAAGCTGGACGAGCAGGAAGGGCGCTCGAGGCGGAACAACATCCGCATTATAGGGGTTCCGGAATCGGAGGACACGAGAGCGATGGACCTCTACATGGAGAAACTGATCGAACAAGAACTCAAACCCAAGGGCCTATCCACCTTTTTCTCTGTGGAAAGAGCGCATCGAGTCCCGGGAGGACGTCCGAAGCAGGGCGCGGCACCGCGGCCTATCATTGCACGACTCTTCAATTTCAGAGACAGGGACGCGATCCTGCAAGCGGCAAGAAACTCACCCCCGGTTAAGATTCAAAATTCCACCCTGGCGTTCTTTCCTGACTACACGGCGGAGGTCGCACGTCGGAGGAGGACATTCTTTGAAGTTAAGAAAGAACTGAGAGCGAGAGAACTTCCCTATGCCATGCTCTTCCCAGCCAAGTTGAGGGTAGTGGCAGACAACAAAACATGGTTCTTCGACACTCCGGAGGCTGCACACGACTGGCTGGAAGGCTGGAGACAAACGGGCCTGCCTCGCCGCTCCACACGACCAAACAAGTACCGCACTAATGGATCCCGTTCAGGTTCCCAAACATCCGGAAGAGACTTGGATCCACAATCCCCGCTGAGCGAGGCCCACGAAACTGAGAACAATGACGAACAATGACTTCCCGGGTCTACCGGACTAGAATAAATGTAAAGTTGGCCGGGCGGGCCGTCAAGGACACCGGGCGGAGGTCCTCCGTGGACATGGAGGGAGGCCGCCGACTCCGGAGAGTCCCTCATCCCGACGAGCAAGTACTGTGTTTGGGGTTTGGGTCAGGCACTCTGCTAAGTAGGGGGGGCGGGCAGTTTTGGGTCCGTCTAGCAGGGGGGCAGGGAGGGGGGGAGTTGGGAGTGGGGGGGGCTTTTTTTTTTTTAATTGTTTTGCAGGTGTAGATTGGAACCACGAGGCACACACACTGACTATGGCGAGCTCGTGTAGAGGTCTTAGATCGCACTTTCTATGGTACTTAGATTTTCCCAACCACAGAAGCAATGGCACAAAATACGCGGGATGACATGGGGAGGGGGGAACCTGGGACAGGGCCAATGGCACCTCTGCAACTTATGTCCTGGAACGTGAGAGGTCTGGGGGACAAGGTCAAGCGAGGTTTGGTGCTGCACAGTATAAAGAGGCTCAACCCGGCCCTGGTCCTACTGCAAGAGACACACCTCATAGGCACAGCCACACATGCCTTAGACAGGAAAGGTTACCGTATGATCGCCCACTCGGAATTCACGAGGGGCTCCCGTGGGACAGGAATACTAATGCACCGATCCTCCAGATTCATACTCCAATCCACGAAGGCAGACACACAGGGGCTCTTCGCAGCGGCACTGGGACAATGGGAGGGGAGACAGCTGAATGTGGTCTCGGTGTACATTCCTCCAGCGCTGCACACGATAGCCCTCCCAGAACTAGGGAAATTTCTGTTAGAGCTCCCAGAAGGTGACCTCACAGTAGGGGGTGACTTCAATGCAGTGGCGCACAATACATTAGATAGGTTCCCGACACGAACACAGGCTCCAGGGCCCTCCCGGCTGAACGACTTCCTAGAA
Source organism: Lissotriton vulgaris (assembly GCF_964263255.1). Taxonomy (NCBI): domain Eukaryota; kingdom Metazoa; phylum Chordata; class Amphibia; order Caudata; family Salamandridae; genus Lissotriton; species Lissotriton vulgaris. The sequence goes on from NC_141687.1 coordinate 732,904,365, forward strand.
GCGCAAGGCCTGATAGACCTTTGGAGGCGCCTACACCCGGCTGACCATCACTACACCTACCATTCAGCGGTCCATGACAGTCTGTCACGAATCGACTACTTCCTTACACCGGGGCACGGGCAGCTTACTGTTGACGACGTACAAATTAAACCAAGGGGTGTCTCGGACCATTCCCCATTGACGCTGACTCTCTCCAACCCGGAGCGGTCCCAAAGGCGCATATACCCGATATTCCCGGGCTACCTTAGGGTCCCACAGGTGACCAAAGCTCTTAAAACAGCGACAAGGTGTTATCTCACAGAGAACAATGGCTCGGTCGCATCCCCGTCGACCCTATGGGAAGCCTATAAAACGGTTCTCCGAGGCCAAGCCATTTCCACTATAACGAGTTATAAGCGCACCCAGAAAATGGAACTATTAGACCTAGAGGACAAACTCGCTGAAGCTAATGAGATTCATATGACCGACCCGACCGGGGACTCGCTCCACGCACTACGGCTGTGTCAGCAACGTCATACTGATCTTCTGCGCCGTAGAGTGATCGAAAACATAGCGGCCACTACGAATAGGATATACGATGTGGGGGATAAGGCGAGTAAGCTCCTAGCCTGGCTAGAGAAAAAACGGGAGGGACAGAGGACTATCTTACAATTGAAGGACTCTACGGGGGTAATGCACACCCGCCCCGCCCGGATAGTCGAACTCCTGGCTGATCACTACCAAGCGGTATATACCTCTGATATAGAGGTTACACGGGAAATGGCGGAGACAGCACTCGTGGGAGTGCCCACCCGCACCCTGTTGCAGGACAGTGCTGATGACCTGGAATCGGACTTGACGGCTGAGGAGATACAGTCGTCTATCGCGGCACTACACCCAGGGAAAGCCATGGGCCCCAACGGAATCCCGATCGAGTGGTATAAAACCATGTCGGAAACCCTCACGACGCCGTTACTCAACATGTACATAGACAGCTTAGAACAAGGTCACCTGCCACCTGACCAGTGCATGGCTACCATTGTGGCGATCCCGAAACCTGGCAAGCCCCCTGAGGACTGCGGCTCCTATCGGCCGATTTCCCTCCTCAATGCAGAAAGCAAAATCCTGGCGAAATTATTAGCCAACAGGCTGTTGCCTCACCTTTGCCACCTCATTCATCCGGACCAGTCGGGATTTATGCCGCACAGAAGTACGGCTTTGAACCTCAGGTGCCTGCATGGTGTTATGGCAAGGGCCCCGTTGTTGACAACCGACGCAGCAATCCTCTCATTGGACGCCAAAATGGCGTTCGATTTGGTGGAGTGGCGGTACCTCTTTGCAGTCCTACAACATATGGGCTTCGGCCCAAAATTCATAGCCTGGATCAGGCTACTCTATAGGAATCCTATGGCGCGAGTGACGGCAAACGGACACATTTCGAGAGTCATTCCATTAGCAAGGGGCACGAGACAAGGCTGCCCACTCTCGCCGCTGCTGTTCGCCCTGGTACTGGAACCCTTGGCAACTATCATTAGGACTACGCCGCTGCTGCGGGGCATTACCTGGGGTGAGGGCTGGGAGGACAGAGTGTCATTATATGCAGATGACATGCTAATATACCTAGCGGACCCGGCAGAGGGGATTCCAGTATTACTGGCATTGTGTGAGCGGCAGGGAATTGCATCAGGGTACAAGATTAACTGGACGAAATCGGTGCTCTTCATGCTGCGTGGGACCCCGCCACATCTGGAGGTGGACTGCCCCTTGATGGTAGAGGCCGTTTCCTTTAGATATCTAGGGATTCAGATCACACGGGATCACGTGACCTTTCAGGATATGAATCTACGGCCACTGCTCGATAGATTGAAAGCGGACGTGCGCCACTGGAAAACACTCCCGCTGACGTTATTGGGCCGAGCGGCGCTCTTCAAAATGATGGCACTGCCCCGGTTCCTCTATGTTTTGGAAAATACACCGGCACTGGTCCCGCCTTCCTTTTTCAAACAGATAACAGGGCAACTGTCAGGCCTGTTGTGGGGTGACAGACCGGCGAGGGTAGCGCAGATGAAACTGATTAGAGATTGGTACAGTGGGGGAATCGCGCTCCCAAACCAGGAGTTGTACTACTGGGCGGCGCACCTCAAGGTGATTAACCAATGGTTGCATGCACCGCAGGAGGACCAAGCGTACGTAGCGGACAGACGGCAGCTTGGCACTCATACACTTCTGGCCCCGCTTTACAACAGAGGCCTGATGGCAAAATTGATCGGACCGACTAAGCACACTGTAACATTGTGGCATAAAGCTCAATCTCGTCTGAAATGGGGGGGGGGTGATTACACAACTTACACCCTTGTGGGATTCCAGGTCACTGGGAAACTTGAGACGTAGTAAAGGATTTGACCACTGGAACACTATAGGGATCTCCACGGTGGGTGATCTGTGGACAAGAGACGGGGTGGTTCCGTTTGACACTCTGAGAGAACAGTATGAGCTGAGCACCACTGAGACGTATCGGTACATACAGATTAGACATGCATTACTGAGTGCACTGACACCGGGTACTAAGGTCCCAGAATCGGCCCCTTTAGAAGACCGACTACTCACTGACTACATGGAAGCTAGCGCCACATCCCTCACATATCGCAAGCTAGTGAATAACCTGCCTGACCCATTACAGAAATTGAAAGTGAAATGGGAGGATGATGTTGGTGACCTGGATGAGGCAAACTGGAATGCCGCAATGGCGTCACCTAGAGAAGCGGGAATTTCAGCAAGATTCCGACTGATACAGTATAAGATACTACACCGAGTGTACTACACACGCACCACCCTACATAAAATCCAAAGGGCAGATCACCCATATTGCTTACGAAACTGTGGGGAGGAGGGAACGCTGTTCCATACCCTGTGGTCCTGTCCGAACATAATAGATTACTGGAAGCGAGTGGCACGCACGATCGCCCAGACGCTACAACTCCCGTTCACTCCTGATCCTAGAATTTGTCTGCTAAATGTGTGGGGCCCGACCAACCTGACACTACAAGGGAGGCAATGGGTGGTTATAGGGATGATGTTAGCGAAGCGAGATATTGCGCAAAAATGGGGGGCATCAGAGACGCCGACTTTGACATAATGGTGCAGAAATATGGATAGAGAAGACAAAACCTCTGTGGAGACCTATATTTCTTTTTGCATTGAATATATTCAAGTAGTAAGTGAGAAAAGATGCCAAAGAGAGATACTTTGAAATATTATTCAAACATGAGCAATTTTATTGAGCTATTTTTTCATTTTTTAAAAAGTTTTTTAGAGACATGTATACAAAAATATATTTCATTGTTACTGTGCAAATCAGCATTTTTACACACAGTTTATAGTCATCCTATCATTCAAAGTGCCCTCTAATAACAGTTGATCCTAATGATCTAAAACACAGACTCACACATCACTCACACATTTTCAAAGGAGACACAAGGACATATCTAACAACATGGGCACATAAGAAAAATTATACAGGACATTAGACTAGTACAGGTAATAGCTCTAAGGTGTACTTAGAAGGGTACGTATAGGAACCTAGGTGGAATGGTTCTATTGGTTAAGATGGAATAAACCAAATCGTATCCAAGGCAGTGGATGTTTGGCCGACGTACGTTTCGGTGAAGATCACCTTCCTCAGGGCCGAAGACAACATACAATATAAATGAGTAATATAAAGTATTAAAAATATGAGGGCATAATACACGATTCTGAAAAACAGAGAATAAAAATATTCTTTAAATGTCATGATTTCTTTTACATTTTTACATCATGGTTTTAACCTATGGCATCATATATATGCACATCTATTTTTAAATTCTTGAAATTAAATGAAAGCGCATAGCTAACTACACATCTTACTCAGTGGAGATTAGATAGACCAAAGGTGTTGTGAGTCCACATAGTGGGAAGATGAAAAGAAAGAGCAAAGGCTTATACCCAGTAGATCTGATTCACCCTCAGTGTTGATGCCCAAATTGCCAAGAGCATGCAGTGCTTTTAAGGTGTTATTATCTGGGATTGATGGGGCAAAAAGGCTTTACCTATAATATGGAGAGTCAAGGCATGTGATAGATAGTTATCTGGCCGGATTCTCTAGGGCATATGCTGAAACAATATAGAAAAGATCTTTAGTATTTTAAGGGATGGAAAGTCATGTCTTTGATGCTGAAGAGGGTGGTAGAAAATTACCTCAGTATACGTAGCACTCGTCCATAAATGTTCTTATTGTTAGATCCACCCGGGGGGAATTACTTTGAGCAGGAAAGTAATAACTGTATAGATACAGGTATCATAATTAGTTAATGCGCTTGGGCAAAGCTAGAAGTTAGTTTTTACCATATGATAGATTATATACCTGATTGTGCGTGTAACGCGTTATTTTTAAGAGAGAGGCAGGAGTTATTTGATGTTGGGCGCCATAATCTGTACAGTGAGAAAACCAAAGGAAAATATATAACTGTCTGGGTTTGTGATACATACAAGCGCTGTTTTGTTATTTAAACTACTTTGGTGCCAAAAGATCTAAAATTGTAAAGCGCTACAAGATTTTAGGGCGATTTTACTGCAAGTGGAGAGGCTGAATGTTAGTTTGCATTTAGCGGGAGGCACCTTTAAGACGTAGCTGAAAATAATTGAACTAATGCGGCAGTTTTTAGCATACTGCAGGGTAGGATGGGTTGAAGGGTTTAGGGTGATTCGGCGTACCTTTGTTTTCGCGTGCTTATATGAGGAACGGCGCTCCCGAGGATACAGCTCTGCGCCGCTTGGTGAAATGAGAACGCTGTATCTGAAAAAGATGGTACGGCATATCTGTCAGGTTAAAATTATTCTGACTGGGCCGGAAACTGTTACGGAGGGCGTCTCGTGCGTTGCAAGTGAACTGGCATGGTCTAAAGTTACACGGGGCTCTTAATAAAAATGGTGCAGGTCGGCGCTTAAGCGGGACGCGGAAAAAGGCATCTCTTACCTTGCTCTCAGGATACTGCTGCCACGACCGGGGGTCCTGGGGGAAAGTTTCCTCCGTAGAGGAAGTGCTGATGTAAGGAGCACTTAAATGTGATCCAATGAATGGAACCAGGTGGGAGGTCATTAACAGAGAGATAGGACTCGTGCTGTGTAATGGCGGGAAACATAGTTGAAGGACTTGGGCTAAACTGGTGTGCACAGTGGCAGCCATTTTGAAATGAAGAGGAGTGATAAGGACAAAGGTGCAAAGTACCGAATATTATCAAAAAACGGCAGCAATTGATTACGGTGGGGACATGCAGTGACACATTTTCATGGGGATAACTTATAAACTAAGATGGATCATGTATGATTTAAGAAAAAGGCGTGTGGAGCCGGAATGTGGCAAATTGTCACAATGATTGATTGTAGTGTGAATGAGAAGAGTCGCATATTTGTGGAAGCTGACAGTCTCCCATGGGCTGGGGCAGGATAAAGATGGCAAGATGATTCCATTTCAGACATAGCTATATTATTGAAGTGTGACTATCCACGAGATTTCTTCATTGTGGCCAAAGCGGACTGTGTCCAGATAATGGATCCAGAAGGTTTCACGTTTTTTGCGGAAACTTGATGGATCTTTGCCTGGCGGCGTATGTACTCGTTCTAGGATTTGCCATCGTAGATCTTTTTCTTTGTGGTCATACTGGATGAAATGGGACACCATGGGGGCATTGGTTTTTTGAGTTCTAATTGCAGATTTGTGTTCTGAGAGTCTAATACGGAACTCTCTTGATGTTTCTCCTATATATCCTATCTCACACGGGCATGTGATCAGATATATAACATTTTTGGTTCTGCAGTTAGTCATTTCTTTCAAATTTCCTTGCTTGTGTCCATAAGTCCATTTTTCGCCGGGAATTACTTGGTCACATGCATGGCAGTTACCACATCTATGATTGCCTTTTGGCATAGGGTTTCCATCTATAGTGTTCTGTTTGTTTCCTTCTTTGCTTTTCCACCTGCTGTGTACCAGCTTGTCACGGAGATTTTTGTTTCTTCTGAATGCTAAGATAGGTTTATTTAATCTACTTTCTTGATCATTTGTGTTCAGTATCTTCCAGTTGTTATGGATAACCTTCCTTATTTTGTTGTTAATGGTGGAGTGATTCAGAACACACACCAGTTTTTGGTCCTGGAGTTTCGGAGTTGGATTTAAAAGGACATCTCTGTTGTAGTATTTCGCTCTTTTCATGGAGCTGCGTATGAGACGTTTGGGGTACCCTCTTGCTGATAACCGTTGCGTTGGTTGGTTGGCATGGATCATGAAGTCTTTCATAGATGTGCAATTCCTTTTGATTCGCAAGAATTCGCCAAACGGGATAGAGTCTTTTTGGCAGTTAGGGTGGTAACTGCCATGTTCCAGTATGGTGTTTTTTGCTGTGGGCTTGCGATATAGGTCGACTGTAAGTTTGCCATCTGTATGCCGTACCCATATATCTAAGAATTCCACTTTGTCTGAGGAGAAATTATGGGTACATTTCAGATTTTTATCGGCTAGATTGAGCCATTCCATAAATTCCTTTAAAAGGTCCTCCGACCCAGACCAAATGAAAAACACATCATCTATAAATCTGTGCCAGCTACTGATGTTCTCAAAAAACGGCGCGATTTCATTGTAGATGTTCTTGCGTTCAAATTCCCCCATATAGATGTTGGCAATACTAGGGGCGCAAGACGCCCCCATGCTTACACCTTTTATTTGGTGGTATACTTCATCTCCGAATTCAAAAAAGTTATTTTGTAAGACCATTCTCAAACATTCTAAAATGAAGGTGTCGGGTCTGGTTCCTGGTGTCCTTGCCAAGAGTTCTGCTACAGATTCCATTGCTTTGTCTTGAGGAATGTTTGTATATAGTGATTCTATATCACATGTCACTAACAGTTGGGTGACGTTATTGAATGGGGAGTTTTCCAGAACTTTAATCATATGTCCAGTATCCTTGATGTACGAGGCATACGTGGTGGTAAGGGGACATAGAAAGGTGTCCAAGTACTTCGAGAGTGGTTCTGTGCTTGAGTTTATGGAGGCTACTATGGGTCTCAGTGGTGGGTCCAAGGTGTTCTTGTGTGTTTTTGGAACACCATAGATGGCAGGGACCACAGGGTGGGTGTTGATAAGGTAGTCCATTTCTTTCTGGCAGATGAACCCGTCTACAAAGGCATTTGATACCAGCCTTTTTATCTCTTCTGTTAAATTTGTAAGAGATCGTCTGCTTGCTCTTCTGTAATGTTCTTCTACTCCTAGCATTTGTTTTATTTTGTCTGCATAGTGGCTTGTGTCCATAATCACAATCCCTCCTGCTTTGTCACATGGTTTTATTGTGATATCCTGATTGTTTTGAAGCGTTTGCAGAGCTGATCTTTCTTCTTTCTGCAAATTTGTGTAGGGCAATGGGATATATTTCAGGACTCTATCCAGTTCATTAAGAACACTTTTCTCAAATATTGCCACTTCCGGTCCTAACATGTCCAAAGTAGGGGTGAAGGTGGAGGGGGGGTGGCAGCCCGAAAGGTTTTCCTCTTCTTCTCTTGTTTCTTTATTTTCAAAATACCTTCTTAGTCTGATCTTCCTAAAGAAGGAAAAGATGTCTTGGTGGATTTGGAATCTGTTTGCTCCAGTACTAGGGACATATGATAAGCCTTTGCTTAATATTTTTACTTCTTCTGATGACAAATTGTGTGAAGAAAGATTAAATATTGGTATGGATGTGTTCTGGTTTTTTATTGTTTCCAATATTGTTGTCGTCTTGTTTGGACATATGGCTGAGGATGTGGAGGGTTCGGCTGTTGGAATTGATTCGACTGTTAATATTGATTTTGATTCACTGTCGGATAACGAGGTCTCCCTCGTCCTCTGCTTCTCCCTAAAAAAGGCTGTCGTGAGCCTCGATTTGGTCTTCCTGAAAAGTGTCCTCTTTGATTGTGGTTAGAGAAGCCATAGTCATAATCTTCTTCTATCATCATTCCTTCTTGCTCTGAGTCTGAGGAGTTGGTATTAGAAAAAGTTTGAAATCTGACCCTTTTATTGAATTTGGGATTATGATAGGTTTGATCATATGATCTAGCTCCTTCCGCTGTGTCATCTTGCTGTTGGGTGTAAAAATCTTGTTTTAGGTAAGGATAAATCTTTTCCTGTGCAAACCAGCGGACATCTTTTCTTAATTTGTCCATTTTCTTTTTTGTGAGGTATGTATCAAATTCTTCGATTTCTTCGTTAATTTCCTGGAGGGTTTTCTTTGCTTCTTCTAGCGAAGGATTTGCTTTTAGTTTCTCCTCTAGTTCGTAAATTTCCTTCTGTAATGCTATCAGCATGTCTTTGACTGTATTTATGATGAGGAGCATCCAATCGCGCGAACAGCGGTTCGCTATGAGGGACCAACGCTCTAGGAAACTGCGAACTTCCACAAATAGGGCTGGTATGTTTCTTACTCTAAGTCCTATGGGGATAGCACCTGCTTTTAAATATTCACCCATAAAGAACGCGTGTGATTCCATTCTTTTAGCTTTCTTTTTTAAGTTCACTAATTTTAGCCAGTCAGTGTTGGTACTAGGTGTATTAATGGTGTTAGTCTTATTACCACCTGTGATTTGGTCCATCATGGTGAGGAAATCTTCGTCAGAAAAACCGAATGTTTTTAGATTATCCATTGTTGTTGTGAGAGAAGAGGAGATGCTGCACCACTGCAAAAGACGCAGGAAGAGATTTGAAAAAGCGCAGGATTATGTAGTATCAAGGGTGGCTAAGGTCTATCTAAGTAAGGAGATGTGGGCTATGGGCAAATACCAAACTAATTGGTAGAAAAAACTCTACAGTAAAGACTGTTGAGAAAAGTGAAAAGAGAGAGTTCTCCCAGGTACTTTTAGGCCCAGAGGAGGGAGACAAACCAAGTATAGAGAAGACAAAACCTCTGTGGAGACCTATATTTCTTTTTGCATTGAATATATTCAAGTAGTAAGTGAGAAAAGATGCCAAAGAGAGATACTTTGAAATATTATTCAAACATGAGCAATTTTATTGAGCTATTTTTTCATTTTTTAAAAAGTTTTTTAGAGACATGTATACAAAAATATATTTCATTGTTACTGTGCAAATCAGGATTTTTACACACAGTTTATAGTCATCCTATCATTCAAAGTGCCCTCTAATAACAGTTGATCCTATTGATCTAAAACACAGACTCACACATCACTCACACATTTTCAAAGGAGACACAAGGACATATCTAACAACATGAGCACATAAGAAAAATTATACAGGACATTAGACTAGTACAGGTAATAGCTCTAAGGTGTACTTAGAAGGGTACGTATAGGAACCTAGGTGGAATGGTTCTATTGGTTAAGATGGAATAAACCAAATCGTATCCAAGGCAGTGGATGTTGGGCCGACGTACGTTTCGGTGAAGATCACCTTCCTCAGGGCCGAAGACAACATACAATATAAATGAGTAATATAAAGTATTAAAAATATGAGGGCATAATACACGATTCTGAAAAACAGAGAATAAAAATATTCTTTAAATGTCATGATTTCTTTTACATTTTTACATCATGGTTTTAACCTATGGCATCATATATATGCACATCTATTTTTAAATTCTTGAAATTAAATGAAAGCGCATAGCTAACTACACATCTTACTCAGTGGAGATTAGATAGACCAAAGGTGTTGTGAGTCCACATAGTGGGAAGATGAAAAGAAAGAGCAAAGGCTTATACCCAGTAGATCTGATTCACCCTCAGTGTTGATGCCCAAATTGCCAAGAGCATGCAGTGCTTTTAAGGTGTTATTATCTGGGATTGATGGGGCAAAAAGGCTTTACCTATAATATGGAGAGTCAAGGCATGTGATAGATAGTTATCTGGCCGGATTCTCTAGGGCATATGCTGAAACAATATAGAAAAGATCTTTAGTATTTTAAGGGATGGAAAGTCATGTCTTTGATGCTGAAGAGGGTGGTAGAAAATTACCTCAGTATACGTAGCACTCGTCCATAAATGTTCTTATTGTTAGATCCACCCGGGGGGAATTACTTTGAGCAGGAAAGTAATAACTGTATAGATACAGGTATCATAATTAGTTAATTCGCTTGGGCAAAGCTAGAAGTTAGTTTTTACCATATGATAGATTATATACCTGATTGTGCGTGTAACGCGTTATTTTTAAGAGAGAGGCAGGAGTTATTTGATGTTGGGCGCCATAATATGTACAGTGAGAAAACCAAAGGAAAATATATAACTGTCTGGGTTTGTGATACATACAAGCGCTGTTTTGTTATTTAAACTACTTTGGTGCCAAAAGATCTAAAATTGTAAAGCGCTACAAGATTTTAGGGCGATTTTACTGCAAGTGGAGAGGCTGAATGTTAGTTTGCATTTAGCGGGAGGCACCTTTAAGACGTAGCTGAAAATAATTGAACTAATGCGGCAGTTTTTAGCATACTGCAGGGTAGGATGGGTTGAAGGGTTTAGGGTGATTCGGCGTACCTTTGTTTTCGCGTGCTTATATGAGGAACGGCGCTCCCGAGGATACAGCTCTGCGCCGCTTGGTGAAATGAGAACGCTGTATCTGAAAAAGATGGTACGGCATATCTGTCAGGTTAAAATTATTCTGACTGGGCCGGAAACTGTTACGGAGGGCGTCTCGTGCGTTGCAAGTGAACTGGCATGGTCTAAAGTTACACGGGGCTCTTAATAAAAATGGTGCAGGTCGGCGCTTAAGCGGGACGCCGAAAAAGGCATCTCTTACCTTGCTCTCAGGATACTGCTGCCACGACCGGGGGTCCTGGGGGAAAGTTTCCTCCGTAGAGGAAGTGCTGATGTAAGGAGCACTTAAATGTGATCCAATGAATGGAACCAGGTGGGAGGTCATTAACAGAGAGATAGGACTCGTGCTGTGTAATGGCGGGAAACATAGTTGAAGGACTTGGGCTAAACTGGTGTGCACAGTGGCAGCCATTTTGAAATGAAGAGGAGTGATAAGGACAAAGGTGCAAAGTACCGAATATTATCAAAAAACGGCAGCAATTGATTAAGGTGGGGACATGCAGTGACACATTTTCATGGGGATAACTTATAAACTAAGATGGATCATGTATGATTTAAGAAAAAGGCGTGTGGAGCCGGAATGTGGCAAATTGTCACAATGATTGATTGTAGTGTGAATGAGAAGAGTCATATATTTGTGGAAGCTGACAGTCTCCCATGGGCTGGGGCAGGATAAAGATGGCAAGATGATTCCATTTCAGACATAGCTATATTATTGAAGTGTGACTATCCACGAGATTTCTTCATTGTGGCCAAAGCGGACTGTGTCCAGATAATGGATCCAGAAGGTTTCACGTTTTTTGCGGAAACTTGATGGATCTTTGCCTGGCGGCGTATGTACTCGTTCTAGGATTTGCCATCGTAGATCTTTTTCTTTGTGGTCATACTGGATGAAATGGGACACCATGGGGGCATTGGTTTTTTGAGTTCTAATTGCAGATTTGTGTTCCGAGAGTCTAATACGGAACTCTCTTGATGTTTCTCCTATATATCCTATCTCACACGGGCATGTGATCAGATATATAACATTTTTGGTTCTGCAGTTAGTCATTTCTTTCAAATTTCCTTGCTTGTGTCCATAAGTCCATTTTTCGCCGGGAATTACTTGGTCACATGCGTGGCAGTTACCACATCTATGATTGCCTTTTGGCATAGGGTTTCCATCTATAGTGTTCTGTTTGTTTCCTTCTTTGCTTTTCCACCTGCTGTGTACCAGCTTGTCACGGAGATTTTTGTTTCTTCTGAATGCTAAGATAGGTTTATTTAATCTACTTTCTTGATCATTTGTGTTCAGTATCTTCCAGTTGTTATGGATAACCTTCCTTATTTTGTTGTTAATGGTGGAGTGATTCAGAACACACACCAGTTTTTGGTCCTGGAGTTTCGGAGTTGGATTTAAAAGGACATCTCTGTTGTAGTATTTCGCTCTTTTCATGGAGCTGCGTATGAGACGTTTGGGGTACCCTCTTGCTGATAACCGTTGCGTTAGTTGGTTGGCATGGATCATGAAGTCTTTCATAGATGTGCAATTCCTTTTGATTCGCAAGAATTCGCCAAACGGGATAGAGTCTTTTTGGCAGTTAGGGTGGTAACTGCCATGTTCCAGTATGGTATTTTTTGCTGTGGGCTTGCGATATAGGTCGACTGTAAGTTTGCCATCTGTATGCCGTACCCATATATCTAAGAATTCCACTTTGTCTGAGGAGAAACTATGGGTAAATTTCAGATTTTTATCGGCTAGATTGAGCCATTCCATAAATTCCTTTAAAAGGTCCTCCGACCCAGACCAAATGAAAAACACATCATCTATAAATCTGTGCCAGCTACTGATGTTCTCAAAAAACGGCGCAATTTCATTGTAGATGTTCTTGCGTTCAAATTCCCCCATATAGATGTTGGCAATACTAGGGGCGCAAGACGCCCCCATGCTTACACCTTTTATTTGGTGGTATACTTCATCTCCGAATTCAAAAAAGTTATTTTGTAAGACCATTCTCAAACATTCTAAAATAAAGGTGTCGGGTCTGGATCCTGGTGTCCTTGCCAAGAGTTCTGCTACAGATTCATTGCTTTGTCTTGAGGAATGTTTGTATATAGTGATTCTATATCACATGTCACTAACAGTTGGGTGACGTTATTGAATGGGGAGTTTTCCAGAACTTTAATCATATGTCCAGTATCCTTGATGTACGAGGCATACGTGGTGGTAAGGGGACATAGAAAGGTGTCCAAGTACTTCAAGAGTGGTTCTGTGCTTGAGTTTATGGAGGCTACTATGGGTCTCCACCATTAACAACAAAATAAGGAAGGTTATCCATAACAACTGGAAGATACTGAACACAAATGATCAAGAAAGTAGATTAAATAAACCTATCTTAGCATTCAGAAGAAACAAAAATCTCCGTGACAAGCTGGTACACAGCAGGTGGAAAAGCAAAGAAGGAAACAAACAGAACACTATAGATGGAAACCCTATGCCAAAAGGCAATCATAGATGTGGTAACTGCCACGCATGTGACCAAGTAATTCCCGGCGAAAAATGGACTTATGGACACAAGCAAGGAAATTTGAAAGAAATGACTAACTGCAGAACCAAAAATGTTATATATCTGATCACATGCCCGTGTGAGATAGGATATATAGGAGAAACATCAAGAGAGTTCCGTATTAGACTCTCGGAACACAAATCTGCAATTAGAACTCAAAAAACCAATGCCCCCATGGTGTCCCATTTCATCCAGTATGACCACAAAGAAAAAGATCTACGATGGCAAATCCTAGAACGAGTACATACGCCGCCAGGCAAAGATCCATCAAGTTTCCGCAAAAAACGTGAAACCTTCTGGATCCATTATCTGGACACAGTCCGCTTTGGCCACAATGAAGAAATCTCGTGGATAGTCACACTTCAATAATATAGCTATGTCTGAAATGGAATCATCTTGCCATCTTTATCCTGCCCCAGCCCATGGGAGACTGTCAGCTTCCACAAATATGCGACTCTTCTCATTCACACTACAATCAATCATTGTGACAATTTGCCACATTCCGGCTCCACACGCCTTTTTCTTAAATCATACATGATCCATCTTAGTTTATAAGTTATCCCCATGAAAATGTGTCACTGCATGTCCCCACCGTAATCAATTGCTGCCGTTTTTTGATAATATTCGGTACTTTGCACCTTTGTCCTTATCACTCCTCTTCATTTCAAAATGGCTGCCACTGTGCACACCAGTTTAGCCCAAGTCCTTCAACTATGTTTCC